>NC_059175.1:60348701-60667034 GCF_019923935.1 Bubalus bubalis | reverse complement strand
CATATTTGTTGGTACACAGAAAACTAATAATATGTGACATAGACAATAATCACAACAAATTTAATCCAGAAACGAATGTAAACAACTGAAAGGATCAGAGAAAATTGAAATTAGTATATTATCATTTACAATGAGATAATGGAAAAATGTTATCTAAAACTAAACAATATCTATGCAACTAAACCAGAGTAATTGCATAGTAAATCTAAGCAGTAATAAATGGCAAGAAAAATGAAACAAAACCGATAAGTACAGCTCTGAAACATTGTTTTTGTTCACAAATCTGCCCATGAGTAATAAAAACGAAGTTCTTTGCTCCTGTTGTTTAGTTGCTGTTGTGTTCAACTCTTTTGTGTCCCCATGGACTGTAGTCCGCCAGGCTCCTCTGGCTATGGGATTCCCCAGGCAAGAATACTGGAGCGGGTTGCCATTTCCTTCTCCAGTGCACCTATTAACTATGGTATTATTTTATTAACATGGTAATCTCATGGCAGGTGATAGAGAGGAGATCCAAAAGCAAATTCTGGATCTTCATTTAAATAACATATGAGTTTGGGAAATTTACTTAATCCCTACTACTTCAATTTCTTCATTTAAAAACTATTACAAAATAGCAACTCAGTAGTGAACATTGAAGACTAATCAACTGATGAAGTTCGTTTCATACTGAGTCCATAATGTTAATTTTAATTACTGATTACATGTTTAGCCTTGAAATAAGCTTCCTAAATTAGTCATTTAGTGAGTATTAATTATTTTGATGAACAATGAACTTAATGTGCTGTGGCTTTTTTGGTTTGTTTTACCCATAACTAGATAATTTTTTCCCTCGTGAAAGAAATTAACATCATTTAATGCCCGATTGAAGGTCCTTGACTCACTATTCCGGGTAAACTAGTGTATATATCAAGAGTTTCACAGATCATTCTTGACTACCCAACAAAATTATGGAGGCTGAAGCTTCTGAAGCTTGCTTAAGCAATTGTACAGTGTTTTTTTTTTTTTTTTAAATTTTTGTAGTTGTTGCTTTGTTTTCACATTGTACTCCTAACTCCTAGCAGAGCTATTGAAGAAAAAGTTGTATAATCATGTTTATTTAATTAACAAAAAAAGAAAAGCCAAGGGAATTATTGTATAAAATCCTTTCATAATCTTTAAAATGCTGATTTCTTTTTATTATTTCCAGCTACTTTTGAATTTCACATATTTCTTGGGCATAAAAATAGATAGAATGTGGTTCTTGGAAAGCTCTACTTTCCAGACCATTCTTGTGAAATTTTAAAATTTGCAGAATATTTTCTTTTCATTGTTAGCTGATTTGGCTAGTTCTTTATATAAAGTTTTTCAAAATTGAAATGAATATTTTTGTGGAATATTCAAGCCATGCATTTCTGGAGAATGTATCACTGTTTATCTGCTTCAAATATTTTTTTTTTATGTAAAATAATTTGCATCATTCATACTTTAAAGGACTTTCATACTGTAGTTTTAGTTTTTTTCACATATAAATATTCAAGTTACTGAACATATTAATACAATGATATTTAAAACCGAGTGGGAAGCTTTAATTTTCATCTTTACAACAGATTTCTGTAACTGCCAAAGGGCTGCTTTGGATTTGTTTTGAATTGTGAATTACCATTTCGATCTCAATGGTCTTTTTTTTTTTTTTATTGCATCACTGTTTTTATTTACAACTTTATTGGCAAAAAAGAAAAGGGAGTAGTTTCAAACAGTTTAACACAGGGCATTGCAGTTGGTCCTGTCGGATTAATGAAGTTTCATTTTAAATGACCATCTAATTGTCCAAAGATATACAATAATGAACCTGCATATGCAGTTTCCTTGATGAAGTACAGGCTTATATCTTAGTCTTTTAAACATATAAATACAAAGGAAATAGAATCACTCATTAAAAATTGCATTAAATGAAGGGTAATTTAAATTTATATTGTCCTTGTAACAACACATGCCCAGTGAAAATCAAAAGCTGGAAAAGTAGTATACACTTCCTACTTGAGTGGACAATTATAACAATCAATCATTTCCTGCAATGACCATTTATCTTTAATTTATCATGAACTACTCTGAACTTACTATGAGATGTAGCCAAAGTCAGAAAACAAGATGTAGGGAGAATATTCCTTTTTTGGAGGAACTAAGCCTTCCAGAATCAGCATAGGAAACAAACATCCTGTTGAAGAGTTTTAGGTGGAAAAAAATTAATGTAGTCAATTTCAACTCCTGCTGAGCTGGCTCAGTTTTTTCATTGACTTGTTTGGTGTCATTCTTCTAAATTAAGTGTGTTTAATTCTTCTTCTAGTTCATCCAAATCTTCCCCAGTAAACAGATTTTCATCAACAGGAACGGCATCGATGGCTCCATTTTCCTGTCCTTCCCCTTCCTTGTCCTCCCCCTTCCTTGTCCTCTTCCAAATCACTTCTCTCACCATTTTCAGCCCTACCTCTGGAAGCTTCACTTAATAAGTTTTCATCCTTTTCTGAAGTATATGTGCTGAATCTTTCAAGACTGACTACAGTAATACCTGTCTCATCTACATCTCTTGGGATGTACAGGCTTAAATCAATGTCATTTACACTCACTGAATCATCAACCTCATCACCACCTCTTCCCTGGGCGTAACAGGTATCATCTGCTTCCTCATCATCATCGCCAAACAGTTCAGGGCAAAATTCAAACACCTCACGACCACTGATCACTAATGCTTTCCCAGCTTTGAAGTCTGCTTTCCTTCTTTCTATATCTTGCTCAAGTTTATCAATCTTTTCTGTTTATTTTATTTTTTAACTTTACAATATTGTATTGGTTTTGCCATATATCAACATGAATCCGCCACAGGTATACACGTGTTCCCCATCCTGAACCCTCCTCCCTCCTCCCTCCCCATACCATTCCTCTGAGTCATCCCAGTGCACCAGCCCCAAGCATCCAGTATCTTGCATCGAACCTGGACTGGCGACTTGTTTCATATGTGATATTATACATGTTTCAATGCCATTCTCCCAAATCATCCCACCCTCTCCCTCTCCCACAGAGTCCACAAGACTGTTCTACACATCAGTGTGTCAATCTTTTCTTGTCTTTTTCTTTTCTTCCATGCAAGAAAAGATTCTAGAGTGATTTTGGTAACATTTGGACCTAGGGCAGAACGCTCTCTTTCAATTAGATCTTCTAATGAAATTTCATCTTCTTTCTCTTCTTTCTTTTATCTTTTTTTCAAGACAAATCCAGGAGGCAGTACATGACAATACAAGCACGTATCACCCCCTCCAGGACATACCCAAAACCAGCCATATTTGTTGTTTTCAATAGCTTCAAGGAAATGCTTGCACACTATTTGAGTTTTTGGTTTTTTCTTTTCCACCTCACCGTGCTTCTTATTCACAACTTCTTCCAGTTTTTTCTCATCCCAATTATTCATAGTATCTTTTGCAAGTTCTTCATCTCTTGCATCAATGTAAACGCTTCGCTTTTCACATTTTCTCTCCAGAGTCAAGTCATGAGAGAACTTACACTTATCTCCTTTAGTACACTGTCCTTGCTTGAAGAATGCACATACTATGGATTTGGGATCTGCACCTTTACTTATTTTTTGAGCAGCAACTACAGGTTTGAACAACTCATTTAGCTCTTGCAATTCTTTCTTCTTGTCATCTTTCTTCAACTTCTTTTCAGCTTCACTTTGTGCTACCTGACGTGGATTCTGTTGACCAAATTTAACTTGATGAGTGACAGCCTTGATAAACTTCTGTTGCTTTGCTGCTTTCTTATTCTTCAGACCAAAAGTTTTGTCTTCGTTAATCTTCTCCTTCTTTTTCTGCTCCACCTTTTTGCTGCCCCCGGCCTGAGCTTGTTTCTTGGGGGGCATTGCGGAGACAGTTCGTGCCAGCCAGACTTAAGTGCATCTGGACTCCCTCAGGGACTCTGGCCCCGCGGAAGGAAGAGGAGGAAGACGCGCGCTGCCGTTGCTGCCGCACCGCACGTAAAGCTACTCCCTCAATGGTCTTTAAAATTATGATTAGCAAGAAGATAAGTGTTAGAAATTATACATGTATATATAAATATTACAATGTTAGAAGTATATATATATATATATATACACACACATATATGTGGTTCATTTTTATTTTATGCTTATGTATATACATTAGTTTGATAGAGCTGATGTAACAAAGTAAGGTACAGTTGGTAGCTTAAAACAATAGATATTTATTTTCTCATAGTTCTGGAGCCTAGACCTCTGAAATTAAGGTGTCAGTAGGGCCATGCTTTCTATGAAGTTTCCAAGTGAGGAGATTCCTTGCCTCTTCCAGCATTTGGTGTTTGCAAACATTCCTTGACATTCCCTGGGTTGTAGATATTGGGTTGGCCACAAAATTTATTCATGTTTTTCTGTAACAGCTGAAAAATCCAAATGAATATTATGGCCAGCCTAATACATCACTCCAGTCACGTGTTCATCTTCTCCCTATGGGTCTTCAGATCATTTTCTCTCTGTGCCTCTCTATCTCTTTGTCTCAAACTTTCTTTTTTATTATATAAGGGCACCATATTGGATTAGAGCCTGCAGTAAAGGCCTCTTAGTAACTAGATTACCTATGCAAGGAGCCTATTTCCAAATAATGTCACAGCTTGAGGTCCTGGAGCTTTTCACTTCAAGATAAGTTTGTGGAGTGACATAATTAAACCAAAATAGTGTGTTTATTGAATGAATTTACCTTTGAGTAGCTCTAGTTTTCTCCCTTTTCTAAATGAAATAAGGAATCAAGATAAAGATATTTATCATCTTCTAACCAAATTTAATGGTCAAGAAAATTTTCAAATGGACTAAAATCTTGAAAACGTGGCCTCATTCACATTTCTTTCAAAGATAGGCCATAGTATTGCTTTCATGAGATACCTCTTTAAAATACAAACTGAGCATAAAATTCATTTTAGATCACATTTTTGGTGATTGGTTCAGCAGATCAAATTATGCAGACTCTGTAGAGAAGGAAAATTTTTATGTTTAAATTTTTATTACAAGTTGAAGAGAGTTGATTCCTTAGGGTGACATTGACATTATGTTAATGCAGGCAACTACAAACTTCTCAGAATAGTATATTCAAAGGACAACATCTGGCATCCGGAGGTCTTAATCCCAAGGGAGGAACAATGCTGCAGGGGACACAGCATAGCACTATTTATATTAAAATGGAAAGAACGGAAAGACAAAATTGCCTTTGTCACAAGAACATATATCTTCAATCTAATCATGACAAAAGCATCAGACAAATGCATTTTGAGGAACATTCTACAAAACACCTGACCAGTCCTCTTAAATATTTTTAAATGACTCCTCAACATCATTGGAACAAAGACTTTGAGAAAATACCGTTGTCAAGTTGGGCTTGGGAGACATGAAAATCAATGCAATGTAGTATCCTGGATGGGATCCTAGGACAGAAAATGAACATGAAGGAAAACACTAAGGACACTGTAAAACTTTGTTGATAATAACAGATCGATATTGTGACAAATACACCACATTAGTGCAAGCTGCTAATACAGACGAAACCGAGTGCTATAACCTCTCTGAATGATCTATACAACTTTTCCACAAGTGTAAGAGAATTCCAAGATAAAAAGCTTATTTTACTAAAAAATGGAAGATGAAACTAACATTTGGCAAACTTGGTCTCCTGTTCAAGAAGGGGTTACTGTATTGGCTGAAGGAATCAACACTATCTTATCAAGAAAAAGTGGGGCTGCCACTCCACAGTGAAAGGAGGGAGGCATATGTCTAGAATATAAACTATCCTTTGGGATAGCCCCATGTCCTACTTGGCAATCAATGGGAAACTACAGAAATATATAAGAGCCAGGACTGGACTGCTAATAGCTCAGAACCTTCAGAAAGAAAGATGATTTGGGATCATCCTATCAGACAAAGAACTACACCAAGATGCTGGCAAATGGGGAAGAAAATAAGGTGTACATCATGAAGGAGTTCTTCTTCTGGCATCATGTATTTTTGCCTTTTCATACTGTCCATGGGATTCTCCATGCACTGGTCCTTCTCCAGTGGACCGCATTTGTGAGAACTCTTCACTATGGTCCAACTGTCTTGGGTGGCCCTGCATGGCATGGCTCATAGCTTCCTTGAGTTATGCAAGCCCTTTCGCTATGACAAGACTCTGATCCCATGATGCTGGGAAAGATTGAAGGCAAAATGAGAAGGGGGCAGCAGAGAATAAGATGGGTAGATAGAATCACCAACTCAATGGACATGAATTTGAGCAAACTCCAGGAGATAGCGGAGGACAGAAGAGCCTGGCATGGTACAGTCCTCGGGGACTCGAAGAGTCGGACATAACTTAGTGACTGAACAACAGCAACAACAACAACAATGAATGAGTAAAGTTGTAAAAGTAACGACCATAAGATCAACTGTGGCAAAGAGGATTGTAATAGCTGTGAGTATTTCTTTCTTATTTTGGTGTTTATGGACTACTGTACAATTAACCAATTTTGCCCCTTCTTCCTTTTTTTTTAATGTCATCTCACCTAGAAATGTTAGTAGATATTCTTATATTTTAGTATTTAGGCTGAAGTATATTAAGGAGGGCTATGACTCAGCTAAAAGAGGAGTGAACCTCACCCAAATATGGATAATGTAACTGTGTATCCTCTTGGGGAGCAATTAGAATGTTCTCAGTGTATGAGAAAGAGTAGAAACATTACGGGTGAAATGAAATATTTACTTTAAAATTTAGGATGGTTAAAAGAGACATGCATGCAAGCTAAGTCTCTTCAGTCATGTCTGACTCTGTGCCACCCCATGGACTATAACCCTCTAGGTTCCTCTGTCCATGGGATTCTCCAGGAAAGAATACTGGAGTGGGCTGCCATGCCCTTCTCCAAAAGAGACATAGATGCCAAGATAAATATAAGTGGAAAGATAAGAGGTTGACTGGTGGCACTGGACTGTGTCAACTTAGCTATGAGATGCACTGGGTTAGAGAAAGGTATGCAGGATATTGAAGGCAAGATCCGAAGGAGTGCCTTTAGATCTTACAGACCTTCTGGTCTTTTGGGCCCATTTTGCCTTCAGATAATTAAGTCCTTATGTGTTAAGATCTCCATGGGAGGTGGAGGCACTGTCCCTCCCAGGCTTCCTCTCTGATCTTCTGGTTCAGGAGCTCAGCCAGGTGTTTTCCTTCAGGTTCTCCCCACCCTGGGCCAGATACCCTTGGGAAGGTCATCAAAATCTTCTATAGGTCATTTCACAGTCAAGATGGTGGGCAGTGAGATTGACACAGGCTCTCATTTGCTCTTGAAGGTTTTAGTTTGTCCTCATGGGTTTAAATTTTTTTTGTGTATATGTCTGCTGCATTTCCAGCTCCTTTTCTGGATTCATGACACTTCCCCCAGGCTCATCATCATAGCTAGATGCTATCCAAAGACTTCGTGAGCTCCCACAAAGGACTGTGTAGGGATTGATCACCACAGTCAATGACCTACATCATGTCATTCCTGGTGCAAGCATGCGTGCTGAGTCACTTCAGTCATTTCTGATTCTTTTCGACTCTATGGACTGCAGCCCACCAGGCTCCTCTATCCATGGGACTCTCTAGGCAAGAATACTGGGGTGGGTTGCCATGCCCATCTCCAGGGGATCTTTTGACCCCAGGATGGAACCCATGTCTCTTACATCTCCTGTACTGGTAGGTGGGTTCTCATTCATGGTAGTTCTGCTTATCTGGTCAAACCCTTAGTAATGTGAAACACACAAAGGCCAGTTGTGGAGGTAGATGAACCGGAATGGGAAGCCAGAGGGCAAACATCAGCGTCACAAATCAGACAGAGAATTTGGAGAAGCATCTGGATTCTCCTTCCCCACCCCCAACACTGCTTGAAGAAGCAAAGAATAGCAGGTGTATCTGCACAAGAAATAAAGCAACCAGCAGCTACTATAAAGGCAAGAGGTGTCCTAGGAAGACAGTAGCACCTCGAGGACACAAGGAACCCAAGAAGCAGATCAAGGTGCCAACTCAGCCCACTAGGCAGCATGGCCTTCCCCAATTAGCCCGCTCAATTACAAGAAACAAGGTTCTGTAATCAATCACATCTGTACACAGAGACAAATGAACACAGGTTATCAAATTAAAGGAAAAGTAGAAAAATTAAACCTTACTAATTACTTGAAGGAAAGCAGTAACATGAATGAGCCATCAACCTTAACCAACAGAATAATTCATTAACACTGGACTATGCAGGAGCAATCCTTAAGCATTTAAACATTTAAAACAAATGTGTTTAGATACACTGGACATGGTTTTAATTCCCACAAAGGATACTGTTATAAACTAGGGAAAAGCATACTTTAAAACTTAAAGCCTTAATATAACACATGAAAAATGGGAAAACATAGTAAGAGGATGAGAGGCAGAAGGAAGAGAGCTCGGTTATTTACAAGTGAATATGAGTCAGATGAAGACCTACAAGACCTTTTAGAACTAACACCCAAAAAAGATGTCCTTTTCATTATAGGGGACTGGAATGCAAAAGTAGGAAGTCAAGAAACACCTGGAGTAACAGGCAAATTTGGCCTTGGAATACAGAATGAAGCAGGGGAAAGACTAATAGAGTTTTGCCAAGAAAATGCACTGGTCATAACAAACACCCTCTTCCAACAACACAAGAGAAGACTCTACACATGGACATCACTAGATGGTCAACACCGAAATCAGATTGATTATATTCTTTGCAGCCAAAGATGGAGAAGCTCTATACAGTCAGCAAAAACAAGACCAGGAGCCGACTGTGGCTCAGATCATGAACTCCTTATTGCCAAATTTAGACTTAAATTGAAGAAAGTAGGGAAACCACTAGACCATACAGGTATGACCAAAATCAAATCCCTTATGATTATACAGTGGAAGTGAGAAATAGATTTAAGGGCCTAGATCTGATAGTTAGAGTGCCTGGATGAACTATGGAATGAGGTTCATGACATTGTACAGGAGACAGGGATCAAGACCATTGCCATGGAAAAAAAATGCAAAAAAGCAAAATGGCTGTCTGGGGAGGCCTTACAAATAGCTGTGAAAAGAAGAGAAGTGAAAAGCAAAGGAGAAAAGGAAAGATATAAGCATCTGAATGCAGAGTTCCAAAGAATAGCAAGAAGAGATAAGAAAGCCTTCTTCAGCTATCATTGCAAAGAAATAGAGGAAAACAACAAAATGGGAAAGACTAGATATCTCTTCAAGAAAATTAGAGATACCAAGGGAACATTTCATGCAAAGATGGGCACAATAAAGGACAGAAATGGTATGGACCTAAGAGAAGCAGAAGATATTAAGAAGAGATGGCAAGAATACACAGAAGAACTGAACAAAAAAGATCTTCATGACTGAGATAATCACGATGGTGTGATCACTGACCTAGAGCCAGACATCCTGGAATGTGAAGTCAAGTGGGCCTTAGAAAGCATCACTATGAACAAAGCAAGTGGAGGTGATGGAATTCCGGTTGAGCTATTCCAAATCCTGAAAGATGGTGCTGTGAGAGTGCTGCATTCAATATGCCTGCAAATTTGGAAAACTCAGCAGTGGCCACAGGACTGGAAAATATCAGTTTTCATTCCAATCCCAAAGAAAGGCAATGTCAAAGAATGCTCAAACTACCGCACAACTGCAATCATCTCACATGCTAGTAAAGTAATGCTCAAAATTCTCCAAGCCAGGCTTCAGCAATATGTGAACTCTGAACTTCCAGATGTTCAAGCTGGATTTAGAAAAGGCAGAGGAACCAGAGATCAAATTGGCAATATCCGCTGGATCATGGAAAAAGCAAGAGAGTTCCAGAAAAACATCTATTTCTGCTTTATTCACTATGCCAAAGCCTTTGACTGTGTGGATCACAATCAACTGTGGAAAATTCTGAAAGAGATGGGAATACCAGGCCACCTGATCTGCCTCTTGAGAAATCTGTGTACAGGTCAGGAAGCAACAGTTGGAACTGGACATGGAACAACAGACTGGTTCCAAATAGGAAAGGGAGTACGTCAAGGCTGTATATTGTCTGCCTGCTTATTTAACTTCTGTGCAGAGTACATCATGAGAAACGCTGGACTGGAAGAAACACAAGCTGGAATCAAGATTGCCCGGAGAAATATCAATAACCTCAGATATGCAGATGACACCACCCTGATGGCAGAAAGTGAAGAGGAACTCAAAAGCCTCTTGATGAAAGTGAAAGTGGAGAGTGAAAAAGTTGACTTAAAGCTCAACATTCAGAAAACGAAGATCATGGCATCCGGTCCCATCACTTCATGGGAAATAGATGGGGAAACAGTGGAAACAGTGTCAGACTTTATTTTTCTGGGCTCCAAAATCACTGCAGATGGTGACTGCAGCCATGAAATTAAAAGACGCTTACTCCTTGGAAGGAAAGTTATGACCAACCTAGATAGCATATTCAAAGCAGAGACATTACTTTGCCAACAAAGGTTTGTCTAGTGAAGGCTATGGTTTTTTCTGTGGTCATGTATGGATGTGAGAGTTGGACTGTGAAGAAGGCTGAGCGCTGAAGAATTGATGCTTTTGAACTGTGGTGCTGGAGAAGACTCTTGAGAGTCCCTTGGACTGCAAGGAGATCCAACCAGTCCATTCTGAAGGAGATCAGCCCTGGGATTTCTTTGGAAGGAATGATGCTAAAGCTGAAACTCCAGTACTTTGGCTACCTCATGCGAGGAGTTGACTCATTGGAAAGGATTCTGATCCTGGGAGGGATTGGGGGCAAGAGGAGAAGGGGACGACAGAGGATGAGATGGCTGGATGGCATCACTGACTTGATGGATGTGAGTCAGAGTGAACTCCGGGAGTTGGTGATGGACAGGGAGGCCTGGTGTGCTGGAATTCATGGGGTCACACAGAGTCGGACACGACTGAGCGACTGAACTGAACTGAACTGAACTGATGAGTCAGATGAATAATGAAATTTTCAACACATACATTTAATGTGGGGTAGCAATACAATATCTTAAATATACTGGGGGACAATTAACTTGAAATTTGATTCCTCTGTTCAGCTATACTAGAATTTGTTGGAAAAGACAAATGAAACCATTTTTTTGGTGCTCAAAGTCTCAGAAATTTTTGTCAAGTAGAGGGTATCTCTGAAATAATTATTTAGGAATAAATAGTTTTAAGGAAATCTAGGCTAAAAGAAGTAGCGATTCAAAATATAGCAGTAAATCTTAAGTATTTGTCTAAATAATTCTTGCCATAATTTAAAAAAATCTGAATACAGACTCCAGAATATCTTAAAATAGAAATCTTGATCAGGGAGAAAAGTAAAAATATGCTAAAGGTTCTCTTCTTCATAGATAAGATGGAGATACTGTTTAGCTCCAGTCTGTAGTGGAGAAATTTGAGATATGTGGAACCAAAAGAATTGATCAAATCATCAAAAGAAATGAGGAAAAGGTAAAATAGCAAGTGGGGAACTAGAAAACATGAAATACAATGACAGAGACGCAACCAGGAAAATCAGTCTAATGAAGGATGAAGTGGAGAGCATCTCAGTGGTTCAAATAATCCAGCAAACATCCTGTGCAACAGGCTATTTACAAGAAATGGTACTCAAAGTAGAAAAAATAGAAAGTCTAAAAATACTGGGATGGAAATGCTTTTTGCACAAAAAATTAAACCACGTATTATAACACTGATGTCAGGTGAAATTCAAAGAAAAAGGTTTGCAAGGGTTCAGAGGATGCACCTTCATCCTCTTCATTCATTACGTTGCCAAAGCTCTGATGAATTAAGGAGACATTCATTAGGTCTGTGAAGTGTGTCTGAAGTATGGATGGTACCGTTGTTATTATAAGAAGGTGGCCAAGAACAAGACCGACCCAGTGCATAGTGAAAACAGGAACTTTCTTTTTTTTAATTTAATTTAATTTTTTAACTTTACAATATTGTATTGGTTTTGCCATATATCAACATGAATCTGCTACAGGTATACACATGTTCCCCATCCTGAACCCTCCTCCCTCCTCCCTCCCCTACCATCCCTCTGGGTCGTCCCAGTGCACCAGCCCCAAGCATCCAGTATCGTGCATCGAACCTGGACTGGTGACTCATTTCATATATGATATTATACATGTTTCAATGCCATTCTCCCAAAACATCCTACCCTCACCCTCTCCCACAGAGTCCAAAAGACTGTTCTATACATCAGTGTCTCTTTTGCTGTCTCATATACAGGCTTATTGTTACTATCTTTCTAAATTCCATATATATGCATTAGTATAGTGTATTGGTGTTTTTCTTTCTGGCTTACTTCACTCTGTATCAGATCAGATCAGTCGTTCAGTCATGTCCGACTCTTTGCGACCCCATGAATTGCAGCATGCCAGGCCTCCCTGTCCATCACAAACTCCTGGAGTTCACTGAGACTCACGTCCATCAAGTCAGTGATGCCATCCAGCCATCTCATCCTCTGTCGTCCCCTTCTCCTTTTGCCCCCAATCCCTCCCAGGATCAGAGTCTTTTCCAATGAATCAACTCTTTGTATGAGGTGGCCAAAGTACTGGAGTTTCAGCTTTAGCATCATTCCTTCCAAAGAAATCCCAGGGCTGATCTCCTTCAGAATGGACTGGTTGGATCTCCTTGCAGTCCAAGGGACTCTCAAGAGTCTTCTCCAGCACCACAGTTCCAAAGCATCAATTCTTCAGCGCTCAGCCTTCTTCACAGTCCAACTCTCACATCCATACATGACCACAGGAAAAACCATAGCCTTCACTAGACGAACCTTTGTTGGCAAAGTAATGTCTCTGTTTTGAATATGCTATCTAGGTTGGTCATAACTTTCCTTCCAAGGAGTAAGTGTCTTTTAATTTCATGGCTGCAGTCACCATCTGTAGTGATTTTGTGAAAAATAAAGTCTGACACTGTTTCCACTGTTTCCCCATCTATTTCCCATGAAGTGATGGGACCGGATGCCATGATCTTCGTTTTCTGAATGTTGAGCTTTAAGCCAACTTTTTCACTCTCCACTTTCACCTTCATCAAGGGGGTTTTGAGTTCCTCTTCACTTTCTGCCATCAGGGTGGTGTCATCTGCATATCTGAGGTTATTGATATTTCTCCGGGCAATCTTGATTCCAGCTTGTGTTTCTTCCAGTCCAGCGTTTCTCATGATGTACTCTGCACAGAAGTTAAATAAGCAGGCTGACAATATACAGCCTTGACGTACTCCCTTTCCTATTTGGAACCAGTCTGTTGTTCCATGTCCAGTTCCAACTCTTGCTTCCTGACCTGCATACAAATTTCTCAAGAGGCAGATCAGGTGGTCTGGTATTCCCATCTCTTTCAGAATTTTCCACAGTTTATTGTGATCCACACAGTCAAAGGCTTTGGCATAGTGAATAAAGCAGAAATAGATGTTTTTCTGGAACTCTTTTGCTTTTTCCATGATCCAGCAGATATTGGCAATTTGATCTCTGGTTCCTCCGCCTTTTCTAAAACCAGCTTGAACATCTGGAAGTTCAGAGTTCGCATATTGCTGAAGCCTGGCTTGGAGAATTTTGAGCATTACTTTACTAGCATGTGAGATGAGTGCAATACAGGCTCCAAAAACGATTCTGGGGAAATCAGTCTTCAGAGAAGAGTCCCATTTCAGTCAAGGTAAGAGTGGAGCAATTGTTTACAAATCCCATGATGATAGAGTTGAGTTTGCAGATGATCAGGGAAGAGATGATTTTGAAGGAAAGCACTCCAGAGTGTGGGAAGAAATGAGGATAAAGAATATAAAGCAGAATGGGGCACGAGTCATGGAGGGGACAGTCATCTGAGGGGTATGCCCTGGGATATAGGCATGCTTGCCCCAGAGAAATCAGCTGTGACAAGCCCACGCTTCCCTTTTCTTCCCAGTAGTTAAGCATCTGTCACAGAGGTAGCAGTGGGCAGACTGCCTTTAGGGAAGGCCATGAAGACAAGGTGGACCTTTTTAGGGTTTTGAGTTGACCTTCTAGTTTTGGTGGCTGGCACTCACAAAAGGAGGAGCCTCTGCCACTAAGGCTGCCGCCTCTCGAAATTTGCTTCAACCATGTTCTTGTTACTTGTCACTTTGTAGCAGCATCTTTTCTCTGCACAAATGCTCGGAAATGTAAAGAAGAATTATGAGATTCCACTATGAAACATAAATCTTGGTGAGATAAATGTTCAAAAGGAAGAAATGAAAATGCAAAAAGTTGGAGATGTATTCCTTATAGAAGGAAGTAAATCATGTATGCACCTACAGACACTCATACACACTCATCTATGCTGATACGCTTGGAAGTATCCTTACAGCATCTTCTGAGAGTGCAGAAGTGGCTAGAAACAAGCATGGCTGTGTGCATGGAGGTGGAAAGAGGGAGTTGAGAGATGAGATTTCCCCTTCAGGGCCATCCTAACAGCTTCTCCTCTGGTATCTCAGACTTTGGATACAGACTGCAGGATGGGAATCCTGGGTCTAACACTGACTAACTTTGTGATACTTGTATGCAAAACAAGCATAATTCATACAGTCATGGTGAGAATCAGCTGAGCCGATCTAAGCTGTGTGTCTAGCTTTGCATTTGGCTCAGTGAATGTCCAATAACTTATTACTCTAATCAGTCTTCTTTTTCCCTATTGGATTGTTTGGCAGAAGAGGAAAGTAAAAGGAAAACATATATATGTACAAAATATTATACCTGGAAAAACTGAACTTTAGTAGGAACTTCTCTTAAACAAATAGTGATATATATTTAGGGGGTCGAGTAGAGACACAGGTAGATCTATACAGGTTGATCTATGTCTGCTAGCTGGATGGGGCATATAGAGCCTCATGGAAAGCTTTTCATCAGAGGAACACATTTATTTACAACTTCACCTCTTGTCAGATATTAAAATATAGATTATTATACCGTCCAGTATATCTGTTTGACTCCTCCTTCTCTTTCTCCTCTGACTACTAAAGATTTCAAAAGAAATCAAAGTCTCAAAAATTTTATTTTATGCGGAGAAAAATCAACCTTCAAAAACTCTATCTTGTACCACAATAAAGGTGTTTTTAAAAAGTCTAGTTTGGGAAGCAAGGTTTTAAATATTTTGATTATAAAGGTGCTACTGAATAGTCAGATTTATTTTTCTTACTAGAGGCAAAATAATACACTTGGTTATTTTTCTGTTGGAGGTTGTGGCAGTATGAATTTGTACCAGCAGTGGAGGGAGCTTCCTTGTTATACAGCCTTGCCAGGTCTAAGCATGGTGAACGTATTTTTCCTTTACTCATTTTGGAGGGTGTGTAATGATAACACATGTATGGATCACCTTTACACCTTTTTGTTTTTGTTTAGTTGCCCAGTCATGTTTGACTCTTGCATGCCATGGACTGTAGCCCATCAGGCTCCTGTGTCTATGGGATTCTCCAGGCAAGAATATTGTTCAGTTCAGTTCAGTCACTCAGTTGTATCTGACTCTTTGCAACCCCATGGACAGCAGCACACCAGGCTTCCCTGTCTATCACCAACTCCTGGAGCCTACTCAAACTCATGTCCATCAAGTCAGTGATGCCATCCAACCATCTCATCCTCTGTCGTCCCCTTCTCCTCCTAGCTTCAATCTTTCCCAGTATCAGGGTCTTTTCCAATGAGTTGGTTCTTCACATCAGGTGGCCAAAGGATCGGAGTTTCAGTTTCAGCATCATTCCTTCCAAAGAAATCCCAGGGCTGATCTCCTTCAGAATGGACTGGTTGGATCTCCTTGCAGTCCAAGGGACTCTCAAGAGTCTTCTCTAACACCACAGTTCAAAAGCATCAATTTTTCAGTGCTCAGCTTTCTCTATAGTCCAACTTTCACATCCATACATGACTACTGGAAAAACCATAGCTTTGACTACACAGACTTTTGCAGGTAAAGTAATGTCTCTGCTTTTTAATATGCTGTCTAGGTTGGTCATAACTTTTCTTCTAAGGAGCAAGAGTCTTTTAATTTCTTGGCTGCAGTCACCATCTGCAGTGATTTTGGAGCCACACAACACACCCCCCGCAAAAAAAAAAAAAAAAAAAAAAAAAGAAATCTCTCACTGTTTCCACTGTTTTCCCATCTATTTGCCATGAAGTGATGGGACTGGATGGCATAATCTTAGTTTTCTGAATGCTGAGTTTTAAGCCAACTTTTTCACTCTCCTCTTTCACTTTCATTAAGAAGCTCTTTAGCTCTTCTTCATTTTCTGCCATAGGGGTGGTGTCATCTGCATATCTGAGGTAATTGATATTTCTCCCAGCAATCTTGATTCCTGCTTGTCATTCATCCAGCCCGGCATTGTTGCCATTTCCTTCCCCATTTCAACTTTACCTTTACTCACTTTAGAACATTTCGTTGACTTAGTCATCTTTGGTGCACTGTCTGTACAAGTTTCTTGCTGTTCTCAGTTTTCATTATGATTTCTTCTTGGAAAAAAAATGGATTATTATGACCTGTATTTCTGAATTCTTCAACCTATGAGATTTTTTTCTGATTACTCTTATTATTACCTATTTCTAGCTTAACTTATGGTGATATGCATATGAACATAGTTAATATGATTCCAATCTTTTAAATTTGGTGACATTTTAGTTGAAATCTGATAAAAATTATAATTATTTAACTTAACTATTTCTTATGCACTGACTAGAAATTCCAGTAGATAAACTGAGCTTACTGTTTTTATAAAGATCCTTTAATCATGTTCATGTATTTCTTTCTGAGCCTTATATTATGTCTCATTGACCTATTTGTCTATCCTTTTCCTAATATCATTCTGGCTTAATTAATGCAACCTTGTATTATGTCTTGAATTTGATAAGTGTGAATACTCTGGATTTTTTGCTTCTTCAGTATTATGTTGATAACTCTGGGTTTCTTATTTTTCAACATAAAATTTAGGATTTTTTATTGGTATCTACAAAATAGCTTGCAAGGATTTTTACTGAGATATATTTATTATTTTGTAATGCCATGTATTAGCCCTGATAATTTTCTTTATTCTAAGCCAACCTTGTCTGTAATTAATAGAGCTACTCTAGTTTCTTTTGCTTAGTGTTGGCATGGGACATCTTTCTCCACTACTTTTGCTTTATCTATCTGTTTCTTTACATATAAAGTCTGTTTCTTGAGACTTTATAGAGTTGAGTCATGATTTTATATCCACTTCTACAATTTCTGTGTTTTAACTGATATATCTAAGTCATTAATTTAAGGCACTTATTGATATCATTGGATTTAATGTTTCCATGTTTATAACTTTCTATTCACTACATTGATTCTATTTTCTTTTTAAATATGTTTCCAGCTTTCTTACTTTTTATGGTATTATTTGGGTATTTTGTTTGATTCCATATTCTTTCCTCTCTTACCACATCAACTATACTTCCTCCAATTTTTTAAGTAGTTACTCTAGATTTTGCAAAATACATGTACAACTAAGTTAACTTTTAAGTATTGATAGTACAATATCACTTCATGAGTAGTGCAGGTAACAAAATATTTCCATTTCATTCCTCCTGTCCCTCATAATCCCCACTCCAGTACTCTTGCCTGGAAAATCCCAT
Organism: Bubalus bubalis; assembly: GCF_019923935.1. NCBI lineage: Eukaryota > Metazoa > Chordata > Mammalia > Artiodactyla > Bovidae > Bubalus > Bubalus bubalis. Next base: position 60,649,409 of record NC_059175.1, on the reverse strand, counting down.
GGACGGAGGAGCCTGGTGGGCTGCAGTCCATGGGGTCGCTAAGAGTCAGGCACAACTGAGCGACTTCACTTTCACTTTTCACTTTCATGCATTGGAGAAGGAAATGGCAACCCACTCCAGTGTTCTTGCCTAGAGAATCCCAGGGACAGGGGAGCTTGGTGGGCTGCCATCTATGGGATCACACAGAGTTGGAAACAACTGAAGCGACTTAGCAGCAGCAGCAGTTCCCTCATAATATGACTGTTATTCATTTCACTTATTTATCTCTAGATCAATTAAGATAATAAAATATAATATTTCATTTTATCTATTTTTTCCCTTTCTTGATGTTCTTTATGTAGGTTTGAATTTCTGACCATATCATTTTACTTCTCTCTGAAGAAGTTCCTTCAACACTCTTGCAAGGGAGGTCTGCAAGAGTGTTGAAAGAGTGGAAAATTCTGAAAGAGATGGGAATACCAGACCACCTGATCTGCCTCTTGAGAAATTTGTATGCAGGTCAGGAAGCAGCAGTTAGAACTGGACATGGAACAACAGACTGGTTCCAAATAGGAAAGGGAGTACGTCAAGGCTGTATATTGTCAGCCTGCTTATTTAACTTATATGCAGAGTACATCATGAGAAACACTGGACTGGAAGAAACACAAGCTGGAATCAAGATTGCCAGGAGAAATATCAATAACTTCAGATATGCAGATGACACCACCCTGATGGCAGAAAGTGAAGAGGAACTCAAAAGCCCCTTGATGAAGGTGAAAGTGGAGAGTGAAAAAGTTGGCTTAAAGCTTAACATTCAGAAAATGAAGATCATGGCATCCGGTCCCATCACTTCATGGGAAATAGATGGGGAAACAGTGGAAACAGTGTCAGACTTTATTTTTCTGGGCTCCAAAATCACTACAGATGGTGACTGCAGCCATGAAATTAAAAGACACTTACTCCTTGGAAGGAAAGTTATGACCAATCTAGATAGCGTATTCAAAAGCAGAGACATTACTTTGCCAACAAAGGTTCGTCTAGTGAAGGCTATGGTTTTTCCTGTGGTCATGTATGAATGCGAGAGTTGGACTGTAAAGAAGGCTGAGTGCCGAAGAATTAATGCTTTTGAACTGTGGTGCTGGAGAAGACTCTTGAGAGTCCCTTGGACTGCAAGGAGATCCAACCAGTCCATTCTGAAGGAGATTAGCCCTGGGATTTCTTTGGAAGGAATGATGCTAAAGCTGAAACTCCAGTACTTTGGCCACCTCATGCAAAGAATTGACTCATTGGAAAAGACTCTGATGCTGGGAGGGATTGGGGGCAAGAGGAGAAGTGGACGACAGAGGATGAGATGACTGGATGGCATCACTGACTCTATGGACATGAGTCTGAGTGCACTCCGGGAGTTGGTGATGGACAGAGAGGCCTGGCGTGCTGCGATTCATGGGGTCGCAAAGAGTCGGACACAACTGAGTGACTGATCTAATCTGTTTTGATTTATATATATTATATATTAATACTAATAAAAAATCATACCTTTAATACACTTTAAGCCATATATTCAAATATAAACATTGAGTGATTCGAGTCATGGAATAAATATATATGAATTTACAATCCTAAATTCATTGGAGTTTATCTTCAATTCTCATAAGATATAGTATATGAATCTTAGAGTCACAATGATGAACTAAACCCAGACATTGTTCTTGCAGATTTCAAGTAAATACACCTAATGTAGGGACATGCATTAGGCTTTCAACAAAATTCACTGTGATTTTTACATATCAAGAAAAAAATTTTAATATCATGGGCATGTGGCACATGACTCCATAATTTCTATATATACAAGTTGTTGCTGTTATTTAGTCTCTCCGCCACGTCTGATTCTTTTGTGATCCCATGGTCTATATAGCCCTCCAGGCTTCTCTGTCCATGAGATTTCCCATGCAAGAATACTGGAGTGGGTTACCATTTCCTTCTCCAATATACACAAGAGATACATACAATTTTTACTGATTTTATGGACCATGTATGTGTTTACTGAACTTTAATTTTGGAGACTCAGTGAAAATATTTATTGCATTGAGTTTGATGGTCAGAAGGCAAGAGAAATGCTTTGCTGTGTAGTATCAAGATTAAAGTTTTAAGTACTCAATGTGCAACCAACCAAACAAATGAAAACCTAGTGTTTAGACTGTGTGCCTTAGTATTACTGGTTTTAGGCTCTAGAAAAGATGAAACTTCAACCTTTTTTGTATCTTTCATTTTCAACACTATGCAGACTAATTATCACATAAATTTTGAAAGAAATCCCTGTGGTCTTTCTAACCATAGTTCTGGGTTTTCAAAAGAGAAGCATTTGTGAAGGTTCTCACCTCTCAATACATCTAATTAGCTTTCCTTGTGCATTGAGACAAATTTCTTTCAAGATTCAAAGCTAAAGTTAGAAACAATTTTAAATGATATCAGAATCTAGTCTGATAGCACTTTCATTTTCAAAATGAAAGGTTTGAGAAACTATAGGCAAATTATCATGTTAAATTATAGGCATTTATCAATGTTTCAGCCCTTCTAAAACATTTTATTGCAAGTTATTGAAATGATAACAGATTACTCTGAATTTTCATATCTTTAAAATTTTATATTACTTTTAAATTTTATATTACTGACATTAAAATATTACATTATTTCAACATTTTAATTTGATATACATGAATAGATACATGAGACTATGTAAAGAGCAATAGCTACAAAAATTTTATATTTGATTTTGCTTTAAAATCAAACTTGGGACCTCCCCAGTGGTCCAGGGGTCAAGATTCTGTACTCCTAATGCAATGTTTGATCTCTGGTCAGGGAACTAGGATCCTGTATGCCACACTGGGTGGTTAGAAAAAAAATTAAGAAAAATAAAAATAAAATCAAACTTTATTCTTGATGTTAAAAGAATGCTGTTTCTGTACTTACTATCATTTATTCAAACCAGAAATATTTCCTTAACATATTTTCGACTTCTGGTAATTTAAAAAAAAAATTTATTACTGAGGATATAGTTATATAAAACATTCTTCTTTGTCTGAAGTCCTAATTTAACTGGGCCACATGCAATTTTCTTTACTAACAGCTCTATGATAAAGGAAATTTGGAAGCAACTTAAATATTCATCAATGGTTTATTTTACTATAGCCAATAATTATATAACTCATGTCAGGCACTGTTCCAATTACTTTCTAAATTTCTCTGATAAGTTTCTTGTACACTTAACCCGATTTTGGTGTCTGGTTTTTGGCTGATCCAAACAAACAGAGATAGTATACAGATCCAGGTGGCCCAGAATGTTCCTGATGACCGATGTGATGTTAGTGACGCTTCCTTCTTAAGCTATGAAATGTCTATGGCTCTAGACCCATGTTTTGGATTTCTTGAACAAGATAAACCATTCTTTAAAGAGAGTGGTATTTTTTAATCCTTTCTCCCTGTGATAACGATTTCTTCACTGGGGAAATAAACTGTAATTAGCAGAGCGCATTTCCACATGACTTGGGCATTCTACCAGTGATTTATAAATTATACATCATATGCCTTGAGATTTATGTTGTGAGATTTTATGCTTGTCATCTCAGATGTAAAATAAGGAAGCAGGAAGCCAGAATATATGGCAAAGCTAAGAACAGCCACCAGGTTTCCTTCACTTCGTTTGTGAGGATTTCCAACACTAGGGGGCAGTAAGGCGGTGTTATCTGTTTCAAATAGTTTGGCTTACCCCAAGCTAACGGCGTCCCTGGTGGCTGGCTCAGAGGTTAAAGCGTCTGCCCGCAATGCGGGAGACCTGGGTTCGATCCCTGGATCGGGGATCCCCTGGAGAAGAAAATGGCAACTCACTCCAGCATTCTTGCCTGGAGAATCCCGTGGACAGAGGAGCCTGGTGGGCTGCAGTCCACGGGGTCGCAATGGGTCAGACGCGACTGAGCGACTTCTCTTTCACCTTCAAGCTAAGGACCGAATCTTGCCATCTCTAGCAACAGAGATGATGTAGTGGATATTATACTAAGGGAAATAACTGGGACAGAGAAAGATAAACACCGTATGATCTCAAACGAACAAAACAAACAAAATGAAAGTAGACTCATAAATACAGACAACAAACGGAAGTTGGCCAGAGGAGAGAAAAGAGTGTGTGAAATAGGTGAATGGGATCAAGTTGTACAAACCTCCAACTATAAAATAAGTAAGTCAGGAGATAAAGCAGACAGCATAAGGAATATGGACGATAATATATAATAATATATAACTTTATATGGGAGCAGATAGTTATTAGACTTCCCATGTTGACCATTTTATAATGCATATAAATGTCAAATCACTGTGTTGTATACCTGAAACTAACATAATATTGTACTTCAACTATATTTCAAAGAAAAAAGGATTTCACCAACAGATGACCCAAAATATTTTATAATATTTAGTTTAATTATTATTAAATTCTGTTTTCCAAAACTTTTTAAAAGTTTGAAAAAATTGAAAGTACTCTTGTGAATGGTTCTATCATTTGAAATTATGGTGTTTTACTTGATAATTTAAAAATAATTTATTAATTGATTTGAAATTTTGAAAGGGAATTTTCTTCTAACTTTGACAGATTTTTTTTTTTAAATCACCTTTTCTTTAATTGTGATTATAAAATTCAATTATATGACATTTAAAAAGGGCAAGAAGGTTAGGATAGAGGGCAAATCTTATTTTATGGGATGAAAGGATGGGAAACTTTGTAAATGTTTAAAATGTTCGGTGTTTTGACTGTGGTGGTAAATGCATACTATAAGTTTTCAAAATCTTTCAAATGAACACCAGGATAACATGGATTTTATTGTTATTGTTATTCAGTAGCTCAGCCGTGTTTGACTCTCTGTGACCCCATGGACTGCTTTCATGTCCTTCACTTATTTCCATCAAGTTGGTGATTCCATCCCACTATCTCATCCTCTGTCTTCCCTTTCTCCTCCCACCTTCAATCTTTCCCAGCGTTGGTTTATTTTCCAACGAGTCAGTTCTTCTTATCAGGTGGCCAAAGGATTGGAGTTTTAGCTTCAGCGTCAGTCCTTCCAATAAATATTCAGTGTTGATTTCCTTTAGGATTGATTGGTTTGATCTCCTTGCAGTCCAAGGGACTCTCAAGAGTCTTCTCCAACACCACAGTTAAAAAGCAGCTATGCTTCAGCACTCAGCTTTCTATATAATGTCCAGAGTTTTTAACTATGTTTGGAAGAATAGAAACATACATGTCTATTGAATCTTCCTAGAACTAGAACTCTTCTAAACTTTCATTTTATACAACAAGTAAACATACAGTTAAAAAAAAAAAAGGTATATTGAGAAAGAGAAACAAATTAAGCAAAAATAATTTTTTTAAAGTAATACAAACAAACCCTCAGGAGTTCTAGATATTGGAGTCTTCATATATGTATTTTTAATATAATTGTAAAGTATTATACATAAAAGTAAAAAGACTATAGAAGAATAGTTGAAAAAATAGATGTCTATGAAAAAGAAAAAACTGAATACATGGGGACTGGAAAATAACCCATATTTATTTAAATATAAAAAAGTAGAATTCGTATAAAAAAGGAGAGATAAAAGTATCTGAATAAAATTTAATCAAGACTGAAACAAATACAGATACCCATGTGCATACATAAACATATTGATGGTTAAGTTAATGCTATGAAGAGCTATATCCAAAAAACTGAATTAGGAAAATGGAAAATTTTATGGAATACTATAATTAAAAATTACTCATATTATCCAGATTAAAGACTAAAAATGATTAGATCACTAAACATTATGTAAATTTGATTGCTACTCAGTCTCATCACTTTTAAGACATAAGTGAAGTTGATCAACTGTGTCCAACTCTTTGCGACCCCATGAACTGTAGGCCTACCAAGCTCCCTCATCCATGGGATTTTCCAGGAAGGGTACTGGAGTGGATTGCCATTTAACTGAAACTTTAAAAATATATTTATTATTGTATCATAAAAACTCTTCTGGAAATTAGGAAAAGCAATAAGTCTAATTCAGTCCCTAAGCTAGTTATGTCAAAAATTTAAAAATTCAATTAAATTTAAATTAATTAAAGTTCAATTCAATTGAACTAAAATATAATAAAAATAAATACTATGAGGTAACATCATTTTTCCTCATATATAAAGCATTTTTCAATAAAATTTGAGCAAACCAAATAAGGCACTTCTAAAACAAAACATTATGAGTATTATGGCTTATTTTACCCTTGCAAGTATGCTAAATGTTAGTTGATAATAACATTATTAGACCAAAGAAACAAAATCAAATGATCAATTCTATTGATCCAAAAAAGACATTTCATGAATTAATGTTAAAAAAAAAATAGCCAACTAGTAACAGAATTAAACTTCATTAAATTGGTAAATGTTGTCTGTCAAAATCTTACAACAAATAATGATGTGTTGTTGTTGTTCAGTTGTCAAGTCATGTCTTTCTCTTTATGACCTCGTGGACTGTAGCACACCAGGCTTCTCTGTCCTCCACAATCTCCCAGAGCTTGCTCAAATTCATGTCCATTGAGACAGTGATGCTGTCTTATCACATAGATAGTGATGCTATCTAACTATCTCATTCTCTGTTACCCCGTTCTCCTTTTGCCTTCAGTCTTTTCCAGCATCAGGGTCTTTTCCAATGAGTTGGCCCTTTGCATTAGAAGGCCAAAGTATTGAAGCCTCAGCTTCAGCACCAGTCCTTCCAATGAATATTCAGGACTGATTTCCTTTAGGATTGACTGGTTTGATCATTCAGTCCAAGAAACTCCACAGCACCACAATTTGAAAGCATTAGTTCTTTGGTTCTCAGCCTTCTTTATGGTACAATTTTCACATCCATACATGACTACTGGAAAAACCATAGCTTTGGCTATAAAGATCTTTGTTGGCAAAGTGATGTCTCTGATTTTTAATACTCTGTTTAGGTTTGTCATAGCTTTCCTTCCAAGGAGCAAGTGTCTTTGAATTTCATGGATGCAGTCACCATCTGCAGTGATTTTGGAGCCCAAGAAAATAAAGTCTGTTACTGTATCCACTTTTTCCCCATCTATTAGCCATGAAGTGATGTGACCAGATGCCATGATCTTTATTTTTGAATGTTGAGTTTCAAGTCAGCTTTTTCACGCTCCTCTTTTATCCTCATCATGAAGCTCTTTAGCTCCTCTTCACTTTCTGCCATAAGGGTGGTGTCATCTGCATATTTGAGGTTATTGATATTTCTCCCAGCAATCTTGATTCCTGCTTGTGCTTCATCCAGTCTGGCATTTTGCATGATGTAATCTGCATATAAGTTAAATAAGCAAGGTGACAATATGCAGCCTTGACATATTCCTTTCCCAATTTGGAACCAGTCTGTTGTTCTATGTCCAGTTCTAACTGTTGCCTCCTGACCTGCATACAGGTTTCTCAGGAGGCAGGTAAGGTGGTCTGGTATTACCATGTCTTTAAGAATTTTCCTCAATTTGTAGTGATTCACAGAGTCAAATGCTTTGGTGTAGTCAATGAAACAGAAGTAGATGATTTTTTGGGTTAAACTGTAAGTTTGAGGTTTTCTTTGTTGACAATTATATATATATATATATATGTCAATAACAAATATAAAAGTAGGGAAAGAGGATATATAAGTGTCCATTTTGAAATATACTGTCCTCTGAGCACACATGAAAAAGTATATTAATTCAACAGGTAATTATTATGCATTATATTACATAAGACACCACCATAAGGTTTCATCCAAAAGCAGTTCTGTGAACCGTGACGTCAAAAATATGGAATAGCTTAATGTGTTTCATAATATGTTTTGAAACTAGTGATGATGTAAGTTGACAAATTTCATTTAGCCTTTTTAGTAAAAAGGAACACTTTGTATGAGTGTTTGCATCATCCCTAAATTCATGCTACAGGTATTTAGTCAACACTCTCTGTACCACTTACTATCAATGTTGTGGTCAACTGTAGATAGCTTATCTAAGAAGACTATGGATTATTTCTGGTCCAGTATTTGTTTATAGTTTAAACTAGACAAGCAAATAGAAATTAGAAGTGAGATATTAGAAATTATAGAGCAATTTGGTATTACCATAAGAATCTATTTTATTTTACCAAAGTATCTTGCTGTACAGATTAGAAAAAATTAAAAAAGAGTGTTTCACCAACAGTATCTTATGGCACATCATCTAGCTGATAGAACTACTAAAATTAAGCTGCTGCTGCTGCTGCTGCTAAGTCGCTTCAGTTGTGTCCGACTCTGTGAGACCCCATAGATGGCAGCCCACCAGGCTCCCCCGTCCCTGGGATTCTCCAGGCAAGAACACTGGAGTGGGTTGCCATTTCCTTCTCCAATGCATGAAAGTGAAAAGTGAAAGTGAAGTCAGTCAGTCATGTCTGACTCTTAGCGACCCCACGGACTGCAGCCCACCAGGCTCCTCCGTCCATGGGATTTTCCAAGCAAGAGTACTGGAGTGGGGTGCCATTGCCTTCTCCAAAATTAAGCTAGAATATATGAAAAATTGCCCGTTTAGTAGTTTAATATGCTTTATAAGCTAGCTATTCAATAAATACTCATTATGACTCACAGTCTCATATCACATGTGGCAAAATTAAGTGATTTGAGCATCCCATTTCTTCAAATAAAGAAAAACTAGATAAGCACTAGTCAAGTAAGAATTCCTAAAGGGTATTGGAGATAGGCTTATGTAATATCTAAGCATCCTTTCAATTCATTCTATATACCAAAATATCCAATCTAGGCAATATTTTTATTGTTTTTCTTACATTTCTTTTCAAATGATAAAATTTCCTTTTCTGATTGCTTAAATTCATGTACATGGTGACTGCATATTTAAGCTTTAGTGATTGCATTCAGGCTTTTTTTTTCCCCCAAGTAAGGGTATTTGTGGTTTGACAACATTTCTGTGATTTCTCAATGTAGTGGTCCAACTGTTTTCACTTTTCTACTGAGAAAGCTCTCCAGTAAAATTGTGAGGTTAGCTTGATTTGTAATAGATGCTTGTTCACTGGGAATAATAGGCCTGGTCAGGGAACCAATTATTTCACCCTTTCCTCTTTCTAATTGCCAGACAGCAGAAATTCTCAACCTCTAATAAGAAAGTATGCATTCAACCAGTGTTTGTTAGGAATAATTTATAATAGATTTCACTTCTAGTTTATTATTTTCCAGAGGCTTATATCTTCTCATTGCATTCATCTAATTTTATTCTGAATTATTATTGCTGCTTCAAGCTTGAATGTATTCATGTTTGTCATACTGTTTTGTAAGTGTATATGGCTCTTGCCCTCCATACCAGGGACAAGAATGAAATACATAATCGGTGTAGTGCTCTTTATTGCCCCAATGGGATTTCTTTCCTAATTAAAAATTAAAGGTGGCAATAAGATTTTTAAGTTTTCTTCTAAGTGAAAATGTATTTCTGTATTGGATCCCTGTCATAATGAGTAAGTATGGTCATTAATGATTATAAATGAATTATTTTATAGTAATTGAAATAGCAGTGAGGTTTAGAGGGCTAAGCTCATGTCATATGTTCTAGGGGAGTCATGTATTACATGCAAAGCTTCTTGATGTGGACTTATAATGATATGTTTGTGTATCTGTGAGTTAGTCAAGGTAAGTTTATGGGGCTTCCACTGTGTTCACAGAACTGTGGAAGGTACACGAGAGGCAATGAAATATGAAAGGTATCACCTAACACTCTTAATTTGTAAAATGAAAACTGTGCTGTGTTGTGCTAAGTTGCTTTAGTCGTGTCAGATTCTTTGTGAATCTATGGACTGTAACCCACCAGGCTCCTCTGTCCATGGGATTCTCCAAGCAAGAATACTGGAATGGATTGCCATGCCCTCCTCCAGGGGATCTTCCTGACCCAGGGATGGAACCTGGGTCCCTTATGTTTCCAGTATTGGTAGGCAGGTTCTTTATCACTAGCACCAACTGCGAAGTCCCAAAATGAAAACTATTTGTATACAAATGAAAATGAATTTTGCAGGGAGTTGACTATCCCTGTGCAGAGAAAATGCATATCAGAGTTTGTAGAAGAGAGAAATCATGGTGAAGATGGTTTGTAGTTTTGTAGATGACAAGGCTTGGAATAGAGAGAGAAAAGTTTATAAAGTTAGAAGTTTTTAGTTACATAAAACTTTGGGGATAATGCTATCAAAAAAGGAAAGCCTAACTTATAATGGATAATGGTGAGTAGCATTGGTGGTGTGTTTACATAATAAAGATGCCTGAAGATTCCATTTTTGATTAATACCTACATCACCTAAATAGACTCATTCTGTTTCTGTATGTGTACACAGTCCCTCAGTCATCCCTGACTCTTTGCAACCCTATGGATAGTAGCCTGTCAGGCTCCTCTGTCCATAGAATGTTCCAGGCAATAATACTGGAACGAGTTGCCGTTTCCTGTTCCAGGGGATCTTTCTAACCCAGGGATTGAACTCGCTTCTCTTGATATGTACAAATAAAATATGACAGTGAAAGGTGTCAAATTTAGCCTTGCTGTTTAACAATTTGACTTCCAATTTTGCTTGTAAAATTAGTCAGGATATTAAAAGCAACTGTAATTTATTTAGTGTTTACCTGAATCTTGCAGCAATGTCTTATTTATTTCTCCCCAAATTTTCAGGTTTGACATTATTTCTATTGCGCTCTTTCCTTTCTCTTGCATATTTTGTTTAGGTGGAAAAGTAATCAGTTTTGTTACATGTATGAAAATGGTCACTGGGAGCAACTTTTAAAGCTTTTTGTAAAGTACTGTATTTTAAACACTATATATGGGGTTGAAGGAGCTTATCAAAGAAAAGACTGACAGGAATATCTATGAACAAACTCAGAGAAATTTTCTCCCATGTATCTTTGATGTGGAGAATCTCAGCATCATTGAGACATAACAGTTTGTAGAAAGTAGGTTAGAAAATCCATTAACACCTATCATTAGAAAACCCATTATTATCTATCATTAGATCTTAGGTCACTTTTTAGAAGTTTGTTTTTCATCTAGAATGATGTTATAATTTTCCTCTCAGCAGAGGAAAAATTACTCACCAATTTAGTATGGACTTCCTAGCCCGAGCTTGTGGTAAAAAACCCATCTGCCAATGCTGGAGACGTAAGAAACATGGGTTTGATCCTTCGGTCAGGAAGATCCCCTGGAGGAGGGCACGGGATTCAACTCCAGTATTCTTGTCTGGAGAATCCCATGCACAAAGGAGCCTGGTGGGCTACAGTTCTTCGGGTCTCGAAGAGTCGAACACAACTGAAGTGATTTAGCACACACACATTATATGTTGTGTTATTATATTCCCAAAATCATTGTGAATGATGACTGACACTTTAAAGTTAAAGGATGCTTGCTCCTTGGAAGTAAATCTATGACAAACCTAGACAGTATACTAAAAGGCAGAGACATCACTTTGCCAACAAAAGTCCATATGGTCTAAGCTATGGTTTTCCTAGTAGTCATGTATGGATGTGAGAGTTGGACCAAAAAGAAGGTGAGCACCGAACAACTGATGCTTTTGAACTGTGGTGCTGGAGGAGATTCTTTTTTTAAAATTTTATTTTATTTTTTAACTTTACAATATTGTATTGATTTTGCCATATATCAAAATGAATCCGCCACAGGTATGTATGTGTTCCCCATCCTGAACCCTCCTCCCTCCTGAGAGTCCCTTGGACAGCCATGAGATCTAATCAGTCAATCCTAAAGGAAATCAACCCTGAGTATTCATTAGAAGGACTGATGCTGAAGTTGAATCACCAATCCTTTGGTCACCTGATGTGAAGAACTGACTCATTGGAACAGATCCTGATGCTGGGAAAGATTGAGGGCATGTGGAGAAAGGAGGGGGACAGAGGATGAGATAGTTGGATGTCATCACTGACACAATGAACATGAGTTTGAACAAACTCTGGGAGATAGTGAAGAACAGGGAAGCCTGGGGTGCTGCAGTCTGTTGTGTTACAAAAAGTAGGACGAGACTTAGCAGCTGAACAACAATATTATATGTTGATAAATAGGTATGGCAGAATCTCTTTTCATTTAAAGTTAGCAGAATAGTACTACTTTAAAAAAATTTGGTCATAAATTACAGTATCTTGATTATATAATATGAACTTATGAACTTATATTTGTAAAAAATCTTTAAATTCCTAGATTTCCTATGATTTTGTTCTATTTTTAAAGTATAAGAATATTTGTTTGGAATCTTTTCAAGAATAAAACCAGATAAGAAATGTAAGCGTTTTCAAATATGTGGAATATATTGAAACATGCACACACATATAAAATGAAAAATAGCACTACATCTAAAGAAGGGCTCTCATAATTTTGGTTTTGTGAGTCAAGTGCAATGAACTGGCCAGGTCTCTTGAATTATGATGTTGACACGTTTTACCACAAAGAGCTGTTATTTGCTCTGAAAGCACAAATTATATTTTAATTTCATAATTGAAAACATCTTATTTTGCAAGGGCTTAGCTATTTTCTGGATTTCTTCTGTGAATTTCTATAAGATAAAGCCATATAGCCCATGCCTAAATGTTATAACTAGATGGAGTATGCCTAGTACTTTTATATACATTGTATGGTATTTAATTTAATTGTTTAAAAATTCAGCAATGTAATTTTGCCCTTGATTATATTTTCAAGTTGCTGTACATGAGATAGGTTGTTAAATATAGCATGTGCAGATTTTATTGCATGCCATCTTTTGAATGGCTTTAGGGCAACTGTTTGTACAAAACTGAAGTCTTGTGTTCCCAGTTTGCAACTCAGACAGACAAGTCAGGAATCAAAGAATGAGCAGCACTTGTAGGCTGTGATTCTATGCTGTAAATAGCACAATAATCAGGCTAGTGAAAGTAAGTAAGGGCATGGAGAAGGCAAATGCTTTCATTTTTTTTGGAAGTCTTTATATGGGCGTTTGACAACAGATTAGCCTGCCGTGTAATTCTTTGGTGGTATTTACCATGTTTTACTTTTCCTCTCTATTTATTCACTTGATGAAATCAAGGAAGTCTCTAAGTAGAATTCTGAAAGGCTAAGAGAATCCAAACTTGGATTCAAAGTTTGCTACAGATCCCAGAAAGGAAGAGAAATGTAAATGAGTAATCGTACAAGTGAGAATTTGCCATATCTGTATAATGCATGATTTGGCAAGCATTTATTTTCTAGTTTTGTAGAAGAGCCAAGAATACTTGTTGAATTCCCATCCATTCCTCCACCTTGTGCCCTTCTTGAATTTTCTTCCTGAAAATAATTGAAGAATTTAGTTTTTAATATTATGTTTTGAAAATGGTCACATTGGAATTCTGATTAATGTGGGCAAGGTATCAGAGTGAATCTTATATTTTTCTAAAGAGCAACTTCTGCTGTTAGGAATTTAGTTCCCCTGAAAACTATCATTTCATTTTGTGATAATAATTTAGAAATACAGCATTTTAAAAGTAATCTTCCTTACTGACAGGCATGTACAGCTCCAATAACATTTATTTATCAGGGACATGACAGCAATTTAATTAATAGAATTGTGGTTCTCTCTCTTTTCTTTTTTTTTCCCACTAATTCAGTAGTATTTCTTTGGGTATAGGCTTAACCTATACTTTATAGGCTTAACCTTACTCTGCAATATTTTAAATTCATTTTGGCCTATGGTAAACTTAGGGAAAAATAAACAGAGGCCCAGCAACATTGGTTCAACTCAAGTTTCTACCACCTATTAACTGTATAACCTTTGGAAAGCCATTTACCTTCTCAAAGTGAATGTTGAGCCATTTGTCAAATGAAATTAAAATAACTTTTGACTGGCTCTCAAGACTGTAAACTGGATCAAAATACCCAATAATTCCTGTACAATTCTGGTCAAGCCTGTAAGATATATTTTATTTCTATTTTAAGATATTTTTTTTAAATTTTTAAAAAATATTTAAATATTTTTTTAATTTAATTTAATATATTTAATATTTAATTTAATTTAATTTAATTTAATATAAATTTAATATATATAATAATATAAATATAAATTTAATTTAATATAAATAAAATAATAAAATAATTTAAATAAATTAAATATTTAAAATTATTTAAGATAATTTTAGTTCCAGTGAGTACATATGAAGTTTACAGATGCATGAGAAGAGAAATATAACCAAAGCCACAATTCTTTCTCTAATGTAATGTGTTTTGTTTGTTAGAATTTACTAATCAAAAAAAAATAATAATCTCGATAATTTTCTAGATACTTTAGTGATTAAACATGAAACAAGCACATTTGTGTACACACACAAACAAACACATACACACACTCTACATGATAATGGCAAGAGGCAATTTACATTCCAGTGACAGGTGACAGATGGATACTCATATATACCAGCTCAGTATATTTAAATGTGGTATATCCAAACAATGGTTTGAGATTTCAAGATAGAGGCAATTTCTGTGGGTAGTAGAGTGCCTCGGGCAATGTTAGAGAAATCTTCAAGCAACCCTCAGAGTGGTTTAGGTTTGCAAATCAGTTTGGACCTCTATATACTTACTCCTCACCTCACCAGTGTGCTCCTTGCCTGCAAATTTCCAAGCTCTCCATTCCAAGGTTACTCTTGCCTGGACCATCTTGTCATTCAGTTGCTAAGTCATGTCTGACTCTTTGTGACCCCACAGACTGCAGCATTCCAGGCTCCTCTGTCCTTCACTATCTCCCAGACTTTGCTCAAATTCATGTCCATTGAGTCGGTGATGCTATCTAATCATCTCATCCTCTGCTTTTAATCTTTCCCAGCACTGGGGGGTTTTCCAGTGAGTTGTCTCTTTGGATCAGGTGGCAAAAGTATTGGAGCTTCAGCTCCAGCATCAGTCCTTGCAATGAATATTCAGGGTTGATTTCCTTTAGAACTGACTGGTTTGATCTCCTTGCTGTCCAGGGACTATCAGGGTTCCTCTCCAGCACCACAGTTTGAAACCTTCAATTCTTTGGCATTGGAGCATCTTCTTTCTGCCTAAAATACTCTTTCTCAAGAAGGCTCCATGACTCACTTCCTTGCTTAAGTCAGGTCTCCTTTCATGTATCTCTCGTGTATAGGGGTGCTCTCAACTTTCCTGCAAGAAACAGCTGTCTGTCCTGAGACAACATGCTGTCTGCCCTTCCCCACTCTTTGTTTTCATAGCACTGATCACTCATTTACTATGTACGGTGCAGTTTTGCAAGGATTTGCAATATAGATGCCATGATCTGCCCACCCAGGTACTGAGAAATAGAGATGTCAAGTAAATTGTCAGCAGGGGCATAGTTGTTGTTGGAACCAGGATTGGAGCCCTTTAAGACATACTCCTGAGTTTTGTACTTTATCCACCTTTCCTAGCTGAAATCAATGAGCACATAGGCCTGACTTGACCTACTTTCATACACATGCAGACATTTCTAATTGCATGTGATATTTAAGTGAGAAAAATCACTTCTGAACTAATATTTGTAATTCTTTAAAACTCATGTTTGGGAAAAGCAGTTCAGATTTTTATCTCACATCTCAGCATTTTCTGTTCCTCCTTATACTGACTGGCTTCCCTGTGGCTCAGTAGTAAAGTATCTGCCTGCAATACAAGAGGGACAAAAGATGTGAGTTTCATCCCTGGGTCAGGAAGATCCACTGGAGAAGGAAATGGCAACCCACTCCAGTATTTCTGACTAGGAAATCCCACGGACAGAGGAACCTGGCAGGCTACAGTCCACGTGGTTGCAAGAGTAGGACACGACTTAAGTGACTTCACTACCACAACCATATTGACTTGCTGAAATCTCATTTATCATAGTCAGGAGAAAAGTGCAGTGGTTAAAAGATGGACTGTGGAGTCAGTAGCCAGGATATAAAGCCCTGATGTTCTTCTTGGGGTGAACACCTTGGGGAATTCACTTACTCCCTGGATCTGTTTCATCTGTAGGAGAATAGCATCTTACTTAATGTTTGTGAAGATATAGTAAGTTAACATATGTAAACACTTAGAACAGGTTGGATAGTGCAAGAACAATATATGTGTTAATTTAACAAGACAATTGTATTGTTTTGTACCATATGTATTTGAAGTACTTTTAAATTATTTTTGTTTTAGAATAATTTTAGATTTACATAAAAGTGGAAAAGATACTGAAGAGATTTTCTGTATACCCATTACCGTGTGCCCTTAGCATTCAGTTCAGTTCAGTCACTCAGTCATGTCTGACTCTGCGATCCCATGGGCTGCAGCACGCCAGGCTTCCCTGTCCATCACCAACTCCTGAAGTTTACTCCAACTCATGTCCGGGTCAGTGATACCATCCAACCATCTCATTTTCTGTCATCCCCTTCTCCTCCTGCCTTTAATCTTTCCCAGCATCAGGGTCTTTTCCAATGAGTCAGTTTTTTGCATCAGGTGGCCAAAGTATTGGTGTTAATATCTAAGTGTTAATACCTCACATAACCTTGGTCCTTAAGAAAGTAGGTTCCTGGTTGCTAGGGAGTAGGGGCTATCTGAAGGTCTATGGGGCTTCCCTGGTGGTTCAGATAGCAAAGAATCCACCTGCAATGCAGGACATCAGAGTTCGATTCCTGGGTCAGGTGTGATTCCTGGTTGGGTTTGATCCCTGAGTCAGGAAAATCCCCTGGAGAAGGGAATGGCTACCCATTATAGCATTCTTGCCTGGAGAATTCCATTGACAGAGGAGTCTGGTTGGCTATATTCCATGGGGTCATAAAGAGGTGGATACAACTGAGTGACTTAACACTTTCACATCACTTCAAGGGGTTGATAACTTCAAGATTTCTTTTTGAGATAATGAAAATAGTCTAATATTGACTATGAAGTTGCTTGCCCATATATGTGAATATACTAAAATTTTTTAATTAAATTCAATAGGTGAATTGCATCTCAATAACAGTTTAAAAAGTAAAAATTTCCTCAAAAAATGACTTTAAGTATTGACATGTATAATCAGAACAGGTTAATCATATCTTGGAATTAGATAAGCCACAGGATTATTGCATTACAGAAACTGAACACACAGATGTAAAGTAAGTAACAGAGGAAATGTCTCAAAAATAAGGATACTTGTAGCTATTCACAGTTTAGGAAAGTGATTTAAGTAACATCCCACAACAGTATGACACAGTATCACAACATGAGCAAAAGGGAATATGAGCTGGTAGGCTTTCTGAACCCCAACCACCAAACAGGTGATGTCAGCCATATGCCTGTCGTAGCTGGGGGTTCAGGAAGCAAACTGTCTCCAGGCAGCAAGGAGAAGAAAAGGGGAAGAAAGAGGGATCTTTTTTAAAGGAAAGATTTTGTTTTAGCAGTGGATTAGAATTAAAAATGAAAAGTTGATCCTCAGGCTAAAATGGAGTTATATATACAGGTTTTTTTCAGGTGAGAAGAGCCCTAACATTTACTGTGAACTTACTTTGTTTAGACATGGGCTCACAGAAGAAAAAAGAAGAGAAAGGTCAAGCATAGCTATTTTGGGTTTCAGAAAATTGCCATCACAAATCTGGTATTGAAAAAGGAAGGA
Source organism: Bubalus bubalis (assembly GCF_019923935.1). NCBI lineage: Eukaryota > Metazoa > Chordata > Mammalia > Artiodactyla > Bovidae > Bubalus > Bubalus bubalis. The sequence continues at coordinate 60,631,788 of NC_059175.1, read as the reverse complement.
GGTCAACGAATTAACAATGTGAAATCCTCTTGTTATAATTAGATGTAAACTAGTTAAGATTTACTGGCGGTTAGGAGAAGGGTCAAGGGGGACAAAGAAAGCAGTCAGACTGGCTTGCTTACATGCCCACTTGAAATATCCAGAATGTATTACTTTATCACGTTACTTTTAAGTCATTCAAAAAATCATTTATTTCTGGTTATGTTCTCTTTTAGGTTCCTGAATCTAATTCGAATGTGTGTGTATGTGTGAGTGTGCATGCTTCCCCACATCACCAACAAGCACTTCTCATCCACAAGCTTGGCATCCTACAATCCAACTCAATTCTGATTCTCTACCCAGAGATAGTCTCAGATTCAATTTAAGAGTTCAGAGCAAAAGATTGGTTGAGTGTTCAGTCCTACAAGACTTTGCCCTTCCCCTCCCCACTTCAAATGCCAATTTCAAGCTTAGGTTGTTACCTATACTTCTGACCAATTGTCTGTGAGTCAGAATGTCTGCTAATCACCTCCTTGGGTTTGATTAATTTGCTAGAGCAGCTCATAGAACTCAGAGAAACATTCTTTTGTTGACTAAAATAAGATGCATAAAGTGAGAGTTGTGAGGTAAATTTTATTTGGGCAAAGTGAAGACTGCAGCCTGGAAGACAGCACCTCAAAGAGTTCCAAGAAATTGCTCCAAAGAGATAGTGGGGGAAGGCCAACACATGAGATTTCGGTGAAGAGGGAGTTCAATGCAATCAAGCACGCACTTTACAAGAGGTTTTCTTTTAGTCACAAGGAGCTGAGTCCCTTGGATTTCAAGGAGATCGAATTAGTCAAACTTTAAGGAAATCAATCCTGTATATTCATTGGAAGGACTCTTGCTGAAGCTGATGGTCTAATACTTTGGCTACCTGATCTGAAGAGAAAAGACCCTGATGCTGGGAAAGACTGAAGGAAGAAGGAGAAGGGGACAGCAGAGGATGAAATGGTTGGATGGCATCACTGACTCAATGGACATGAGTTTGAGCACACTCAGGGAGATGGTGATGGACAGGGAAGTCTGGTGGGCTGTAGTCCAGTCCATGGGGTCACAGAGTTGGACACAGCTGAGTGACTGGACAGCAACAATAATGAAGAGCTGACATCAAACACCATGAAGGGATTTAGTGTTTTTCTAGGCATAAACAGGTGGTGCTACTAGTAAAGAACCTGCCTGCTAATGCAGGAAACATAAGAGACATGGGCTTGATTGCTAGGTCGGGAAGATCCTCTGGAGTAGGAAATGACAACCCCCTCCATTATTCTTGGCTGGAGAATCCCATGGACTGAGGAGCATGGTCAGTTATAAGACCATAGAGTGGCAAAGAGTCAGACACGACTGCAGCGACTTAGCACATAGGCACACACCAGATTTAAGTAGATGCAAGGATTGCGTTCATGAAATCAGTTTCTAAAAATATCTAATTACCTAAAGACCTGTTCCACCAGTTGTCCTGGAGCACAGAGTGCCTGACTGTCCACCCTGAACTTCTTCAGGGCAACTTGAAGGTCAACAACTACAGTAGCACAGGATTCAGTCTCCACAGAAAGAATGAAAAGAAAGAAAGTGAAGTGGCTCAGTCGTGTCCAACTCTTTGTAACCCCATGGTCTGTAGCTTGCCAGACTCCTCCGCCAATGGGATTTTCCAGGCAAGAATACTGGAGCAGGTTGCCATTTCCTTCTCCAGGGAATGATCCTGACCCAGGGATTGAACCTGGGTCTCCTGTGCTGCAACCAGACTCTTTACCATCTGAGCCACCAGGGAAAAACTAGTCTCCATAGAGGCAGATGACAAATGCCCTTGGCTGATCACATTCAGTCCTTTTGGGCTTTAATGAAGACTTCATTGCAGAGACATAATTTGTTAAATCATTGACCATTGGCAACTGATTCACCCTCCAGTCCCTCTCCCTTCCCTGGAGGGCAGGGTGTGGTACTAACCTCTGGTCTCAAGGTTGGGTCTCTTGGCAACTAGTTCCCATCCTTAGGTGTGGTCCCAAAGTTACCTCATTAACTTAAGAAAAGAAAATTTTATGGCTCTCCTCACCTAGGGAATTTCAAGAGTTTTAAAAGCTCTGTGCCAGAAGCAGGGATGAAAATCAAATAGGTATTTCTTACTATGAATTATATAGCAAATAATCTCATTATTAAAGTGGTATTTTTAAGCAGTTATAGCTATGTCATTTTTATACCATTAAAATTTTATTGATGACAGTTCAGTTCAGTTCAGTCGCTCAATCATGTCCAATTCTTTGCGACCCCATGGACTGCAACACTCCAGGCTTCCCTGTCCATCACCAACTCCTAGAGCTTGCTCAAACTCATGTCCATTGAGTTGGTGATGCCATCCAACCATCTCATCCTCTGTTGTCCTTTTCTCCTCCTGCCTTCAATCTTTCCCATCATCAGGGTCTTTTCCAATGAGTCAGTTCTGCATATCAGGTGGTCAAAGTATTGGACCTTCAGCTTTAACATCAGTCCTTCCAATGAATATTCAGGACTGATTTCCTTTAGCATTGACTGGCTTTATCTCATTGCTGTACAAGGGACTCTCAAGAGTCTTCTCCAACACCACAGTTCAAAAGCATCAATTCTTCAATGCTCAGCCTTGTTCATGGTCCAAATCTCACATCAATTCATGATTACTGGGAAAAAGCATAGTTTTGAATATATGAATCTTTATGGGTACAGCAATGTCTCTGCTTTTTAATAGGCTGTCTAGGTTTGTCATATATGTTCTTCCAAGGAGCAAGTGATACTAATGATAACAGTAGTTATCATCAGATGTGTAAAAATGGTTAAATAATTCTGAAAACTTAATTTCTGAGTCACATCTTTGCTGGAAGGAATATATTTCATATAACTGGTGCATCTTTTTATGGAAAAATAGGAAAACATTAGTGGTAGGATAAAATTTGATATAGAATTAAAAGAGCAATTCCAATATATATTTATGTATTTTTTATTGAAGTATAGTTGATTTGCAATATTATTGATATAGTAGCTTCAGGTGTACAACAATGTGATTCAAAGTTTCTATAGGCTGTATTCCATTTATAGTTATTAAATATTACACATATTCCCTGTGCTGTGCAATATATCATTATAGCTTATTTATTTTATACAGACTAGCTTGTACCTCTATACTCCTATCCCTGTCTTGCTCCTCCCACCTTTCCTTTCTCCACTGGTAACCATTAGTTTGTTCTTTATATCAGTGAGTTTGTTTCTTTTTTGTTATAGTCATTAGTTTGTTTTATATTTTAGATTTCACTTATAAGTGATAACATATAATATATGTCTTTCTCTGTTTAATTTATTTCATTTAGCATAACATCATCCAGGGTATATATGTTATAAATGCCAAATTTTAATTCTTTTTCAAGTTGGAATATATATATAAATACATATATAATGATATATTTGCATGGAATATATAGGTGGAATGTATATATTGTGATATATATGCATGGAATATACATGTGGATGATATATATATATATATATATATATATATATATATCTCCCAGCTTCTTTATCCATCCATTTGTTGTTGGACACTGAGTTTGCCTCCATATCTTAGCTATTGTAAATAACACTGCTATAAACACTGAGGTGCAAATATATTTTTGAATTAATGTTTTTTTTTTCCTTTGGATATATACCCATGAGTGGAATTGTTGGACCATTTGGTAATTCTATTTTTATTTTTTCTAGAAAACTCCATATAGTTTTCCACAGTGACTGCACCAATTTACATCCCCACCAGCAATGTGCTAGAGTTCCCTTTTATCCACATCTTGTAAACATTTGTTTTATTGTGTGTGCTTTTAGATGATAGCCATTCTGATAGGTGTGACCTGATATCTCATTTTTTTTTAAATTTGAGTTTTCCTCCTGATTAGTGATGTTTATCTTTTCATGTGTTTTTTGGCCATCTCTATGTCTTCTTTGGAAAAAAAGTCCATTCAGGTCTTCTACCCATTCATTAATTGAGTGTTTGTTTTTGTTATCGAGTTGTATAAGCTGATGATATACTTTACATATTAACACCTTACTTATAGTCCATATAATTTGAAAAAATTCTCTCTCATTCAGTAGGTCAATGATAATATAACATTGCTTCGGCACCTGATAGTGTCCAGCACTCCAATATTCTTTCCTGGAGAACCCTATGGACAGAGGAGCCTGGTGGGCTATAGTCCATAGGATCTCAAAGAGTTGGGCACGATTGATTGACTGAGCACGCATGCCTGCCTCATTTGAGGCAATTTTCTCTTGAGAAATTTCATTTTTAGTGTTAGAATTCTTACCTAATCTCAATAATATTATAAAAATGATAGGAAGATCTAAAATATCAAAGTTCGTTTCATTTCAACAGCTTTCATATCCCGGAGTGTCATATATATAAAACATACACTACTTTCTGTGTATACAGTAAGATGACGATGCTTGTATTCTGATATAGTAAAAGATTTTTTAGACATTTTACTTTCTGATATCTAAACTATCTTGGCTGTTTCACTAATTTGCTGGGTGACATAAGATAACTAACTTAATGTTAATTATGGGTTAAGCTTTCTTCCTATGCTTGTCAGCTGTGAACAGTGTAATTATAAAATATCTCGGTATAGTGAAAAGGAAAAACAGAAACTCATTGGTGTAATTTGAGGAAAGTAAATTATTCAGGGTTACTTTAAGTTAGAGAAATATACAGACACAGGACACATGATACATATGTGAAATATGTACATCTAAAATATTATTTTGTTGTGTAAATATATTTGAAACCTGTGTTCTGTAAATAAAAACAATGATTGTTTTTACCATGTCTCCTATGGTACATGGTGTAGGCTACTAAAGTGAAAAATGATACATCTGAAGCCAGTTATGGTTCTATCCTGTAAAATTAACTTTTATATACATGTGGTTCAGTGGTAAAGAATTGCTTGCCAATGAAGGAGACATGGGTTTGATCCCTGATTTAGGAAAATCCCCTGGAAAAGGAAACGGCAACCCACTCCAGTATTCTTGCCTGAGAAATCCCATGGACAGAGCAGCCTGGAGGGCTACAGTCCCTGGGGTTACAAAGAGTCAGAGGTGAACTTAGTGACTATACAACAACAATATATTTTACATATGGCAAGTTTGAAAATAAAATAAGACGATTTGAGTTTTATCCTTTCTTGTATTGTTTATGATAACCAAGCTAATTCTTGGGGCATTAGTGATATAGTATTATTTGTCATGCTTCTAATTTTAAAGAGAAAAAAAATATTTTGATTCTTTAAAACTTGACTTCATACTAATAGTTATATCTGATAAAATGTTTCTGGTGGCAACTGTGCCAGAGTATTAGACTTGCTCCCTGTTCTCTGTCCCGTCTCCATTTACACATGTTCCTTTACAAATAGTAAGATATTTGCAGCAGCATTTGCCATGGTTCAGATGCACAAAGGAGCCCAGAGGGAATAACTGTGACATGAACACAACCGCACTTCTACTCAGGCTGTGTAAAGTGTGGACTTCCTGGAAGCAGAGACGGGTGCAGGAATTTGAGTGTTCATGGTTAGTGAGGAAGTGCTCTTCAGGAAAATCTGTGAGAAAGGGAGTGAAACATGATGGGGATTTAATCAAGGACATGCTCTTAAAGGCTTTGGATCATATACCTCATCATCATGTTTTCCCTTTGAAGTCGGGTGTTTGGCTGTGACTAAACGGGTGAGATTGCCTTCTGGGTAGGATGGCTTCTTTTATGTGAAGGCAGGTTTCTATGTAGTGTCAAGGAATAAGAGTCCAATATTTCTAGCAAGGGGCTTCCCTGAGACCTCAGTTGGTAAAGAATCTGCCTGCAATTCAGGAGACCCCAGTTCAATTCCTGGGTCGGGAAGATCCTCTGGAGAAGGGATAGGCTACCTGCTCCAGTATTCCTGGGCTTCCCTGGTGGCTCAGCTGGTAATTACTAGCAAGTGAGGAATAAGTAGGCCGGGATCTGGGCAGGACACCACAATGTCCTCTCCAGAGGTTAATAAGAGAATTATTGATGGAAACAATATTGGTCTACTTCACAACATGATGATCTCTGGGTAGTTGCAGCTGGCTTCTTTTAAGGGAAATAGAAGTTCCATAGCTCTTAAGTTTAGGTCTTATATTGATAGTGTTTATTAATCAAATAAAGTCACAAGACCAGGCTTGGCATAAGTGGCTTTCTTATCAGAGGCAGGAGAGATAATTGACTGCAACTATTTAGTATACTATCTGAAATGTTAAGTATAATCTTTATTGCAACATTTTGGTGGAGAAGGCAATGGTAATCCACTCCAGTAATCCTGCCTGGAAAATTCCAGGTAGGTTACAGTCCATGGGGTCACTGAGTTAGACACAACTGAGTGGCTTCACTTTCACTTTTCACTTTCATGCATGGGAGAAGGAAATGGCAACCCACTCCAGTGTTCTTGCCTGGAGGTTGGGGGAGCCTGGTGGGCTGCCGTCTATGGGGTCGCGCAGAGTCAGACACAACTGAAGCGACTTAGCAGCAGCAGCAACATTTGGCAGGTAACCTTTTCCTTTTTTTTTCCAGGTGAAAAAGCAACCACACAATAGACTGAATTGTCCCAGAGAGTTTTACCCACAAATGATATTAGCTTCTTTTCCAGTTGTGAATACTGGCCAGATCCCATTGAGGCAGGAAGTAGATGGGTCCCCCAAGGGTAAAGCAGTTGGAAATTCATCCACTGTGAGCTATTCTCCAAGTCAAGAATAGGAAGACAACTGAGAACAGAGGCTGGGCCCTAACCAGACTAGTTATTTCTCCGTCTCAAAGTCAGGAGACCTCTCTGACTACACAAGTGTAGGAAGGCTCCTTGGAGGTCAAAACGGGAGTAATGGTAAGACATCTTCAGTGAAAGCCATCTAGGTTATGAGATGTGTGCATGCACATGGGAGGATCCTTCGATATATCAAAGATGAACTCTGAGCTAGGCAAATCAGAATGATTGGCCAAATGAAAATGGAAAGAAATGTCTCATAAAAGTAATTCAAACTGCCACAAGGGCACGACCCAGCAAGTCTGTCTCTGAGTCTGCTGGTGTGTCTATCCACATATACTGTACTCTTTGTTCCTCCTAATAAATACTTTACTGTTATCACTGCTTTCCTTATTTGTGGGAATTCTTCTTCTGCAAAGCTGAAAGGCCAGGTCCTGGTCACTGACCACTGGCCTAGTGGCTAGGATTTGGTGCTCTTACAGCGGTGACCTGACCTCACTCTCTGGTGGGGGATCTGAAGCCCTGCTTCAAGCCACTGCAGTCCAAGGCCTCCTGACATCTCCATCAGTTGAATCAAAGCCCCACCTCCCTCCATAGGGTTGGGTAGGATAATTCCTCATGCAGAAGAGGCATGATCGCTTGATTCTTCAACATACTATACAGATTCTTATAACCTTTAGTTTCCTTTTGGGACAAAGAGATTTCACTCCTCCCTCTGACTGTCTTTTTCCTTAAGAAAACCCATGTCAGGGTAAAGAGCTGGAGGTATTGGGGGTGTGTCAGTAAGGAAATACTTTCAGATATGAATGGAATGGAGGCTGAACATGGCTAGGCTAGAATAAATGAACACCCATTTAACCTATGAAAACTATCATGTGGGAAGATCAACATTACTGTTTCTATTTCAGCTTTGGGGATCCTTTTCTTCAACGGTCACATGACATTACTTTCTAGTTGGGATTTGGGGTATACTTTTTATCTAAGTCAAGCTCATTTCATATAACAGGAACATTTTGAAAAGAAGTACACCTTAATTGGAGTCTTTTTCATTCAATTTTCATAATAACATCTCTTGTATTTTCCTCATTTTCATATGAGTGAAAGGGTTTTTTTTTTTTTTTTTTTAAGCAGTAAATCTGACTGTTAAATATTTATACAGGTAGCTTGACTCAATTTCTCATTTTCTAGTAGGTACTCTTCTTTTAAAATTTTTTATTTATTTATTTGGCTGTACCAAGTCTTAGTTTTGGCATGTGGAATCTTCTTGGTGCAAAAGGCAGGATCTAATTCTCTAACTAGAAGTAGAACCCAGGTCCGCTGCATTGGGTATGCAAAGTCTCAGCCACTGGACCAGCAGGGATGTCCCATTTAGTAGATGACCTTGTTAGCATTGTATTAATAATCCTAATCTGAACCCATAGGATCAAACTATTAGTCAATGCCTCATTTGTCATTTTTCACAGTAGTCTGTCAATCCTTGGGAAATCTCCCTGAGGAGGTCATAATAGCTAGCAGAATTAAAAAAAAAAAAAAATATATATATATATATATAAGACCTTTCATTTTGTCTGTGAATAGATCCAAGGTTAACCTGTGGACTGAAGGAGAGGTGAAGATTATATTAGCCTGTTTCCATTCTTTTTTTAACAAGCATTACATTTCCTGACCTCTGGCCTCCGGGCTCACCAGCTGATATTCTAATGATTCACAAGGGAAAGACTGTAGCGGCCATGAAAACAAAAAACTGCTCAAATTTCCCATTGTAGAAAGCATGGTCGCTTAATAATCCCAGCTGCTGCTTCTGTGAATTAACTACTGCATTCTGACCATTGCCATGCTTCCAGTACAGCTCTAGGTAATGCTTGATTATAGTCATGGTATCAAACTAGGCAGGGACCACAGGAGATGTGGGCTTAATACCTGGGTCAGGAAGATTCCCCTGGAGGAGGAAACGGCAACCCATTCCTGTATTCTTGCCTGGAAAATTCCATGGACAGAGGAGTTTGGCGGGCTGCAGTTCAGAGGGTCGCACGAAGAGTGTGACATGACTGAGCACTCATGCACGTGACACTGTAATGGAGCAAGGCGTAGTCTTCTCCTTATGGGCACACTCGGCTCAAGGTCTCCCCAACAGCCTGCACAAATCTTTCTCGCTGTTGTTCTGCAACCATACACTCTTCTACCCAAGTCTCCTCCCTCCCCTTTCTTTCTCCATAGGTATTAACTTTCATCGCAGTCTGAAGGTTCTCCTCTTTGTACTCTTAGTATTTCTTTTGCACATTTAATAATACCTTGGAGAAAAGTTCTCAGCCCCAAAATAAAGCTATTAGATGGAGGGTTTTTTTCTTTTTAATGATGTAGAATGAAAGTAAGAAACCAGAATCAATATTTTGGAAGTGTTGAATCTAGAATCAAACCCAATGAACCCACACATCTCAGTGCCTTAACAAAATCAGCATTTTCTTGCTCTTCAGTCTGTCTAATAAGGGACTTTTTGGTTGGGTGATATATTCCGAATGTTGATCCAGAAATCAAGCCTCCTCTATCTGGTGGGTCAGTCAGTAAAGAATCCACCTGTAATGCAGGAGACCTGGGTTCAATCCCAGGATTGGGAAGATCCCCTGAAGAAGGGAATGGCTACCCACTCCATTATTCTTGCCTGGAGAATTCTATAGACAGAGGAGCCTGACAGGCTACAGTCCACGGGGTCACAAAGAGTTGGACACTACTGAGCGACTCTTACTCACTCACTCACTCTATCTTTGTACTTCTTCATATTATTTAATGGAGCCATCAGTTCAGTTCAGTCACTCAGTCCTGTGCAACTCTTTGTGACCACATGGACTGAAGCACACCAGGCTTCCCTGTCCATCACCAATTCCTGGAGCTTGCTCAAACTCATGTGCACTGAGTCAGTGATGCCATCCAACCATCTCATCCTCTGTTGTTCTCTTCTCTTCTTGCCTTCAATCTTTCCCAGCATCAGGATCTTTTCCAGTGAGTCAGTTCTTCACATCAGGTGGCCAAAGTATTGGAACTTCAGCCTTGACACTTCTATTTTGTTACATCAAGCAACTGTCCCTATTATTGTGTCTGTTCTTGGAAATCATATCTGTTTCTAAGGATGATAAACATGGAAAAATTTACATGGGAGATTCTCATGTGATAAGCGTGCCTGTAGTTCACGTAGTTTCTATCTTTGTTTATTGGCCTGGGATCAATTATTTATCCAATTATAGCTACAAAAGAAGTTAAGAAATATAGTATATCTCACAGGAAGGATATTGGAGAAGGAAATGGCAACCCACTCCAGTGTTCTTGCCTGCAGAATCCCAGGGATGGGGGAGCCTGGTGGGCTGCCGTCTATGGGGTCGCACAGAGTTGGACACGACTGAAGTGACTTAGCAGCATAGGAAGGATAAGCAGGTTTGGTTGATCAGGCATCAACTATGATAGTCAGTCTAGTAACAAAGACTATTCCATTCTTTTCCTCACTCCCAGTGGTTAAACCTAATTCCTCTATCTAATCACAGATCAAACATTATGAGGGATGAAAGTCCTCTGCATAATTTGGAGATACAGCACATCTAAGTCTCTGTGAGTGTGTGTTTGTGTGTATGTGTATGCTCAGTTGTGTTCGACTCTTTGTGACCCCATGAACTGTAGCTGCCAGACCACTGTCCATGTGATTTCCCAGCCAAGATTACTGGAGTGGGTTGCAGTTTTTTTTTCTCCAGGGGGGTCTTCCCAGTCTAGGGATTGAAGCCACGTCTCTTGTGTTTCTATCATGGGCACACAGTTTCTTTACCATTGAGCCACCTTGGAAGCCCACTCTCAAGTCTAGTGACCTACTAACTAAAGAGTTAATTTCTGTGTCCTTTCCCATCTTTATCCTTATTAACCCAACATGGAATACTAAACCAGAGACAGTGAAATAGAACTAAAAATTTTTATTTCTTGTATTCCCGGGCCAAACTGTTTTTTTCTCAACTTAATGGCAGCTACCTTGAGGCTATTAGAAATAATGGCATTAAGTGAGAAGGCCACACTCACAAATATGTCACAGGGTGAATATTAATAAGACTTTATCACTCAAAGTTGCTTGTATCTTATTCTATACTTTTGAATATAGAGGCAATCAGTTTTTCCAACACTCCAAAGCCCTAACTTACTATTTGTATTCATTTTCATACCTTCATACAAATAGACTGATTCTTTTTTTAATATAAATTTATTTATTTTAATTGGAGGTTAATTACTTTACAATTTTGTATTGGTTTTGCCATACATCAACATGAATCTGCCACAGGTATGCATGTGTTCCCCATCCCGAAGCCCCCTCCCACCTCCCTCTCCATACCCTCCCTCTGGGTTGTCTCAGTGCACCAGCCCCAAGCATCCAGTATCATGCATCGAACCTGGACTATAGATTCGTTTCATATATGATATTAATAGACTGATTCTTTTCTGAGTTTACCTTTTCTTGGAACCCCTTGCTAAAAGCAGACAGTGAAAGCTGAAACACATTATTATTTTGAATCTCTGCAGCCCTTTCACTTACATTTAGACTTAGGGGTCTGCCTTCCATAGTCACTTATTTTAATAAAAATTTTTGTGCTTTTGCATAACATTCTCCCTCATATTTCCATCTATCCATATCTTTTAAATTACCCTCTTAGTGTAATTTGATAAAGTCTCTTAAACAGGGACCAAGAGATTTGTTAGAAATTTCAGCATATTGCCAGTCTTAAAAATTTCCCTATAAAAATATGATTTGCTATTGTTGTTGTTTAGTTACTAAGTTGTGTCCAACTCTTTTGCTACTCTGTGGACTCTAGCCCATCAGGCTCCTCTGCCCATGGAATTCTCCAGGCAAGAATTCTGGAGTGGGTAGCCATTCCCTTCTCCAGGGGATCTTCTCAACCCAGGAATCAAACTGAGGTCTCCTGGATTGCAGGCAGATTCTTTACCACTGAGCCACCTGAGAAGCCCCGAAATATGATTTACCATCACCTTTTATGAATATCTGATTTATTCCCATGCCAGTAATCACTGGAAGGATACAAAGGAGCCTGCAACTTTACAAAGGGGAGCCACAGCTTTCTAAATGGGGATTTGTTTTCCAGTCCTTACAGTCTGAGAATCAAGTATAGGCAGTGTCCTTTGGATAGCTGAGAGAGGCCTAAACATCTCTGCTCACTGTCCTGCAGGATGTCCGGAAGTGTTGGCATCCCATTTTGTGCTGGTCTCAGCCTGCACAATAGTGATGCCTGGGGGCTGGAAATGCATTCACCTGAGGCCCACTCCCCCTCTCAGAACAGATATTATGGCTGGACTGGCTCCTATTGTGAATGCAAAATGCCCTCTGCCATAACCAATGAGCCTTATTTATATAATCGTATCATGAACTTAAGAGAAACAGAGGATAAAAAAGTGAATTTCTTTATTTTTTCTCTAATATATGCCCCCCACCCCACATCTTGTCTATACAAGAGCGCAGTGTAATACAGAGGCTGTTTTCTTCTGTCATTGGGGTGGTAGTAGTTTAGTCGCTCAGTTGTGTCTGGCTCTTTATGAGCCCATGGACTGCTGCCCCCAGGCTTCTCTGTGCATGGGATTCTCCAGGCAAGAATACTGGAGTGGGTTGCTGTTTCTTTTTCAAGGAATCATCCTGACTCAGGGATCAAACCTCAGCCTCCTGCATTGCAGGTGGATTCTTTACTGCTGAGTCACCAGGGAAGTCCAGGTAAGAAAATTAGTGTGAAATCATAGTAATTTCCCTGTCTTCTTCTAACTGGACCCAGACACCCCTACAAATCTCTGACCTCATGGAGTCTCCCGGTACAAAGCATAGAGAGAAAGGCTTCTGCCCTCAATGGGCGTTCTCCCGTGGCAAGTGGTGCTGCTCCATAGACTCCCTGACCTTTGGGTCTGTGGGCATAAATTGCTTGTTTTGAACTACATTATCTATTTTTATTTTTAGATATACCCAAAACATTGATATTTTCATTTCATGGTTAGGCAATAAGTAAGCAATGTGTACTCAGTGTCCAAATTAAACCCCCAAACATAAGGCGATTTTCAAGTACAGGGAAAACAAGAGGTTGTACAAGAAAGGAGATGTTATTTATAATACATTCCTCAGCTGTGCAATCAGTCAGCTCAGTTCAATTGCTCAGTTGTGTCCAACTCTCTGCGACCCCATGGACTGCAGCACACCAGGCTTCACTGTCCATCACCAACTCCCAGAGCATGCTCAAATTCATGTCCATCAAGTAGGTGATACCATCCAACCATCTCATCCTCTGTCATCCCCTTCTCCTCCTACCTTCAATCTTTGCCAGCATCACTTTTCCAGTGAGCCAGTTCTTCGCATCAGATGGCCAACATCATTATTTTCACTTTAGCTCAGCCTCTTCCTTCTTTCTGGAGCTATTTCTCCACCCTTCTCCAAAAGTATATTGGGCACCTACTGACCTGGAGAGTTCATCTTTCAGTGTCATATCTTTTTGCCTTTTCATACTGTTCATGGGATTCTCAGGGCAAGAACACTGAAGTGGTTTGCCATTCCCTTCTCCAGTGGACCATGTTTTGTCAGGACTCTCCACCATGACCTGTCCATCTTGGGTGGCCCTACATGGCATGGCATAGTATGCACAAACACACAAATAGCATAGATTCTGAATTCTGAGTCAATGAAAATGAGCAGAAGGAAAATGTATATGTGTGTGTGAGTATGTGTGAGGGAGCAAACTTTCTACTCACAAATTGGAAAGTAAGGCTTCTGAAATTCCTAGCCCTTTGGGTATTCATTGATATAAAACCTTAAGTCCTGCAAGTAAACTATGAAGGGGTATCATCAAAGAACATATAGTCGAAAGCAAGTCAATAAAATTTAAATAGCCAAAAAAACAATATTGTCACTCTTATTTGTTAAAGTTGATGCAAGATAAAGGCCTTAAATTGTCACCACAATAAAAAAAAAAGTCTTTTTTATTGATAAACATTATGAGTAGTTTTTGTATTACAGAAAAAGACAAATTATGAGCCAAGTTAGAAGTTAGACCTTCATTACTGTATACAGATGATTGTCCATGATGTTCCAGAGAAGGCAATGGCAATCTACTCCAATATTCTTGCCTGAAGAATCCCAGGGACAGAGGAGCCTGGTGGGCTGCCGTCTGTGGGGTCACACATAGTCGGACATGACTGAAGTGACTTAGCAGCAGCAGCAGTCCATGCTGTTCAGTCTCTGATTTGAATGAACTATAAATATGACATTTATGAAAGCTAAAATCTGGATTTAATCTTGAAATATTACAGCTTTCTTGTCTACATATTTTAATAGTTTTGGATATTAGGTTTCTCTCTGTCCCCTTTCCACATAAAACTCTAGAGTCATTTACTTTGTTTATAATCAAGAGGGAAAACCTTACAATTCAAATAGGAATTAAATCCATTTTTTAGCATCTTTACTCAGAAAGAGCTGATTAGTTTTTAAAGAAAACAATTCAGAAACTATCTCTAGGAATTTTAATTTATGATAAAATGATGCTAGGAAGGTACACATGACTGGAATAAGTTTCTTTTTGGAATGTAGAAAAGTGATAATCTGAGTAATCAGTGGAGGAAAAGCAACACCAATGGAGAAAAGGCTGTATTTTACAAAATGTGAGTCTAAGAGACTGTAAAATGAAATTATACTATATATTGTATTCCCAGTTTATATTGAACATTAAAAACATAAAGGAGAAAATCATTCTAGCATACTGATGTTTTGTTTCCAATGGGGGGGGCGCAGGTCTTGTGTGCCTGTGTGCTCAGTCGTGTCCAACTCTTTGCGATCTCATGGACTGTAGCCAGCCAGGCCCCTCTGTCCATGGAATTTTCTAATCCAGGGAATCTTCACAACTCAGGGATCATACCTGCATCTCTTGTATCTCTTGCATTGGCAGGCAGATTCTTCACTACTGGCACCACCCAGGAGGGCTTCATTGGTGGCTCAGATGGTAAAGAATCTGCCTTCAATGAGGGAGACCCAGATTTGATCGCTGGGTTGGGAAGATTCCCTGGAGAAGGGAATGGCTACCCATTCCTGTATTCTTGCCTGGAGAACTCCATGGACAGAGAAGCCTGGCAGTCTAGTCTGTGGGGACGCAAAGAGTCATACACAACTGAGTGAATCTCTGTCCACCAGGAAGTCAATATTGGGCATTGAAATCATAAAGTAGAAAATTATCCTAACATACTATTTATTGTTTCTTAGGGAGGTTTGGGATCTTGTTTATTTAATACATCAGGTAGAACTAATTGAATTTCCATTCTGAATTTAAAAATATGAAAAAAGATTATTTCTTAGTATTTGAAACAACTTTACTTTCCATTTGTCTAACAAGTGTTAAGGAATGATAAAAATAAATGAATTTTTCCTCTTATTAAATCCCTGAAGATTCATTATAATTGATTATTTCTATGTACCAGACCATCTTATTTCTGCCATTGAAGATGCTATTTTAATGTAGTGTGAAAGTGACCTGGATTATTAAATTATACAGTTCAAATAATTCTAGGTTTTTAAGACTTGTGACATTATACTGATTTTCCTATGCCTCATTTTATCTCTCTGCTCCATCTTCAACTAAACTCACGTCCACATCCACACACAGGTGGACATGTACACAGAGTCTTCAGCCAAATTCACATCCACTTACACACATGCATGCATATGCACATACCCAGACACTTCGTTGAGCTGGGGAAAAACAACAACAGCAGCAACACTGGATTCTTTAGAGAGTTTTGAGAATATAATACCTTGTTCTTTGGTATCGTTTTGATTTAAGTCTATTCAGGTGTAGATATTGTCTTCTGGGTCAGAATAATAATCAATAACTTCATTGTAATGACATAGAAAAACTCAAATCGTATAAAGTCAAAGTGCACCTACTACCTTTAAAATTTGTAAATGTACTACTCTTGTTTTAACTGTGCTGAAATAAGCTGATTAAGAAAATACATTAAAATCGACATTCCTTTTTACTGTTAACGATAAAAATGTAAATAAAGCCCATATGTACTGAGAGAGAGGGGTGGGCAGATTAGCATTCTTGACACTGTGTCTATTACATGGTTAATATTTTCAATAAACTCATCAAATATAAAAATATTTTTAAGGGCTTTAGCTGTAAATGCCAGCATAATGGGTCAGCAGAAGAAGACTTTTTATGAAAGCAAAGTGCTGCAAAGGTCCAAGATGACAGCTGTCAACACCATGAAAGACCAAAGAGCTCTTCATCTATGTAAGAGCCTCTGTTGTGTGACTTTAGTTCTAAACTGTGCAGATGATAAAACTTATATTTTTCTCAACCAGGATAATGAGTTTTTTTTTTTCTTTAGAAATTACATGTTTGGAAAAGGACACATAAGAGATACTTGTTTTATTTTTTAAAAATCGAACAGCATAGAGGATAGTATCATATATGCTAGCATTTCTTAGATTTTATAATGAACATACTAGGATCCAAGGTACCAATAATGACAAAGACATATGGTAAATTGAGATATTATTTCTCTCCTCACAAGTATTAAATAGGTTTTTTAAAATCTCCATTATGATAATTATTAGTGTTGCAAACATTGCTTAAGACAAATCTTTTTCTTTTACTAAATTTAGATTCATAGATGAAAATAATCTTCAGCTGTTATTTTAATTCTTAATATCTAGACCTGTGACATGTAATTGACTAAGTTATTTATGTTTTATTGGTTTTAGATTTCTTTCTTTTTTTTTATTCCTTTTTATTTATTTTTTTTTAAATTTCATTTTATTTTTAAACTTTACAATATTGTATTAGTTTTGCCAAATATATGAAAGTACACAAAATAGATTGAACAGTTAAGTTCTTGCCTTTTTGTAGATCTAAACATTTGATCAGAGAGTAACTAATGTTCAAACCAATACAGCTTAAAATCAGGATGGAGTGATGATATTTACATACTTCAATATTGGTACTCTATCCATTTAAAATAAAATGTTTGATTTCTTAAGGAATATCTATGTTCCATTAAAACAAATGGGCCAACATCCACAGTGGCCAAAAAACTCAGAATGTTTGACCAGTAAAATAAAGTATATAGAAAAATACTTTGTCTTCAAAATATTATATAGAGATTTTTTTTTAAACTTTACATAATTGTATTAGTTTTGCCAAATATCAAAATGAATCCGCCACAGGTATACATGTGTTCCCCATCATGAACCCTCCTCCCTCCTCCCTCCCCATACCATCCCTCTGGGTCGTCCCAGAGATATTTTAATATATGGTCAGCCTGTTTTAAAAGTCTTATTCAATAGTCACAGGAATCCAAACAAAAATTATGGAATGACTTCTGTCAACAAGTCATTATTCTCAATCTTGCGTTCCTTGTGTTATTTTATAACATAGTTCAGTAATGATGTACAGTGAGAGCGATTTTGGTATGGAATTGCATATAGTTCACTTTGCAAGAGTGCATTATGCCCTTCTTGTATTTTTAATAATCAATGAAATGCTGCTGAGATTCTGCAATGAAATGGAATTTAAAAGACTTTAAAGAATAGTCTAATGACTCAAAATGACTATTTTAAGAATCCTACTTCTTAGATTTATGTTGCTAATGAGATTTTTAAAATTTTAGAGCATTTTTATAGATATTTTTCTTTTTAAATTCTATATGTTTTCTATATTTGTATGTATATCAATATTTATGTTCATATCTACCTACATGTCTATATATTTAAACATTATGTGTGGAAGCTCTATGTATCATTAGCTATGATAACTGCTGATACTGATAAATCAATGCACCCATCCTTGAGGAATTATCATATCATTCACTCATATGCTTTATCTCCTTATCTTTTCCTTTTCAATATTTTGTTTTCATATTTCCTTGCAAGATCTTAACTATAAACATAAGAGAAAGGAAAATAAGAATTTAACTTATCAGTGACTATGTACCTCTTTTGTCATAATTTGAAGTGGAGAGAACAGTATTTTATCACTCTAATTTTTGGAGATATTGAAAATATCTTAAATTCTATTTGATTAGTTTGATAGTCCATATCCTCTTGTTATATGTCACATAACAGGGTATGAACTTTCAGATTGTTGGGATTTTGCTCCCAAGAACTGTAACATGATTTCTCACTTTTTGAACTGAGAGGCTATGGAGACACCTGTGTTACTTGATACTGTTCTCTCCCAAGATTTGTATTTTTAATGGCATTGGAAGTGCCCCTTATTTTCCAATAAGACAAAGCTATTGCCATCATGGCATACAACATGGAAATATCCCTGAAATTTATTGACAACTGGATATTGAAATGCATGTCCTCTGTCTTCTCCTGATGAACATTTTCTTAATTATTCATTTTCCACTTTACTTATTTGTTTTAACTTTCTCTTTGTTGTCTAAATCAAATATTATTTATGAAGTTCATTATCTATACTTTCACTTGAAGACAGTCATATCTCCTTTATAAGAGAAATATCTCTTTTACAAATCTCAAGGAAGGAGTCCATTTATTCAATCATTATTTATTCCGTAATTCAAGTTGTGAATTATCCAGCCCAGAAAGGACTTTTAATTTGTCTGTGACTCCTTCCTTCAGGTTTGCTACCCAATCCTGGTCTTCTTCTAGTAATCTAAAAGGAGACGGGGACACCTATTTACAGAGTAATTTCTCAAAAATTATGGGGAGTGGTGACCCAATTCAGGCTTAGAATGTCAAAGCATTCTTTTCTTTAATATGACCCAATTACACTTTTGACATTGGAAAAGACTGTCCCAATTTCACCTTTGGAGAACACAGTAAAATTTCAGGCCGAGTTTTTAGTTTCTTCTAGAAATAGATCTGCTGCCAACAACAGTGTCATATCAGAAAATGGCTGTGCTAGGTATGATAGCCTATATTTATTAATGAAAGAAAAGAGAAGATATGAAATTAGGTGTCCTACTTTGGTTATATGATTACGTGTTTGAAAATGTCTTCTTTATGTCTAATCACTTATCTGAGCAAAGACTAGCTTCATCTCTGGGTTTATTTACTGAAAACTCAAGCAGATTTCAATTTTATCAAAGTAATGTTTTTATGTATATGACAGTTAAAGTTATCTATTCAAATGATGATAGCAATTTTCCTCCAATGTGGTAATAAGATGAGTTATCAACTTTGAATAGATTCTTCAGGATAATAAAGTAGAATGATATTCCAGAGACTAAACTAATACTTTGAAGTTTGATTTTTACTGCTTAACCATGAAAACAAGGGTGATAAAAGGCATTAGGATGTGCAAACATATTGGAAGTGAAATTTTGCCTTGTTGACAATGAGCAAGCATCTCCATGTAACTATTAGACTCTTCTTTGTGTGATTCATCCGTTTTGCTGTACAAGATATTGTCTAAAATTTTTCTTCTGACTTGGTTTTTAGTTTGCTTGTTCCCTTTAGTTTTTCTACTCTGCTCTCAAACCTATCAATTTCTTGAGCTTCTAATTTTAGACTCTTAATTAATCACTTTGAGAGTTCCCATTTTATTCTGTATGGCATTAAATTTTCCATGGAAATTCTTCCTGTTACCTAATTTCTCAAAAGTATTAAGCCCTATTTTTTAAGGTCCTTTTCTCAGAATTCCAGTATTTGAACCTCCTCTTAGTCTGTTTACATTGCCTCTTTTCCCTGTCATTTCTCAACCCATCTAGTCTGCTATTTCTTCCTTATGCATTGACCATTATGATGAAAAATTTCAGAAGAGATTTGATGCTTCATATATTTCATTCTGAAGAAATAATTTATATTTGCTTAATTATGCTATTACACAGAGGCATATCTCCTAATCCAATCAAAGATTTGGCAGGTCCAGGAAGAATACTTTAATTTTGCTTTCTCTACTTTTAGTATATGGCTCTTTGCTATTTCCAAATAATACCATGAAATATGAACTGACTCACCATTCTAAACTTATCCCTTTGTCCCTGTGAGACTGCCAAAAACTTGAGGTGACAATTATTTAGTTAGTTAGTGTTAGTTGCCTAGTCATGTCCGACTCCTTGTGACCCCATGAACTGTAGCCCACCAGGCTTCTCTGTCCATGGAATTCTCCAGGCAAGAATTCTGGAGGGGTAGCCACACTCCAGGGGATCTTCTAGATCCAGGGATCGTATCACGGTCTCCTGCATTGCAGGTGGATTCTTTACCATCTGAGCCATCAGGGGAAGCCTTTTGAGGTGAGTAAGTGATATTGAACACTGGGCTTACTTTGCTGGACTCCTCTCTTATCTGAGATCTTGGCCTTTCAAGCCCTTTGTGTCTTGCAAGCTTATCAATGTCTTCAAACAGATGTGTGTGGTCTCATGTGTGTGTGTGTGTGTGTGTGTGTGTGTGTGTGTGTACCTTTGCACATGTATGTGTATTTTCTGTATTTTGGCCACCTTTTCTACTCTTTCATAAGTTTGGTTTGAAATAAACTATCCTACATATTTAGGAAGAAGATATTCCTTATGAGAAATTAAGCTGCATTAAAGCCAGTATGCCTGGAATTGAGGATAAACCTCAGAGAATTGATATGCAGCTATATAGGATAATTGTCTATAGTGTCCTCAAATCAGGCTATTTTTCTCCACATTAAGGATATGAACAGAGACTATTTCCTCCTTGTCACAGATCCTGAAGCAGAGTTGCTGAAATAATGCAACAAATTTTCATATACAATATCTGAGAGAGGGGAAAAAAAACCCACAGTTTTCTCATCTATCTTGTGATTTCACCAGTATTATTACTTAGTGCTATATTAAAGTTGAGAATGACCCTATGTGGTGTGACATAAAACTACATTTCTCTAAATACACTTTATGGCTAGGTAGGAATTTCTGAAGACTTTAGGTTGAAGACAAAACTTTGTGATAGGGACTCTGTTTTCTCTACTGCTAAAGATTGGACCAAAAGAGATTAGATGGGAGGAAAAAAGCACAGAGATGAAATTAGGGCAGCTTTGTGAGTGGGGAAGATTATTGGATGCTGCACAGAGATACCTGGCCCCAGTTTCTAAGACAGAGGTTCCCACTAAAGAGGAACCTGGTTTCTGGAAGTGCCTGGAAATGAACTCAGGGCAGGAGCTGAGAGAGGGCAATATCTAAGCACTACAGTAGGGATGATAGATTAAAATCCCTGCCAGCTTTAGTTGAAGTCTTCTCCACCTGCAATGTAGGAGACACAGGAGAGGTGTGTTCCATCCCTGGGTCTCAGGAAGATTCCTTGAAGGAAACGGCAACTCACTGCAGTGTTCTTGTCTGGGAAATTCCATGAACAGGGGAGTCTGGTGGGCCACACTCCATGGGATTGCAAAAAGTCAGACACAACTAAGTGACTAACACACACAGAAAATCAGGATCTCACATCCCCTGCAGGTGTGTGCATCCCATGTGTTGGGAGAAATACCTGCTACTTCTGACCTGGGGTCTTAGCAATGGACAATCCTGGGGGAGAAGTGGCTGACTGCTCTAGGAGACATGACTCTCCCTGCTCTCCAACCTTATGTAGAAACGTTTCTTTGATGTGTTGATGCCCTAGTATGCCCCAAAGGATCATCTGGAGCCTCCACAAGTGAGGTGTCTTGAGCTGAGCAAGCTGAGGATCTCTATGAAAATCCACATTCAATTCCACATGGATGAGTTCATAAGGACAATGCTAGGATATAGAAGAAACCAATGTGGGCAGTGCATAGATATACACTTTGAATATTAGTATACTCTCTATTTCCGCATGTGATCCAATACTTACCAAAATGAAACTAAAAAGAGACAAAATGGACAAACTGTTGATTGTGCATGCAGGCTAAGTTGCTTCAGTCCTGTCTGACTCTTTGCGACCCCATGGACTGTAGCCCACTAGGCTCCTCTGTCCATGAAATTCTCCAAGAAGGAATACTGGAGTAGGTTGTCCTTTTCTCCTCTAGGGATTGATGATAATAGTAATACTAAAATATACATATTTTTATTTTGTTGTTAATAAATCAATTTGTTATTTTTCAATTAATATCAATAACATCACCAGTAGAGAGGTTCTCTGAAATAAAACAATAATAATTTATGAAGCTACAGCTGACTGTTCAATAAAAAAATGATTTAGGTTTAATAAAAAAAATCAAATTTAATTATTATATCAGCATTGTTAATAAAAGAAACAAATGCATTTCAGTAAGTGCATATAGCAATTTTGAAAGCTCCTCAGTTGATATAAAATCAGGTTTTCCATTTGTATTTTTTAAATCTTCAAAAGTAACATTAAAATATATTAGAAATATTATTTTATGACTTCCTTTAATAAATATTTATTTAGTGAGTACCTATTTTGTATGCTAAGCACGAAGAATATAGGAGTGAATAAAAGTGATAAAAACCTGCCTGAATTAAGTTTGTGAAGCTTACATTCTCATGTGAGGAGGCTGTAAACACACACACACACACTTTATAGAATTAACAATCTTATTTTCTAAAAGTGCTCAGTAGGTTACATGAAGTTGTATGTCCATTTAAATGAAGCAAGAATAGACAAGGAAAGGAGATGGATAGAAGGGATGCACTGCAATTGACCAGGGAATGAACTTAGTTATGTTGCTTGAACTCTTTAAATTCATGGTCATGAGCCTCAAAAGGTACCTTCATGCTACTCAGCAAAAATGCCTCTTTCCTTCATGGTCCCATTTTCTGTTTCTATTTCATTCCTTCTCTCTTCAAAAAGCTCCAACATCTTTTTACCCCACTCTCACACTTATCTGTTCTTTAATGATTGCTTCTTCACTATGTAAATTAATCAGAAAATAAAATTTGTAGACTCAGACAATCCCTTTCCAACCATATTTGCATCCACATATGACATCTTCCTGCTTGATACCCCAAATCTGTGTTTTCCAATCCAATAGCCACAAGCCCCATGTGGCCATAGAGCATATAAGAAGAGAGGCTAGTCCAAATTGTGAAATACTGTGAATGCAAAATCCACATTGGATTTCAAATAGAGTATGAAAGATTTAGAGTAGAATATCACACTTAATTTGTTATACTGATTAAATGTTGAAATAATATTTTGGATATATTGGGTTAAATAATATTTAAAGAATTTCACTTTCCTTTTTTAACTTTTTAAAGTGTGGTTATTGGCAAGTGTAAAATCCCTTATGCTGCTAACATCATAATTCTGTTAGGAAGACCTGCTCTAGAAGAACTTGGATTTCTGTCTGAAGCAGATTGCTCTCCTTTCACAAAGAACACGGATATGTGAGATCATCACACCAGCTTGTCTCCCATACCTTCCAGTCTACATTGCCAGTTTATTTCCCCTGATCTTCAGCATCATTTATTTAAAATTAAGTTTTACTAGAATATAGTTGATTTACAATGTTGTGCTAGTTGCAGATGTACTGCAGACTGAATCAGTTTTATATACATATAAGTAATATTTGCATATATATCAGTTATATATGCATATATATCAGTTATATATATCAGTATATACATATTTTGGAGAAGGCAATGGCACCCCACTCCAGTACTCTTGCCTGGAAAATCCCATGGACGGAGGAGCCTGGTGGGCTGCAGTCCATGGGGTCACTAAGAGTCAGACAACGACTGAGTGACTTCACTTTCACTTTTCACTTTCATGCATTGGAGAAGGACATGGCAACCCACTCCAGTATTCTTGCTTGGAGAATCCCAGGGACAGGGGAGCCTGGTGGGCTGCCGTCTCTGGGGTCGCACAGAGTTGGACATGACTGAAGTGACTTAGCAGCATATACATATATATATATATATATATATATATATATGTAAAGAATGATACATTTATCCTTTCTTTATTCTATAATATACAGCATCATTTTCAGTAGCATGGACCTATGGTGCCACTCTCCCATCTTTTAAAAGATGCTCACAGAACCCCACTTCCCCTGACAATTACTGTCCCATTTCTCATGTCTACTTCTCAATAAAGTTTTTCCAGAGGGTCCTATAGGCTGTTTTCGTCTTCTCCTTTGTGCATTCTCTATTACCACCCCCACTTTTAACAACAATAACAAATATCAAGGACAACAAGCTGCTTTTCTGATATGGCCATGATTGGCTTCCTTACAATAAGAGTCCAGTGATTAATTTCAAGCCGCATCTTCCTTATCCAGGCAGAGTTGATTCTCTCTCCTTCTCTAAAGAATTCCTTCCCTAGTTTGCAGAACACTCGAGTCACCCAACTTCCCTCCATCCTCTTACTTTACTTCTTCTCAGTCTGTTTCTGGAGTATCTTTTTCCTTAAAGTACGTATGTTGATGGGCACTGACTTAGTCTTTGCATTTATTTTCTTGGTGATCTTATACAGCCTTAGGAACTTTCAGTTTTGATCTCCCACCCAAATCTTTATAGGAACTCTGGATTGATATATATGATAGCGTATTAGCTTTTTATTTTTTGTTTCTAGTTAGCCTATCAAATTTGGCATTTCCAAAACTGATATTCTGACCTCCTCGAGTCCAAATCTGTTCCAATTGCTGTTTTCCTGACCTCAGCTGTTGGCATCTCTCTTCCTGATGTTCAGACATAAAGCTATGGAAGAGGAGGCATTTTTTTAAAGTCCTCTTTCTTTCTCATTCCTTACATTCAGTCAGGAAACAAATCTGGTTGTCTTCAATTTCAAACCACCATGAACACTCCAGCCACTTCTAACCACCTCCCCTGCTGTCACGGGGAACGTACCCTTCTTCTCTCCGCCCCCAGCCCCCACGCGCACGTGTGCTCGGTCGCTTCAGTCTTGTCTGACTGTTTGTGACCCTGAGACTGCTCTGTTTATGGGATTCTCCAGGCAAGAATGGGTTACCCTCCTCCAGGGTATCTTCTCCACCCAGGGATCAAACCCACGTCTCTTACGTCTCTTGCATTGGAAGGAGGGTTCTTTACCGCTAGCGCCACCTCTGAACCGTACTCACTGGTCCTACCTCTTGTTCATGCTATGTGTTCTCCACAGGGAGGCGGGAGTCATTCTTTTTGAACACAGATTAGATTGTGTTGTTCTACTTGAAACCCTGCGGGGGTTCTCCGTTACACTGATATGAAATCCAGTGAGCTTGCAATGATATGCCTCCAAAACCCTACCTAATTCTCTTCCCCACCATCAGCCCTCTCCTATCATTTTGACCTGTACTAATTTTCTACTAACAGTCTGCTGAAGCCACACTGATCTCTCATCTGATCCTTGAAAAGAAACCAGGCACATCTCTGCTTTAAAACTTGGCAGTTTGTTTGCTCTGCTTGCAAAGTTTGTCCTCCAGGTTATAATGTGAGATAGTGTTTTTACATACTTCACATCTTTGTTCAAATGCCACCTTCCTGATGTGGCCACTGAGCAAATGAGTGAGTCCTCTTGCCCATGTCTATGTCTATGCCTTTCTGATCAACTATTGTCTCACTTAGATATGGAAAACCTGATCTTTCTAAATCCGGTCATGTGCATTAAAGGATTTAGGTTAAGAGATCATTAGTTCATCCCCTATTCCTCTGCTTCCAGCAACAAGATTTCTCTTTGCCTGATGGCCAACTTTCTCCCAGAAAGCTAGAGCAGATAATGGATATTTACAGTCATGAAGTTTCTTTGAACTTTTCAGGAAATAACCTGAGGAGCAGAAGAAAAGGGGAAAAGAAAAATTGGGGATTTCATTGGTAATAACATGTGAAGAGAAAATGAAGATCAATTACGCTATAGGGAGGCTTCTATTGGATTTTGTATTTTCTTCCTTGCCTGAAATGCCCAGAGCAAAGTCTGTGTTTTCCTGGTGGACAGCTCACTATTCAGGGAGATACAGACACTCCTAGATGGAGACTCTGGCTGAAATCAGCAAGGTTTTAATTTCCTGCTATTTTAAAGGAAAGAGCATAGTGGTGAATATACAGATTCTAACCATTCAGCATTTTGCTATTTAAAAAAAAAAATCAATTTTATTCCCCATGGGTTAAAGTGACTTTAAAAAAATGAAGAGAAAGCCCAGATTAGAAAGCATCATTCACTTCATTAGCAGAAGGAGCATTAAAGCATCTTGTGTTTCATGACTGGAGATGTCCAGAACCTGTAAATAACACTCACAACCTGCTTTATTCCTTTCTTTCTATCGCTTTTGTGTTAATGAAAATATTCTGTCTCTTGTACTTTATATTCTAGGTTTTTTTCAGGTCATATTCTATCTCTTTCTAAGTCTATAGTTAGAGTGAATTAAGAACCATGCAGTGATTTTCTTGAACCAATGCCAAAGTGAGAGTAACTTTTATATAATACCTTTAAATTCAACTGGACTATAATGACATGTTCTGGGGTCCAAAATATCTGATCATCAAAGACTGAATCAAAAGGCATGTTTTTCTCTAAATTCTCTAAATCTAAATACAGTAAGCTGACTTTTGTGGCGGAGGGGAGGATTTACTATTAATATTTTTAAACGTTTGCTATATCAATTCTTCCTATACTGGAAAGATTTTTAAAAGCCATAAAATGGTAAAATTAGCTTCATCTATGTAATTTGACCATACTTACTGGTGATCTGAACTTTTTCAAAGTGGTGCATTCTCCGCCTTCAATCTAATTTGTGCATTTTTTATATATCTTCTATAATTAAAACTGATGTTTTGAGGATCAATGTGAATGTAGAGAATAAGATTTGGGACAAATCAGCCATA
This sequence comes from Bubalus bubalis, assembly GCF_019923935.1. Classification (NCBI taxonomy): domain Eukaryota; kingdom Metazoa; phylum Chordata; class Mammalia; order Artiodactyla; family Bovidae; genus Bubalus; species Bubalus bubalis. The sequence goes on along the minus strand of NC_059175.1, from coordinate 60,605,248 downwards.
GTATGTTTTTTTTTTTTTCTGGTATTGTTCAATGAAGTAGGGCTTGACCATAATAATTTATATTGTTGTGTTATTTCAGTTGATAGCTGTAGCATCTTTGCCATGAGTTGTCTTTAAATCTATATTACAATACTTCTGTTACAGATAATTGTAATGAAAATAAATTGTAGTCCAAAACCTTTAAAAAAAATAATAGTCTACATTAGGAATGCCTTTGAAGTGTGAAACCAAAAATAATTTACTTAATTGCATTTATTGCAGTCTAAATGGAGTTGTTTGTTATTGAGTAAAAAGGGGAACACATTTATCTGTATTTACCCAAGTTCTCAGAACAATAGTAGAAGCTTCTTCCACATTATTGAAAAAAATAAGCAGACATTTATTATTCTGTATTTTTATTACGTTCATTCTGTTAGCAGGTTGCAGGTACTTTGCAAACAAGAGTAGACAGTTTAAAAAAGATAAAATAAAAAAAAAAAAGGTATTTGTAGGAAAGAGTCTTAGCAGCATCTGCTTATTTGGCCTCAGGATGGGCATGAGGTACTATCAAGTTTCTCATGTATCTTATGGTATCTTCCTACAAATGTTGTAGATTAAAACAGATTTGACATACAGTGACATATTGGATATTTAGTAAGAAATGCATAGCTTAAGAGAGAAGGCAATGACACCCCACTCCAGTACTCTTGCCTGGAAAAACCCATGGACGGAGGAGCCTGGTAGGCTACAGTCCATGGGGTCACTAAGAGTCAGACACGACTGATCGACTTCACTTTCACTTTTCACTTTTCACTTTCCTTCATTGGAGAAGGAAATGGCAACCCACTCCAGTACTCTTGCCTGGAGAATCCCAGGGGAGGGGAGGGCCCTGGTGGGCTGCTGTCTATGGGGTTGGACAGAGTCGGACACGACTGAAGTGACTTAGCATGCGTGCATGCGTGCATGCATGCATGCATAGCTTAAATGATAGAAACCTATTCTAGACAGTTTTATCTTTTTATAATGATATTTTTAAAAATAGAAAGTTAATAGTCATTTAGAAATTACAGAAGGATATATAATTCAAGGTTTATGAATTTCATCATTCACATTTCATCTATTTGAAAATGCAGTATATCTTATGTAAATATATATTATGGTGGGGTAATATAAGTGGTTTTAGAACACTGATGCAGAGTACATTATGCAAAATGCTGGTCTGGATGAATCACAAGCTGGAATCAAGACTGCCAGGAGAAATATCAACTGATGATGCCACTTTAATGGCAGCAAGTGAAGAGGAACTAAATAGCCTCTTGATGACAGTGAAAGAGGAGAATGAAAAAGTTGGCTTAAAACTCAACATTCAAATAACTAAGATAATGGCATCCAGTTCTATCAGTTCATGGCAAATAGAAGAGGAAAAAGTGGAAGCAGTGACAGACTTTATCTTCTTGTGCTTCAAAATCACTGTGGATGGTGTTTATAGCCATGGAATTAAAAGGTGCTTGCTCCTTGGAAGGAAAGCTGTGACAAACCTAGACAGCATATTAAAAACCAGAGACATCACTTTGTCGACAAAGGTCTGTAGAGTCAAAGCTATTTCCAGTAGTCATGTTCAGAAGTGAGAGTTGGACCATAAAGACGGCTGAGTGCTGAAGAATTGATGCTTTTGAACTGTGGTGTTGGAGAAGACTCTTGAAAGTACCTTGGACTGCAAAGAGATCAATCCAGTCAATACTAAAGGAAATTAACCCTGAAAATTCATTGGAAGGACTGATGCTGTTGCTGAAGTTAAAGCTCTAATACTTTGGCCACCTGATGCGAAGAGCTGACTCATTGGAAAAGACCTTGATGCTGGGAAAGATTGAAGGCAGGAGAAGGGGATGACAGAGGACGAGATGGTTGGATGGCATCACTGACCCAGTGGACATGAGTTTAAGCAATCTCTGGGAGATGTTGAAGGACAAGGAAGCCTGGTGTTCTGCGGTCCATGGTGTAGCAAAGAGTTGGACAGAACTGAGCAACTGAACAAACAAAAAATTGCAGACATCAATAAAATTTCCCTGAATATGTTGGCATGTATATTATTAGCTAGAGCTCAACATATATAAAAGGTCGCATGCAGTGACATGTACAAGTAAATACTGAATGTACTTTGAATTATAGCTATTTTAATATTCCTGAATGATAGTTATATCTCTGGGTCTGGTAATGCTGCTAGCTTTATCTTTTGAAAACAGGTTGGTTTTCTCTTGCTTTTTTGCTTATTCCATGGTTTTTGGTTGAAAGCCAGATACTATCTGTAAAAGAATAATGAAGGAAGTGAAAATAACACCCTGAAACTGGTCTACCTCTTCATCTGTTAAGGAGATAGTGTGAGAAATTGAGTTGATCTCATCAGTAGCTGAACTGGGTTTGGATTTTGTCTTAGTCACTGACAGTGCTCCACAGACTTCAAAGCTCCCCTGGGACAGGTTGCTGTTCCCTTGGACTTAGTGTCAAGTCTGAGTGTTTAGATCCTTTTTTTTTTTTTCTCCTGAGTTCCTGCTTCATTTCCAAACTTCATCAGTTCCTGAACACTTGTACCAACATGATAACATTCTTGCTGCTTCCTCAGCAGGAGGTTGTCTGTGATCTCTACTGAATGGGTCCTTGATTGGAGGTAGGGCATCCAGTTCTATTGTCTGAGCCTAGAACTCTATACCTGGGCCTCAAGAATGGGACTTTCTCAGCATTCCCCCTCCCCACCCCATTCCTCTGTGTGGCATATACATTATACCCTGTACCTATGTGAGCTCTTTGGAAAGAGTTTTCTAGCACTTCTCCAGCAGAAGGAGAATTTTGTTTTGCATTATCTCAGTATGCTGTGCCCAAGAGTTCTCTACCTTCCATCAGAAGCAATGAATTTGTTGAATATAACAATATGAGTTTTACATATGACCAAAGGAAAGTTTTAAAAGCTGAACAGAGATTATTAAAATCTTTCAGTTTCTTAAGAACATATTTAAACACTATAATTATAATTTGTGACTTTGGCTTTTAAATTATGAGAAATATAACACTTAAAGATGTGTTTTGCTGTGCTTAGTCACTCAGTAGTGTCCTACTCTGTAGCCCACCAGGCTCCTCTGTCCATGGGGATTCTCCAGGCAAGACTACTGGAGTGGGTTGCCATGCCCTCATCCAGGGGATCTTCCCAACTCAGGGATCAAACCCAGGTCTCCTGCATTGCCGGCTGATTCTTTACTGTCTGAGCCACCAGGGATTTGTAATAAATGTGTCCAGAGTCCAGCAAGTGCAGTAAATATTTATTTATTTAATATCAATTTATTTATTTTTATTGGAGGTTAATTACTTTACAATATTGTATTGGTTTTGCCATACGTCAACATGAATCCACCACAGGTATACACGTGTTCCCCATCCTGAAGCCCCCTCTCTCCTCCCTCCCCGTACCATCCCTCTGGGTCATCTCAGTGCACCAGCCCCAAGCATCCAGTATCATGCATCGAACCTAGACTGGCGATTTGTTTCATATATGATATTATACATGTTTCAATGCCATTCGCCCAATTTATCCCACCCTCTCCCTCTCCCAATGACAACCTTGTTTGATCCAACTCTGCACTTTTGTTTTAATGCATCGAGTTGTTTATTTTCAAAGTTAGCGCTCTTTGTATTTCCACCGCTGACAAATGGCAGTACCACAGCCCTACTGTACTTTTGAAGATAGTGGCGGAAGGCTTATTTGGGGCCTTACTTTTCTGTATTACAGGCCCACCCTGTAACAACACTTCTCAAGGTGTGTTCATTGGACTCCTGGTGCTTATGGAATCCTTAGTTCTCTAACTGACTGGGGTTTAAGAAACACTTTCCATTATAATACCTTTACAGTATTTGTGAGCATTTAAAGAAGTTCTGAGAAGTCCTATAGGAACTTTTTAACCTTGTTTAACCCAGTATTTCAGAGAAGGCAATGGCACCCCACTCCAGTACTCCTGCCTGGAAAATCCCATGGACGGAGGAGCCTGGTAGGCTGCAGTCCATGGGGTCGCTAAGAGTCGGACACGACTGAGCAATTTCACTTTCACTTTCACTCCCTCTCCCAGAGTCCAAAAGACTGTTCTATACATCTAGTCTTCTGGAATCAAAAATTCCTGTACTAACTGTGATTTTTGAATGCATTTGGCCTTTCATATTTTCAGGTTCTGTATCTGCAGATTCAACCAACCCCAGATCAAAAATATTCAGAAAAATGTTTAAAGTTTCAAAAAACAAAACTTGAATTTGTCACACACCCGTGACTAATTACATAGCACTTACAATATATAGTAACTTCATGGCTCTGATGGTAAAGAATCCACATGCAATGTGGGAGATCTGGGTTCGATCCCTGCATTGGGAAGATCCCCTGGAGAAGAGCATGGTAACCCACTCCAGTATTCTTGCCTAGAGAATCCCCATGGACAGAAGAGCATGGTGAGCTACAGTCCATGGAGTTGCAAAAAGTCAGACATGACTGAGTGAATAAGCACACACACATAGCATTTACTCATAGTAGGCATTATATATATTCTAGAGATTAGGCATGTGGGAGGATATGTATACGTTGCACACAAATACTATGCATTTTGTATACGAGACTCAGGCACCCACTGATTTTGGTATCTGTGGGATGGAGTCTTGGAACCAGTCCCTCTCAAATACTGAGAGATGACTATAATATTAATATTTGGAGTGATGACTTACTTCCCCAAGCAGGTGGTTGTGATAGCTGCCGAAACTAACAGGTCTTCTTGTCCATTGCTTTTAGCCTTCAAAATTTAGGGGGAGAAAAAAAGGTGACTTTATCTCACTAACTGATCTGTAGAGGCATACATTCCTCCAAGATAGCATAGATTTGGTTCCAGACCACTGCAACAGAGTGAATATCAAAACAAAGGAAGTCACAGATTTTTTTCATTACCAGGGTATATAAAACTATGATTACACTATACTGCTGCTGCCGCTAAGTCACTTCAGTTGTGTCAGACTATACTGTAGTCTGTCAAATGTGCAATATCATTTTGCCTAAACAAATGTACATCTCTTGTTTAATATTATTTCATTGCTAAAAAATGCTAACCATTATCTAGGACTTCAGCAAGTCATAGTAGAAACATCAAAGATCACTGATCACAGATTACTGTAACAAATATAATGACAATGAAATAGTTTGAATATTGAGAGAATCATTGAAATATGACACAGAGACAAGAAGTGAACAAATGTTGGGTAAAAGGCAGCAACAGACTTTGCCACAAATCTTTAATTTGTAAAAACTGCAGCATCTGCAAAGAGCAAAAAGAGAAGTGCTATAAAACAAGGTATGACTCTGGAAGAGAAATACACACACACATGCACACTTGTGTTTAGAAAGTGTGCAAGATGGCAGAAGAGACACAGATGTAAAGAACAGACTATTGGACTATGTGGGATAAGATGAGCATAGAATGGTATGAGAAAATAGCAAAGAGACATATATATTACCATATTAAAATAGATGACCAGTGCAAACAGGGCAGTCAAAGATGGTGCTCTGGGACAACCCAGAGGGATGGAGTAGGGAGGGAGGTAGAAGGGGTTTTCAGGATGGGGGACACATGTACACCCATGGCTGATTCATGTCGATGTATGGCAAAAACCACCACAATATTGTAAAGCAATTAGCCTTCAATTAAAATAAATAAGTTGATTTTTTTTTAGAAAAGAAATCAATTTTAGGCAATTTTAAAGGTATACATGGATCCAGCCAACCTGATAAATCTGGTATACAACTTTCTTTTCCATATTCATGTAAAATAAATTGTGGACATTAGTAACTCATCAAATGAGTCATGACATTATGAAATGTAATAGTGCTTGACTGTCTGAAGTACAGTCTTCATTGACTCACTTTGGCACTTTCTTCACTAATTGGTATCTGTCAGGTTCTTTCCAAATTCTATAGCAAAGTAGTCTCATCAGCATCATAGAACAGGAAACAGTGAATTTCCCATTCTGTGTCTAGTACTGCTGCCAAGATTCAGAATCTATGTATTTTTTACACCAAACACCAGGAATTTTTTTCTCTGACGTTCCAGGTGGATGACTTAAAAAAGGTAGAAAAGATATAGAAAGTCTTTCTCAATGATGTTATAGTTAGAAATTTAAATACAGAATTGTCTGTAGTTCAATCTGTAGTCTATCTTACTATAGTTATTAAAAAAACAAAAACAAAAACAAAACGGACTCATTTTAAAGACTTTAAGACTTTTTTTTGCAGAGCAGTTTTAGGGTCAGCAAAATTGAGGGGAAGATCAAGATTTCCATATATCAACCTCTACACCTACAGCCTCCCCCATTATCAATAATCCTGAGTGGTACATTTGCTAAAATCAATGAACCTACCTTACAAATATGCAAAGTCCATAATTTGCTTTGTGGTTCACTCTTGGCATTGTCTGTAATTCCTTTTTGACATCAATTATGCTTCTTGTTTTATTTGCGTTGTGTGTTCAGAATGGCAATCTGAGTTGAGAAACAGCCTCGAGCTTGAGAGTAGGGGTCTTGGCCAGCTGACTGACAGGTGGTGAATATCTGGGCAGACTCTCTGAGTCAGGAGACTCCAATGGGGAGGGACTTCTTGTCCCATTTCAAGTAACTGTCAGGCATACAGCCAACCCTGAACACTGAAAGGCTCTCAGGGTTATTAGCTGCCAAGCCCCCTCTGAATCATGTGAAAGGAGAGCTCAGTTTAAAGCACTGTCCAGAAGCTAAACTAAGAGCCAGGTTTCCAGGAAGCTAAAAGGTTCTCAGCCACATTCCAGCTCTTTCCATAAGACTGGCCACTCTGATTACTGACACCTCTGTAGAAGTGTCCTGTCAGTAATAGCTAGGAGAAACCCTTCAGTGTTGGAAATTTTGCTTACTTAATTCATATGCCATTAAGAATTCCACAACACTGAGAACAGTTTATCTCAAAAAGTTTCAAAACCATTTTTAAAAATGAGGACTTGCCAATATTTTATGTTGCTTAAAATAAATAATTTCTCAGTGTTAACAATGTAGTGTTCACATCTGAGATTGTCTAAAACCTCAGTGCCACCCAGCTGTTTCTTGTCTTTTGGGCACCTTACCCAACCTTTTGGAACCATAATTAGTTTCAAAATTGTTGTTTGTTCTAATGACACTGTAAATGGTTAAACCAAAATTATTTCAGTTATAAATGCATAAAATAGAACAAAGCAAGCAATAACTTAAATTCTTATAAAACATCCACTATTTATAAAGCAACTACTAAACAGGTAAAATCTGGGGAAAAAATAATACAACAGACATATCAAGTTCTTTAACTGCTTTCTATAAATAGAAACATTATGTTCAAACTTCAGAAATATATATACTGAAAGTCATTGGGTATGTTATTTTATTGTTGGATGTTAACTTACATGTGGATATTATGCATTTATTTCCTGCTAGACACAACTGATGTCTCAGTAAAGACAAGTCACTTCTCACTTATTTCCACAAGTTAGCTAGATTTTCACTGAACTTTCAGCTTAACTGTCAGATATAGTTAGGACCATAAAAAAGCAATGAAATCTATAAATATCGTATGCAAAAAGAGACTTATATTTTCCCTTTGTAAAGTCAACTAAGCCTTTTTTACTATGTGTTACCTCTGCTTCCAGGAAATATGTCCTGATTAAGAAGCTCCAAAATAAAAACTTTACCTTGTCAGGTTTAATGTGAGAGCCAGGTATTAATTTTATATGTAAATGATTTATGGCTTAAAGTTATGCAAGTATAGTGATTAGTCAATTTCATAACAACCGAGGTTGTTGTTGCCCATGAAATTTAGGCTGTGGGGTGGGGGTGCTGGGAGCGATGGGATGAATTGGGAGATTGGGACTGACATATACACACTATCATGTAAAATAGACAGCTGGTGGGAGCCTGCTATATAGCACAGGCTGCTGAGCACTGCGCTCTGTGGTGACCTAGAGGAATAGAATGGGGAGAGGGGAGCTCCAAGAGAGAAGGGATATAAGTATATGTACAGATGATTTGTTCCTTGATTATGTACAGATGTTCGTTGGTTATGTTCCTTACTATGCACAGATGATTTGCTTCCTTGGGCTTCTCTCATAGCTCAGTTGGTAAAGAATCTGCCTGCAATGCAGGAGACCCGGGTTTGATTCCTGGGTCAGGAAGATCCCCTGGAGAAGGAAATGGCAACCCATTCCAGTATTCTCATCTGGAAAATCCCATGGACAGAGGAGCCTGGCAGGCTACAGACCATAAGATCACAAGAGTCGGACATGACTTAGTGATTAAACCACCACCACAGCAGAAACTAACACAACTTTGTAAGACAACTTTAGCCCAATTAAAAAAAAAAAAGCTTCTCTACCCAATAACATTATCAGTTGAAGCTATAAAAAAAAAATCTGTTTCATTCGTACAAGAAAGAAATCTCTCTCTTTTCTTGAGAAGCTGAGATTTCAAGTCTTTCTTTTTTCTTTTTTTTAAATTGCATCACTGGAAATTGATTGATTGTATTCTAGAGTAAAAACAGTTTGAGACAATAGTAATTGAAAAAATCTTCAGTTAACTCCACAGGATAACCCAGATTTCAAAATCAAGTTCAGTTCTTTGGGTGAGATGGGCTGAGAAATGGAAGAAATAATTGGTTAAACTGAATTTTGTTTATATATTTTGTTAAAGGCTCTATTTTTAAAGCTAAATGAGTACTTTCAGTAAATTTAAAAGTTAAGTCAAAAGTTATGTCTACTGAGAAGATACTTCTAATTCTAAACATAACAATCTTTTCAACTTACAACAGCTTATTTAAATGGTGTCTTTAGATAAGTAGTGTTGATTTAATTGTCAACAGCCTTTCCTACTTTTGCTCTAGGGTATTGGTTCCTATGGACAAGAACTGTGCAAAATAATTATTCCCATATTCCCCAAATAATTATTCCTAGATCAGGGCCAGTTTTTGTCCTAAATGTCATCAGGATGGAAACTTTTTTCTTTTATTCACTAGGTAATTCTTTACATAATTTTCCAGTTGGAAGTTAAACATATTTCTATGCCATGTGTATATGTACTAAGAAAACATAAATAATGTAAATTGGTAAATAAGTAATTATACTCAGGTAAGGAAAGATGATAAAAGCCTCAACAATTATGCTTTTTTGTTGCTTCCTTACTATATCACAGCTCATCAGTACTATCTGCTTTTTTTCTAGTTGTAAGGCATTAGGTTTTAATCCACTACCTAAATGAATCTAAAAGTGAATCCTTCATGGCTGTCAGTCAAGGATCATTCTCAATTCCTTGAGGCCACCTGTGTTCCTTTCAGTGTCCCCCCACCCCCCGTCTCTCATCCATCTTCAAAGCAGCATGTAGTCTAGTCCTTCTCATAATTTGAAATTCTCTGACTTTACTTTCTCTGACTTCTTTTGCCAGCTGGAGAAAGCTCTACAATTTTTCTTTCTGTTTTGTTATTTAAATATAGTTGCCCTAAAAACATATTACTTTCAAGTGTACAGCAGTGATTCAATGTTTATAAATTATACTCCATTTAAACATATTACATACTAACACCCCCCCCCACCCACCTCTGCACTGGTAACCACTAATTTGCTCTCTATGTCTATGAGTGGAACTGCATAATTTTATAGAATTTGCCGATTTTTGCTTTTACTGTTTTCAAAGTGACTGTATTAATTTTTACTACCACTGCCAAGTATTTGAGTTCTCATAGTTCTTAATACTAACTTTCAAATTTTTTCCTGTCAGAGAGTTAAAATTTCTTCAGTTCAGTCAGTTCAGTCACTCAGTTGTGTCCGACTCATTGTGAACCCATGGACTGCAGCACGCCAGGCCTCCCTGTCCATCACTAACTCCCGAAGTTCACCCAAACTCATGTCCATTGAGTCGGTGATGCCATCCAACCATCTCATCCTCTGTCGTCTCCTTCTCCTCCTGCCCTCAATCTTTCCCAGCATCTGGGTCCTTTCAAATGAGTCAACTCTTCTCATGAGATGGCCAGAATATTGGAGTTTCAGCTTCAACATCAGTCCTTCCAATGAACACCCAGGACTGATCTCCTTTGGCATAGACTGGTTGGATCTTCTTGCAGCCCAAGGGACTCTCAAGAGTCTTCTAAACACCACAGTTCAAAAGCATCAATTCTTTGGCACTCAGCTTTCTTTATAGTCCAACTCTCACAACCGTACATGACTACTGGAAAAACCACAGCTTTGACTAGACAGACCTTTGTTAGCAAAGTAATGTCTCTGCTTTTTAATATGCTGTCTAGGTTGGTCATAACTTTTCTTCCAAGGAGTAAGTGTCTTTTTATTTTATGACTTCAGTCACCATCTACAGCGATCTTGCAGCCCCAAAACATAAAGGCTGTCACTGTCTTCAGTTTCCCCCTCTATTTGCCATGAAGTGATGGGACCAGATGCCATGATCTTAGTTTTCTGAATGTTGAGTTTTAAGCCAACTTTTTAACTTTCCTGTTTCATCAAGAGGCTCTTTAGTTCTTCCTCACTTTCTGCTGTAACAGTGGTGTCATCTGCATATCTGAAGTTATTGATATTTCTCCCAGCAATCTAGATTCCAGCTTGTGCTTCTTCCAGCCCAGCGTTTCTCATGATGTACTCTGCATAGAAGTTAAATAAGCAGGGTGACAATATACAGCCTTGACGTACTCCTTTCCCTATTTGGAACCAGTCTGTTGTTCCATGTCTACTTCTAACTGTTGCTTCCTGACCTGCATACAGATTTCTCAAGAGGCAGGTCAGGTGGTCTGGTATTCCCATCTCTTTCAGAATTTCCTACAGTTTCTGGTGATCCACACAGTTAAAGGCTTTGGCATAGTCAATACAGAAGAAATAGATGTTTTTCTGGAACTCTTTTGCTTTTTTGATGATCCGACAGGAGATGGGAATGTAAAGAGTCAGACATGACTGAGCAACTTTCATTTTCAGAGCACATCCATGGAAAATGCTGGGCTGGATGAAACATGTAACATGTAATCTACATCATGTAAGTAAATGAAATATATGCTATATAAAATATTATGACATAATAGGCTATGTAATATATTGCATATAGTTTGTGAATTATATAGTATATATTTTAAATTAATAGTGTATCTATTATAAATGTTATAAATACTATAATATCAAATACAGTCATGTAAATCAATCAATAAATTAAATATAATATTAACCTGGTTTTGTGGGTTAGTTTTCCTCTTTTTTAAACAAATATGATGCTGTAATTTATGAAGACATTAAAGAAACTCATGAATCATGCTATGTGCAATACAAATTCCACAGTTGTCTATTACCTTGGGTTATAAAATTTTATCTCTTCTTTTTTATTTCAGAGACTTCTCTATCAGCTTTTAGATTCTAAAGACAAATCAGAGTGACAAAGATCTTAGCAATGTACCCTGGTCAATTTTCTTTTATAGTGTATTTCTTAGAAATAAATATATATAGCTTTCATGGATGTTTCCAATTTTTTAAGGAATACTGAGTACCTATATCTGTAAGTTTTGAGTGTATAATCTTAATAAAAGGATAGAGTATTCTGTAATAACCTAAATTGGGAAAGAAGAATTTGAAAAAATATAGAAAAATAAAGAATAGAGTGAGTTAGTCACTCAGTCATGGCTGACTCTTTGTGACTACATGGACTATAATAGCCCACCAGGTTCCTCTGTCCATGGAATTCTCCAGGCAAGAATATTGGCGTAGGTAGCCATTCCCTTCACCAGAGGATCTTACTAATCCAGAGGCTGAACCTGGTCCCTTGCATTGCAGGCAGATCGTTTACCATCTGAGCCACCAGAAACAAGTTAGACTGGACATGAAATAATGGACTGTTAGAAAGGGGAACATCAAAGCTATATATTGTCACCCTGCTTAATTTACTTCTATGCAGAATACATCATGGGCTTTCCTGGTGGCTCAGTTGGTAAAGAATCTGCCTGCAATGCTGGAGACCTGGATTCTATCCCTAGGTTGGGAAGATCCCCTGGAGAAAGGAATGGCTACCCACTCCAGTATTCTGGCCTTGAGAACCCCATGGACTATACAGGGGTTGCAAAAAGTCAGACACGACTGAGCAACTTTCATTTTCAGAGTACATCATGTGAAATGCTGGTTTGGATGAAACAAAAGCTGAAATCAAGATTGGTGGGAGAAATATCAACAACCTACAGTACGCTGATGATACCACCCTAATGGCAGAAAGCAAAGAGGACCTAAGGAGCCTCTTGATGAGGGTAAAAGAGGAGAGTGAAAAAGCAGGCTTAAAACTCTATATTCAAAAAACTGAGATGGCATCTGGTCCCATCACTTCATGGCAATTAGGTGGGGAGAAAGTGGAAACAGTGCCATGTTTTATTTTCTTAGGTTGCAAAATCACTGTGGATGATCACTGCAGCTACGAAATTAAAAGAAGCTTGCTCCTTGGAAGGAAAGCTATGACAAACTTAGACAGCATATCAAAAACCAGAGACATTACTTTGCCAACAAAGGTCTGTAAAGTCAAAACCATGATTTTTCTTGTAGTCATGTATGGATGTGAGGATTGGACCATAAACAAGGCTGAGCACTGAAGAATTGATGCTTTTGAATTTTGGTGCTGGAGAAGACACTTGAGAGTCCCTTGGACAGAAAGGAGATCAAACCAGTCAGTCCTAAAGGAAGTCAATGCTGAATATTCACTGGGAGGATTTATGCTGAAGCTGAAGCTACAATATTTTTGCCAAATGATATGAAGAGCTGACTCATTGGGTAAGACCCTGATAGTGGGAAAGACTGAAGGCAAGAGGAGAAGAGAGTGGCAGAGGATGGGATTGTTAGATTGCATCACCGACTCAATGAACTTGAGTTTGAGCAAACTCCAGCACATAGTGAAGAACAGGGAAGACTGGGGTGCTGCAGTCTGTGGGGTTACAAGGCGTTGGACATGACTTAGCGGATGAACAACAACAAAAAGTGTATTAAAAATGTAGAAAGTGTAGCAGCTACCTTAAACCATCACCTCAAACCTTTATTGTTGTTGTGGTTTAGTTGCTAAGTTGTATCTGACTCTGTGACCCCATGGACTGTAGCCTGCCAGGCTCCTCTATCCTCGGCTTTTCCCAGGCAGGAATATTAGAATCACTTGTCATTTCCTTCTCCAGGTGATCTTTTCAACCCAGGGATCCAACCCACGTCACTTGGATTTGACGGCAGGATTCCTTGCCACTGAGCCACCTGAGAAGCCCCAAGCCTTTATTAAAACATTGCAAAATGAGAACAGCTCTAAGATAGCAGTTTGTGGAAGGAACACACACAAACATTTTAGAAGATAAAGATAGTGTCCATTATTTTTTTTCTAAGAATTGTTTACTGTTTAAATTCTTGTAAAGTATGGAGAAACATGGGTTGCTAAAGACATAGAACAGGACGTCACAGGCAACCAGACTGGAGCCAGGGTTTATCAGCCTTGTTTGAACAAGACGGGTTTAGACAGATGAATGGGCTTGCCTGATAGCTCAGTTGGTAAAGAACCTGCTTGCAATGCAGGAGACCCCAGTTGGATTCCTGAGTCAGAAAGATCCACTTGAACAGGGATAAGCTACCCACTCCTGTGTTCTTGAGCTTCCCCTGTGGCTCAGATGGTAAAGAAATCACCTGCAAATGTGGGAGACCTTGGTTCGATCCCTGGATTGGGAAGATCCCCTGGAGAAGGGAAAGGCTACCCACTCCAGTATCCTGGCCTGGAGAATTCCATGGACTGTATATGGGGTCGCAAAGAGTCTAACTGGACTGAGCGACTTTCACTTTCACTTTCAGACAGATGAATGGAGAGGAAGAGCTCTAAGCTGCTTTACTAGGAGGTCTCTAGGGTTAATGGAAAATGATTAGTTCTTTTTTCATAATATTATGAATTCATATGGTATGAATCTTATGATAAAAAGCAAACACTGCTGAATTTTAGACCATGAATGTTTAAAGTTGGACATGGTGTGTAAATAGATATTAATATCTTTGAGAACTTGGATAAAACTCTGTTTTTATGTTTTGTGTACATTGTCTGAAATTTGTGTATGTTGACATGATCACTAATGAATTTCCCACTTTTTGATGGAAAACTGAATTGTTTACTGTTTTGAAACTACTCACTGGGAAAAGAGAAAAAACATTGAAATTAATAATTGGTAATTATTCAAGTTATTTAAGGACAAGGGAATACAGATGAATGAAAATACAGGATATACTTTTTTTTTAAAAAATGATTGCACTTTAAAAGTATAATTTAATATGTTTGAAATTTAATTATTATAAACCAATTTATAATAAGCATATTTTCAAATTAGAGAACAAAGTATCTCAGATGCAAAATTTTTACCAGTATTTTATCTGTCTGTAATGTCACTTGAGAATTTTGGGTGTTTGTATGATTAAAGAGTTCTGAAGACTATAATTTAAATGATCAAAGCTAAGGAAATGGCAACCCACTCCAGTACTCTTGCCTGGAAAATCCCACGGGCAGAGGAGCATGCTGGGCTATAGTCTACGGGGTCATAAAGAGTCGGACACGACTGAGTGACTTCACTTTCACTTTTCATAGACATTATATGAAGTGTAATCAATAAATTTGGGGAATTTTATCTGATGATTGCTCTTTTTGTTTTATTCTATGAGTTACTATTTCTGGTTCTTTTACTATAAGTCTGTATGGAATTAATATGTGCACTTATATATGAATTTAATTTATTACACATGATCAAAATAGGATAAGAACACTTTTGAAGAGACTGTCTCAAACCTGATAAAAACCAGAAACTAAAAGCAGAAAATGTCAATCAGATGTTCTGGAAATTTAATATTGTTTTATAGTGCCCATAGTTTTTCCACCTATTTAAGTACTTATTTTCCAATACTTTAACCTATTTGTTTAAAATTCATTCTTTCAGCACAGAGAACTACATTCATAATCTTATAATAAACCATAAAGGAACAAGAATATTAAAAAGAGAAAGAAAATATATATATATAACTGAAGCACTTTTCTGTACAGCAGAAAGTAACATAATGTTGTAAATCAGCTATTTTTGTTGTTCAGTCACAAAGTCGTGTCCAACTCTGTGACCCCATGGACTGCAGCACGTCAGACTTCCGTGTCCTTCACTATCTTCTGGAGTTTGTTCAGTTTCATGTCCATTGAGTCACTGATGCTATCTAACCATCTCATCTTCTGCCGCCCTCTTCTCCTGCCTTCAATCTTTCCCAGCATCAGGGTCTTTTCCAATGAATTGGTTCTTCACTCAGGTGGCCAAAGTATTATATTTTAATTAAAAAAATAAAATTTATGCATTCATTAAATCTCTTGTAACATAAATAAACTGGAAAAATTGTTAAAATATATTTCTTCAAGGATATTTTAGTGCTTAGAGCTTTAAAATAAAATTATTCATTTGCCTATATGTATTCTTTTGTCCCAATTTTACTTTCTTCAAAGTAATTTGACTTTTAAAGGACAATTACAATTGCTATCAGCCCTTATTTATATATGTGGGAGGGGTGATGAGGTAGGTGTATTTCTCTTTCAATGTGAACCTCAATAATCTTGAATATGTGATAGGCTACCCACTCCAGTATTCTTGGGCTTCTTTTGTGGCTCAACTGGTAAAGAATCGATCTGCAATGCGGGAGACCTGGGTTTGATTCCTGGATTGGGAAGATCCCCTGGAGAAGGGAAAGGCTGCACATTCCAGTATTCTAGTCTGTAGAATTCCATGGACGGTATAGAATTCCATGGACTGTATAGTCACAAAGAGTCGGACATGACTGAGTGACTTTCACTTCATTTTACTTCATTTCATGTACCAGGGAAATTTTTCAAATAATTCCATATAAAACATCTGGCACCATGGTCACATAATTTATTCTAGTCATTCACACAAAATATCATTTTATTTTTAGAAAATGCGGGCTCTGAGTGTGTTTGAAGGCTGGATATGTTGTTTGTAGCAGCTCTTTGTAGAATCACCATGGTCAGCCCTCGAATGGTTAGTGAGAGTGTGATGCACCCTTCAGAACTGGAGCTGTGTCCCCTACATGACATTCACAATCTGCCATGGAAAATATAGTGGCATAACAATCTAAATTTTTGAATATTTAAACAATATATTTATTTGCCCTCTAACTGCTTTTGAAGATTTTGACGAGGTTTTATGTGGCATCATATAAATGTGTGTGTGTATGAAAATGAAAATTATAGAAAAGCTTTCTCTTGGGGTTGTATATTAATTACAGAAACCATATGTTTGGGGTTATATATCTGGGTAGTTGTTTAATTCTATTCATTCATATCATATGTGCATGGTTCTGTGTATCTGTCTGATGCTGTGGTCCTTTGAAAATATTCCAGAGGAAAACTTGGGATGAGATATCTTCAATAATGTTAAGTGGTCATGGCCTTTAAACTCTTACACCATGGTTATCCTCTTGTTTCTATGCATCTCTTCCTGCTTGATTCTGAGGAACAAATTGTTTATTCTGAGGAATAAATTGTGCGGTATTTAGCCTCTTTTAAAAAGTATTAAACATAGCTTTGTGTTGACTCTTGCTGCCTTTCTCATTTTGAGTATCGATCAATTTGATGTGTTTTTTTTTTTTTTTAAATTTGAGACTAAAGTATTGATAATTTTGTAGCATTGTTAAGTAACATTATTACCCCAGATCAGTCAGCTGTTATGGAATAGGCACTCTGATGCTGGGAGGGATTGGGGGCAGGAGGAGAAGGGGATGACAGAGGAGGAGATGACTGGATGGCATCACTGACTCAATGGACGTGAGTTTGAGTGAACTCCGGGAGTTGGTGATGGACAAGGAGGCCTGGCGTGCTGCGATTCATGGGGTCGCAAAGAGTCAGACATGACTGAGTGACTGAACTGAACTGAACTGATGGAATAGGAAAAAGGAAGGAAGTACAACAAATTCAAATAAATATTAAATACCTGACAATTTATGTTCAAGTTTCCTTTCATAATTGAGATGTTCCTGTAAAGTAGATATCAAATTCCATTTAAAGATGATACTTATATCAACTTTATGAGATTAACATGTGAAGTCATTTAAACCTAATACAACGTGTTTTGACTGAGAGATTATATTTATAAAGCATTATGGTTTTCTAATAATTTGACGAAAATTAACCAAAAAAGGTTTTGTATTAGTAAACTAATTTACTTGGGAGATGTGTGGGTGTAAACATTTGTCAGCAAAAACACAAACAGTAACTGTATTTAATAGAAGATTAAAATCTATGTTTTTGTGACTTTCAAAAGAGAGCAATCATTTCTTTATGAATCAATAACCAGTTATCCAGAAAGATTAAATTAATAATTTAGCCCACTTTAGACTGATCTTGACAGAGAGCATAAAGAGATAGTGAAAGTAAAAAGAAATAAATAAGAGAGAAAAGGAGCAAGAAGATTAGGATGGAGAATGGTAAAAAAAAACAGATGAGAGAGGATATGAGGAGTCCTTGCTAAGAGCAAGGATCTGGGGCTGGGCTTCCCAGCTTCATACACCAGGCTTGCTACCACCTTCTGTATCCCTTTAGTTTAGTAATTTAATTTCCACATATCTCATACATAAAATGAGAATAATATTTATCTGATATTTCATAGTTGTGAGATTTTAAGATAATATGGTAAATGCTGTGCAAATATTATTAACATAGTGATATTTTCTATATATTTGCTGTTGGGAAGATTACATGAGTTAACATGTATCAAACACCTTGGTAGGGTCACCACTGGCATATAGCACCTTATGTATAAAGTAGAGGAAGATGCCCTTCTAAGGTCTCTTAGTTGAGGCACCAGGTACAGCACTTGGCTGGGAAAGTGGCAGCTGGATTATAGTGACTAAATACTACTCACAGGCCACTTTCTGATAGGTCCAAACTATGTAACCTCATAGACTGGCCTTAACTTTGAGCAGTGCCCAGCACAGAGTTAAGTACCAGCTGTGGGCTGATTAGGTACTTAAAACTGGTATGAAGACCATCCTTAGATAAGGTGGTAAGAGGGTCAGAATTTTCGAATTACCAACAAATAAGTATGCCTCCCTCTACTAAAGTAGCAAAGGTTTTTTGTTTTTGTTTGTTTTTTTTTTTTTTTTTTCCAGCACCTTCAACTGTTTTTTTTTTCTCCTGGACCACTCCCCACTCTCCCACTGAAATCCTTGAGAACCAAGGCTCTTGTCCTTTTGTCCATTTCTGTACCAAAATTTACCTCTTTTAACTCTCTGCTCAGTTGGCAACAACGGTAAAGACCTCGCATGCCAATGCAGGAAACTTGAGACGTGGGTTCGACCCTTGGGTTGGGAAGATCCTCTGGAGGAAGAAATGGCAACCCACTCCAATATTCTTGCTTGGAGAATCCCATGGACAGAGGAGCCTGGTGAGCTACAGTCTATAGGGTCTCAAAGAGTCAGATATTACTGAAGCGACTCAGTGCACAGTACCTATATCTTTGCTTTTTTCTTTTCTTATCTTCCATTTCCCTCACTTTTTTAATTGTTATCTTCTGATCAAACTCAGCATCATAACTGCTGATTAACTAGAGTTCAAGAGTTTGACTAGATGCTGAAAAGCTAATGTGTCTGTTTTAGATTTTTTCCTATAATATCATTTTACTAAAAAATTTTAAATTAAAAAAAAACAGTATTTGATCATATAGTATTTTGGAAATTTTTTTCAAAGAGAAAAAAGACTTGTTTCAATTTCTGCTGCCATACATATCAATGCTTCAGTTCAGTTCAGTCACTCAGTCATGTCCGACTCCTTGTGACCCCATGAACCCCAGCACGCCAGGCCTCCCTGTCCATCACCAATTCCTGGAGTACACCCAAACACATCTCCATTGAGTTGGTGATGCCATCCAACCATCTCATCCTCTGTTGTCCCCTTCTCCTCCTGTTCTCAATCTTTCCCAGAATCAGGGTCTTTTCAAATGAGTCAGCTCTTCGCATGAAGTGGCCAAAGTATTGGAGTTTCAGCTTCAACATCAGTCCTTCCAATGAACATCCAGGACTGATTTCCTTTAGGATGGACTGATTGGATCTTCTCGCAGGCCAAGGGACTCTCAAGAGTCTTCTCCAACACCCACAGTTCAAAAGCATCAATTCCTCAGCACTCAGCTTTCTTTATTGTCCAACTCTCACATTCATACATGACCACTGGAAAAACTATAGCCTTGACTAGATGGACCTTTGTTGGCAAGTAATGTCTCTGCCTTTGAATGTGCTGTCTAGGTTGCTCATAATGTTCCTTCAAGGAGCAAGCATCTTTTAATTTCATGGCTGCAATCACCATCTGCAGTGATTTTGGAGCCCAGAAATATAAAGTCAGCCACTGTTTCCACTGTTTCTCCATCTATCTCCCATGAACTGATGGGACCAGATGCCATGATCTTCTTTTTCTGAATGTTGACTTTTAAGCCAACTTTTTCACTCTTTTCTTTCACTTTCATTGAGAGGCTCTTTAGTTCTTCACTTTCTGCCATAAGGGTGGTGTCATCTGCATATCTGAGGTTATTGATATGTCTCCCAGCAATCTTGATTCCAGCTTGTGCTTCATCCAGCCCTGCACTTCTCATGATGTACTCCGCATATAAGTTAAATAAGTAGGGTGACAATATACAGCTTTGATGTACTCCTTTTCCTATTTGGATCCAGACTGTTGTCCCATAGCACTGGTTATAGCAAACGCCCTCTTCCAACAACGCAGGAGAAGACTCTATACATGAACATCACCAGATGGTCAACACTGAAATCAGATTGATTATATCCTTTGCAGCCAAAGATAGAGAAGCTCTATACATTCCCGAAAAACAAGACCAGGAGTGGACTGTGGCTCAGATCATGAACTCCTTATTGCCAAATTTAGACTTAAATTGAAGAAAGTGGGGAAAGCCACTAGACCATTCAGGTATGACCTAAATCAAATCCCTTATGATTATACAGTGGAAGTGAGAAATAGATTTAAGGGACTAGATCTGATAGACAGAGTGTCTGATGAACTATGGATGGAGATCATGACATTGTATAGGAGACAGGGATCAAGACCATCCTCAAGAAAAAGAAATGCAAAAAAAGCAAAATGGTTGTCTGAGGAGGCCTTATAAATCACTGTGAAAAGAAGAGAAGTGAAAAACAAAGAAGAAAAGGAAATATATACCCATTTGAATGCAGAGTTCCAAAGAATAGCAAGGAGATATAAGAAAGCCTTCCTCAACGATCAATGCAAGGAAATAGAGGAAAACAATAGATTGGGAAAGACTAGAGATCTCTTCAAGAAAATTAGAGATATCAAGAGAACATTTCATGCAAAGATGGGCTCGATAAAGGACAAAAATGGTATGGACCTTACAGAAGCAGAAGATATTAAGAAGAGGTGGCAAGAATACACAGAAGAACTGTACAAAAAAGATCTGCATGGCCCAGGTAATCACGGAGGTGTGATCATTCCCATTCACCTAGAGCCGGACATCTTGGAATGTGAAGTTAGGTGGGCTTCACAAGAAGCATCACTATGAACAAAGCTAGTGGAGGTGATGGAATTCCAGTGGAGCTATTTCAAATTCTAAAAGATGATGCTGTGAAAGTGCTGCACTCAATATGTCAGCAAATTTGGAAAACTCAGCAGTGGCCACAGAACTGGAAAAGGTCAGTTTTCATTCCAATCCCAAAGAAAGGCAATGCTAAAGAATGCTCAAACTACCACACAATTGCACTCATCTCACATGCTAGTAATGCTCAAAATTCTCCAAGCCAGGCCTTAGCAATACATGACCTATGAACTCCCAGGTGTTCATGCTGGTGTTAGAAAAGGCAGAGGAACCAGAGATCAATTTGCCAACATCCTCTGGATCATCAAAAAAGCAAGAGAGTTCCAGAAAAACATCTATTTCTGCTTTATTGACTATGCCAAAGCTTTTGACTATGTGCATCACAATAAACTGTGGAAAATTCTTCAAGAGATGGGAATACCAGACCACCTGACCTGCCTCTTGAGAAATCTATATGCAGGTCAGGAAGCAACAGTTAGAACTGGACATGGAACAACTGACTGGTTCCAAATAGGAAAAAGAGTATGTCAAGGCTGTATATTGTCATCCTACTTATTTAACTTATATGCAGAGTACATGATGAGAAATGCTGGGCTGGATGAAGCACAAGCTGGAATCAAGATTGCCAGGAGAAATATCAATAACGTCATACATGCAGATGATACCACCCTTATGGCAGAAAGTGAAGAAGAACTAAAGATCCTTTTGATGAAAGTGAAAGAGGAGAGTGAAAAAGTTGGCTTAAAACTCAACATTCAGAAAACTAAGATCATGGCATCTGGTCCCATCACTTCATGGGAAATATATGGGGAAATAATGGAAACAGTGGCTGACTTCATTTTTTGGGGCTCCAAAATCACTGCAGATGGTGATTGCAGCCATGAAATTAAAAGATGCTTGCTCCTTGGAAGGAAAGTTATGACCAACCTAGATAGCATATTCAAAAGCAGAGACATTACTTTGCCAACAAAGGTCTGTGTAGTCAAGGCTATAGTTTTTCCAGTGGTCATGTACGGATGTGAGAGTTGGACTATAAAGAAAACTGAGTGCTGAGGAATTGATGCTTTTGAACTGTGGTGTTGAAGAAGACTCTTGAGAGTCCCTTGGCCTGCGAGAAGATCCAATCAGTCCATCCTAAAGGAGATCAGTCCTGCGTGTATATTGGAAGGACTGTTGTTGAAGCTGAAACTCCAATACTTTGGCCACTTGATGTGGAGAGCTGACTCATTTGAAAAGGCCTTGGGAAAGATTGAGGGCAGGAGGAGAAGGGGACAACAGAGGATGAGATGGTTGGATGGCATCACGGACACCATGGGCATGGGTTTGGGTGGACTCCAGGAGTTGGTGATGGAGGGGGAGGCCTGGTGTGCTGCGGTTCATGGGGTCGCAGCGTCGGACACGACTGAGCAACTGAAATGAACTGAACTTTTGTTCCATGTCCCGTTATAACTGTTGCTTCCAAGACAAATATGTTAGCCATACTACATATATAACCTATTGGCTACAGAACAATTTCTCAAGTGTGAAATTAAAATACTACAAACACATTTTTTTTGAGTTCATAAGATTTCCCTCTTCAAATATAAGTACACGATTTTTAAGTTATTGGTAGAGACAAACTGAACTGTAGATCAGAATGTCTCCAATCATATATATTTAATAATGTCAGTTCAGTTCAGTTCAGTGGCTCAGTCATGTCCAGCTCTTTGTGACCCCATGGACTGAAGCATACCAGTCTTCCATGTCTTTCACCAACTCCTGTGTCCTGCTTAAACTCTTGCCCATTGAGTTGGTGATGCCATCCAACCATCTTATCCTCTGTCATCCCTTTCTCTTCCTGCTTTCATTTTCCACCATCAGGGTCTTTTCCAATGAATCAGTTCTTCTAATGATCTGGCCAAAGTATTGGAGTTTCAGCTTTAGCATCAGTCCTTCCAATGAATTTTCAGGACTGATTTCCTTAGGATTGACTGGTTTGATCTCTTTGCAATCCAGGGGACTCTCAAGAGTCTTCTCCAACACTGCAGTTCAAAAGCATCGATTCTTTAGCACTCAGGTTTCTTATGGTCAAACTCTCACATCCATACATGAATACTGGAAAGACCATAGCTTTTGCTAGATGCACATTAGTAGGAAAAGTAATGTCTCTGCTTTTTAATATGTCTAGGTTGGTCATATATTTTCTTCCAAGGAGCAAGACCCTTTTAATTTCATGGCTGCAATCACCATCTGCAGTGACTTTGGAGCCCAAGGAAATAAAGTCTCTCACTGTTTTCATTGTTTCCCCATCTATTTGGCATGAAGTGATTGGACTGGACCCCAATGTCATAATTTTCTGAATGCTGAGTTTTAAGGCAGTTTTCTCACTCTCCTCTTTCACTTTCATCAAGTGACTTTAGTTCCTCTTCACTTTCTGCCATAAGTCTGGTGTCATCTGCATATCTGAGATTATTGATATTTTTTCCCGTAATCTTGACTCCAGCTTGTACTTCATCCAATCTGGCATTTCTCATGATATATTCTGCATATAAGTTAAATAAGCAGGATGACAATATACAGCCTTGACGTACACCTTTGCCAATTTGGAACCAGTCCATTGTACTATATCTTGTTCTAACTGTTGCTTCTTGACCTGCATACAGATTTCTCAGGAGGCAGGTAGGGTGGTCTCATAATCCCATCTCTTTAAGAATTTTCACAGTTTGTCTTGATCCACACAAAGCTTTTGGCATAGTCCACAAAGCAGAAGCAGATGTTTTTCTGGAACTCTCTTGCTTTTTTGATGATCCAATGGATGTTGACAATTTGATCTCTTGTTCCTCTGCCTTTTCTAAATCCAGCTAGAACATCTGGAAGTTCTTGGTTCCCTTACTGTTGAAACCTCACTTGGAGAGTTTTCAACATTACCTTGCTAGTGTGTGAGATGAGTGCAATTGTGTAGTAGTTTGATCATTCTTTGACATTGCTTTTCTTCAGAATTTGAATGAGAACTGACCTTTTCCAGTCCTGTGGCCTCTACTGAGTTTTCCATATTTGCTGGCATATTGAGTGCAGTATTTTCACAGCATCATCTTTTAGGATTTGAAATAGTTGAACTGGAATCCATCCCCTCCACTAGCTTTGTTTGCAGTGATGCTTCCTAAGGCCCACCTGACTTTGCACTCCAGGATGTCTGGTTCTAGGTGAGTGAGCACACCATCGTGGTTACCTGGCTCATTAAGATCTTTTTAATATAGATCTTCTCTGTATTCTTGCCACCTCTTCTTAATATCTTCTGCTTCTGCTAGGTCCATGTCATTTCCCTCCTTTATTGTGCCCATCTTTCCATTAAGAGTTCCCTTGCACTGGAGAAAAGAATGCTTACCTTGACAAAGTTATTTTACTTTGGCAGTAGAAGAAATGCTGTCATATCAGAAAGATGTAGTACTTTTTTAATACTGAAGAGTGACTTTAGCACAACTCTTAAATTTTTTCTAGTGTTGCCAAGCTCAGAATTTAGATTATTCATTTATGTCTTGATTGAAATACATAAGAAGAAATAGAGAACAAATGAAGACGTTGGAATTTATCTCAATGAAGAATTTATCTGAAAATAAAATCTATTGCCAGAAAGATAAAGAGTGACTTTGCTGCTAGCTTCATTCATTTGTTATTATGTACCAAGCATTGCATTTAATAAAATTGTTTTATTGAACTATTTGGAAGCCTAGTATAATATTAGCTTCTAGAAGAAAGTCCCATTGCTTCTGTCATGTACCTCTTAGGGACACTAATAGTATGTGGCTGTCTAATGCCAATTTCAGGGACTGAGATTTGAGTTGCAGGAAAGTTTGTTTATCCTTATTGCTGGGGTTCAGTTTTTCAGAGCTTCCCTGGTTCCAGTTTTTCAGAGCTCAGGTGGTAAAGAATTTGCCTGCAATGTGCGAGACCTGGGTTCGATCCCTGGGTTAGGAAGATCCCCTGGAGAAGGCCATGGCAACCCACTCCAGGATTCTTGCCTGGAGAATCCCCATGGACAGAGGAGCCTGGCGGACTACAGCCCTTGGGGTCACAGAGTTGGACAGACTGAGCCACTAAGCACACACACACACACTTAAAGTGCAAGCTGTTGAGCAGGGCTCCCATGTGGATGGGTTTGATCTCCAACTTAGATCCTTCTCATCCGACGAGACTTTCAAGTATGCTGCTCATACTTGTTGTGTCTCGGCTACCTATTCCAGAATTAAAAATCAATTCTCTTTGGATTGCCATTCACCAGATCTTGACCTGGAGATGCTTCATAGCCTTGTAAGGTTCAAGTGCTCTTTATACATTATCTCTGGTGCTCAGCATAAGAGAAGTTCTAAAATTTCTAGATCATTGAAATATGTATAATATCATATATGAAACGAGTCACCAGTCCAGGTTCGATGCACGATACTGGATGCTTGGGGCTGGTGCACTGGGACGACCCAGAGGGATGGTATGGGGAGGGAGGAGGAAGGAGGGTTCAGGATGGGGAACACATGTATACCTGTGGCAGATTCATTTTGATATATGGCAAAACCAATACAATATTGTAAAGTTAAATAAAATAAAATTTAAAAAAATGAAATAAAAAATAAATTAAAAAAATAAAATTTCTAGATCATTCTACTGAGGGAAGATGTTCTACATTTTTAAGTTTTCTGCTTCTTAGGCAGAGTATCTTCTTGGAATTTTAAAGTTTGTGGGTAAGGGTCAGACCCTGACCCAAGTTTCAAATCCAGGTTTCCCACACTGCAGGCAGATTCTTTACCTTTACCTTCTGAGCCACCAGGGAAGCCATGCCAAGCTTACTCATATCAAATCATGAAAGAAAACTAAACTACTGGTGACATTTTTACTCATTATACTTGGACAGCAAACATTCTGATAATAATGACAAAATTAGAGTTATGTTAAAAAGTGAAGAAAAATGACTAGTCCAGATAGTTTCACAACTAGAAAAAGTCATCAGGGGAAAATGTTCAGTCATTGATTCACTTGTTCATTTACTCAGCAACTTTTTATTGAGTGACTCACCTCTGCTGTGTTCAGTTTTGAGGTGGGCCTTGAGATTCAGCAGATAACAAGGATAATATGGACCCTTGCTTCTTAGGTGGTTTAAACTCCCAGCATGTAGAGAAATGTGTGTAGTTCATTTTCATGAGTATTAAAGAGTCAGCAATGATGGAGTATTAACTTTTAAATTTAAATAGGCCTTAGAGATCATTTAGTCAAATTTCCTCATCTTTCTGAATAGGAAAAAGTTACAGAATGAGCTCTGTTCACTTTCCCAAGGTCTCATAGGTTGTTAGTGGATGAACAGAGAGCACATTTGTTTCTTCCAGCTCTCTAAAGGGTTGTTTTTGTTATATCGCAACGGCCTCTTTAATCAACTGCGTACATTGGACATCTTTATGAATACATTTTAGACTTTGAAACTTGTGATGCAGGCTCTGAGTTCAGAGATATAATGTCTTGAAATGCCATTTTTATTCATGTAACTTAAAATGTCATTTTTGTTCATGTGCCTTCCCTGGTGGCTCAGATAGTAAAGAATCTGCCTGCAGTGCGAGAGACCCAGGTTTGATCCCTGGGTCAGGAAGATCCCCTGGAGGAGGGCAAGGCAACCCATTCCAATATTTTTGCCTAGAAAATTCCATAGATAGAAGAGCCTGTCAGGTTACAGTCCATGGTGTCACAAAGAGTCAGACATGACTAACACACACACAACTTAAAAAACTAACAAAACTTTTTAAAAGTTTAGCCAAGTTGGTCCACGATGTTCAATGTAGTATAAAGTGAAAGCCACTCAGTTGTGTCTGACTCTTTGAGACCCCATGGACTATACAGTCCACGGAGTTCTCCAGGCCAGAATACTGCAGCTAGTAGCTGTTTCCTTCTCCAGAGGGTCTTCCCAACCTAGGGATTGAACCCAGGTCTCCCATACTGCAGGCAGATTCTTTACCAGCTGAGCCACCAGGGAAGCCCAGGAATACTGGACTGGGTAGCCTATCCCTTCTCCAGGGGATCTTCCTGACTCAGGAATCCAACGGGGTCTCCTGCACTGCAGGCAGATTCTTTACCTGCTGAGTTACCAATGTACTGTACTTATACACAATTAAACTTGAAAGCAACTATATTAGGCATAAGTGAGTACCTGAATCGTAATGTATGTTAAATATTACCTTTTAATCTATAGTAGTTTTTTTTCCCCCAAATTTATTTATGGACCGCTTGGTTCTGCTAGCACTTTCCACTGTTCTTTGTGTTTTATTTATTAAAACAAAATGTTAGCTTTATATGCATTTCCATAATTATTTAGCAATTTATATTATTAAAAGAAAATTAAATAATTACCATAAACAGCATGAAATTAAAATGTCATACATATGTATAGCATTAGTTGTAAATCTATGACATTTTTCTCAACTTTTTTTTTTAATAGAAGCACTAAATTCTGTTAGTACCTTCCTAGCTAAATTCTTAGGTTTCCCTGGTTTCTCAGTTGTAATGAATCTGACTGCTAGTGCAGGAAATGCTGGTTTGATTCCTGGGTCGGGAAGATCACCTTGAGGAGGAAATGGCAACTAACTCCAGCTTTCTTGCCTGGAGAATCCCAGGGACAGAGAAGCCTGGTGGGCTACAGTCCATGGGGTGTCAAAAGAGTCACACAGTACTTAACGACTAAACAAAAACAGTTAAATTCTTATTTTTGCTTTCTAAAAGTAAACAGCACATTTTTATGATCATTTTACAATATTTAAGTGCAACAAAATAGAAGTACCTTATCTATAATATCAAAAGCCATTGCTTACCCTAATAACAGTTGCAAAAGGTTAACATGTCAAACTGCCTTTTCAGGCTACTCATGGGGTTCTCAAGGCAAGAATACTGAAGTAGTATGCCATTCTCTTCTCCAGTGGGCCACGTTTTGTGAGAAGTCTTCATCATGACACATCTGTCTTGGGTGGCCCTGCACGGCATAGCTCATAGTTTCATTGAGTTAGACAAGGCTGTGGTCCATGTGATCAGTTTGAAATTCCCTTAAACCAGTTTTCCAATCCTTAATTGCTGTGAAGAAATTCCCAGTATTTTGATAGAAATTAACAGTAACTCAGAAGTCAGAGAAGAAGCAATAGTCTTACAATGACCAGAAGATAATATGTTCAATTGTTTGAACTGTAATAACTCTAGCTATTCAGCAGTGGAATTATCTTCCTAGTACATATTTAAATGAGGAGTTCGAATGACCCGTGCATTTTGTTTCAAGAAAAGTTTCACAGTTTGCGGAAATACAGGAAATATAATGGCCCACCTTCATTTCTATCAAGAGAACGTATAATTGCAGTATTTGGCCTGTATTCATATTCTAAGGAGCATAGTTTAAAAGGTAAGTGTCCAAAATTAGCTGGAAGAATTGAAGAAAGTCTAAATTTAACTAGCTTTTGTACCAGGGCTATAGCTGCTAAGGACATTTTGAATAGTGAGAGAGGTAAATGTTCTTTGTATTGCAATCCCTAGTGAATCTGAGTAAGTGGCGTTATTATTATAATAAAAAAAAGAAAGGAAGGTCTATGTTTCCCTGAATACAATCGACAGGCAGAGCAAAATGAAATAAATAGAAATTAGGATTTTAGCTCAAAATGTAAAATTTATGTGGGCAGAAATAACAAATTATTTATATTTTGGTTTTGTAAACATCAATGAATAATCCGTCCTTTGCTCATATCCTCATAACCTTCACTTATTTTGGAAAAAAAGATGTGTTTTTTCTAATGATTTTACTATTGAAACAATAAAGGAAAATATTGCAATGTCATCATGTTTGATGAAAAGAAATTTGAACAATGCATTATTGAAAATTCTCACTTTCTAAATCTTTCACAAACCCCTTGAGACGTCTAGCATCTTAACCTCTTTCTGTTTGTTCTCTTTTGGCAGATCCAGAAACCCGTGAACAATTCTTACAGAAACTTTTTTGTTCCCCATAGACACATCAAAGTGGCAAATTTTTAATGATCCCTTAGCTAGAAACAGCCAGATAGTTACTTCTGCCAGTTGTGAAACTATAAAAAGAAAGCAGGGGGTATTTTATTTCTTTCCTTAATTGCCTTTCCAAGTTCCCAAGGTAAGCAAAAGAAATTACATACCAAAAAAAAAAAAAAAAAAAGAAGAATTGCTGAAAGTTGTTCGCTGTGGTACAGAGATATTTCACTTTCTAAAATATATTTGTAAAAATATAATGTGGTATATAATATAATGTGGTAACAAGGAATACAGCAATGAAAAAAATTTTAACTACATTAAGTGGAAGATAGTATGGTAGAGTTGAAAAAGCATGATGATTTTCCTGAATCCTGAGGGATTCTTAGCTTTTGGAATCTTTGCTTTTCTTTTTTTCAAAGGAAGGATTGTAAAGTCAGTCAAGCTAGTTTGTGTAAGGGTTCTGCTAGTTTTCATTGGGCATCTTTTTCTTTGTTTTTGACAAAGCCAGGCCATTTTGACTGATTTTCTACCTTAACTGTTTATAATACTAATTTCTTGACACTAAAAAAAAAAAAAAATTGTGGGTGTGTGTTTTTAAGCAGAACTAAGAGTAGGCAATGGCATCCCACTCCAGTACTCTTGCCTGGAAAATCCCACGGATGGAGGAGCCTGGTAGGTTGCTGTCCATGGGGTCGTTAAGAGTCGGACACGACTGAGCGACTTCACTTTCACTTTTCACTTTCATGCATTGGAGAAGGAAATGGCAACCCACTCCGGTGTTCTTGCCTGGAGAATCCCAGGGACGGGGGAGCCTGGTGGGCTGCTGCCTATGGGGTCGCACAGAGTCGGACACGACTGAAGTGACTTAGACTTAGACAAGAATAATATATTTTAAATTCTATTTCCTGTAGATTATGGCTTTTTTGCATCCTTCAGTGAAATGGGGGCTGGAGCTGTACTGAGTTCACTCCCCAGCTGTAATGGAATTTTGCCATTCTACTTGTTGATTTTCTTCCCCTGGCATATCAGGCCTTTTGCTCTATAAGGGAAAGCTTTCTGTGTATTTACTCATTCTCTCCATGGGTTATGGGCACTTGTTACATTATAGCCGGTGGACACTTTCTTCAGGGCCAAGAGAGATTTCTGGGGTTTCTGCAGGAAACGTCTGCAGAAATGTGATTGTGTCTATTGCATTTACTTGCTTCTCATTCTTATGCTAGCCCATATTTCAGCTTCCAGCAATTTGGCAGAATTTCCAGTCTAATCCTCCTATTGGCTTACATGGGATCCTGTGGCTTCTGCCCAGGAAATAACTTCTTGGCTCTAATATCTCACTGCAGGTGCTAGAGTGAAGGTGGTTGGTTCCAAGACCTTGGGGTTTATGAAAAATCATTATTTTTCAGTTTGCTCATGTTTTTCTTATTGTTTTGGTGAAATGATGACTATCTCTTTACATATCTAAGCTGCAACTGGAATTCTGAAAAATTTTTACCTTTTAATTTATAAAAACACTTGCTAGGTAAGTTCCTTGATATGTTATATACTATAATTCACAAAACAGACACGATCCATGCCTTCATGTGGCATAGGGAAAAGAAAAATAGATTGAATAGATTCAGAGATCTGTATATGCAAACATATGACATAGTACATATATTAAAGATACATTGTATATTTCAAATATTAAAATATTTTAGAGTCCTGTAAATTTTTGAATAATAGAAAGTAGATGTGAAACTTTGCAGCCCTGAATTCTTAAATAAAAAGTTCTAAAACAAAAAGTATAGCTTAGTTCAGAATGCTTGAAGAAAACATTAGATTGTTGATGACAACATAGGCAGACAATTTTTTTTAGCACTAATCAGCATTTCTGTAAAACCCTGTCATCAAAGAAAATAATTACATCTAATTTCGCTTAAAATTCACTAAACAATATTTTCTTTAGAAGGTTTGGCAACTTTTCAAATGTCATTGATGACTCAGAGACTATTTAAAAGCTCACTAATTTTCACTGTGCTATTTTGGTTATCACTGAATTCTTAATGATTCTAGAAACTACTATTTTCCTTTATATATATTTAAATTTACTTCCTCAAAAATAATTTTACAGAGATTTATCAGTTCAAATGGTGAGTTCTGGCTATCTGAGTCACATTACATACCCTAGTTTTGTGCCTCCATAATTTTATTAACATACTTTGGTACTTTGGTCAATAATCTACTCCTGCCAAAGGTTGGGCATCACTTTAACAAAAAGTGCACATCACATGCACTCACAGATGAATCTTACTGAAGAAGAAAACATAATACTTTTCCATGAGGGAGAAAATAGTTTCTTTAAAGTCAAGTACAATAAAACAGTGCTTAAAAATTAACTCTCCAGTGAAATGCATGATGATTTTCTGCCTTGAGTGATATTATGGGGTGAACTGTGCCCCTACCTCATTCATATGTTGAAATATTAGTCCTTAGTAGCTTTCTATGTGACTGTATTTGGAGTTCTGGAGTATTTGGAGTACTTTAAAATGGTAATTAAAGTTATAAGGTGGGCTTCCTTGGCAGCTCAGAGGTAAAGATCCACCTGCAATGCAGGAGCCATGGGTTTGATCCCTGGGTCAGGAAGAGCCCCTGGAGAAGGAAATGGCAACCCATTCCAGTATTCTTGCCTGGGAAAACCCATGGACAGAGGAACCTGGCAGGCTACAGTCCAGGGATCTCAAAGAGTCAGACATGACTTAGTGACTACATCACCATCACAAATATCATTAGGGTGGGCCCTAATCCAGTGTTATTTGTCTTCTTATAAAAGAGATTAGGACACAAATACATGCAGTGGAAAGACCATGTGAAGACAGATAAAAGATGCCATGAAGAGAGACCCCAGAATGCTCCCAGCTCCACCTATGTCTTAATCTTGGATTTTTTGCCTCCCAGAACTGTGAGAAAATAAATTTATGTTCTTTAAGCCATCAAGTCTATAGTACTCTGTAATGGCAGCCTTAGTGAACTAACAGAGATGATTGCAGATAACGAGTCTTGAATTATAATACAGACTATGAATGAGGTCCATCTAAATCCCATAGGAAACAATCATCAGTTCCATTAATTTTATGAAGATAGTTAAGCACAGAACAGGAATAATAAAGTGTCCTTACAAATCCATAAATAGGAAATCTGAAAGAAACTAAGGAAATCATAACTTGTTGATCAGTGACGTTCAAAAGCTATCATCTTTTCTTTCACTTCCTTTTTTTGTAACTTAATTAATTGATGTATTTTTGCCTATGCTAGGTCTTCCTTGTTGCAAGGGCTTTTCTCTAGTTGTGGCGAGCGAGTGCTACATTCTAGTTGCCGTGCCATGCGTGGGCTTCTCATTGCGGTGGCTTCTCTTGTCGTGGAGCACAGGCTCTAGGGCATGCAGGCTTCAGTGGTTGAGGCTCCCAGGCTCTAGAGCACAAGTTGGTGGTGCTCAGGCTTAGTTGCTCTGCTGTATGTGGGATCTTCCCAAACTAGGAATCTAAGCTGTGTCTCCTGCTTTGGGAGGTGGATTCTTGACCCCGGCCCCACCAGGGAAATCCTTTTTTTCACTTTAAAATTTGTATATCCCTGGTGTTGACATATAGGGTGCTAAATCGGTTTGGTTGATTGTTACTTGTCAGGGAGACTAGTCTGTTTAGCAGTGCAGTGGAGATAAGTGTGTGGACAATGAAATTTCACAAATCTCCTGTATGTTTATATGTTGCCACCTAATGATGTTACACTATTTCACTGGAGTCCGGATATGGTCCCCAGGTTCCTTCTGAACATAATATTCCACATTGCCAATAGCTATTGGTCAGACTCACATTATTCAGTCACTAAGGAGATGGTTATTTACATACTATGTGCCCAACAATGCTATAGGCACCAGGGAAGTAGCAGGTGGAAAGGAGTCAAGCAGGTGGCTTGCAAGCCATTCATTTCTCTTTGCCATGAGGATGCTCAGAAAGAAGGTAGCTGGCACTTTGATGTCATTATAAACACCCTGATAATTGATGTTAGGGTTAATAGACCATCAGTATTTGCTAGGAGGAGCAGCTTTGTGTAAATTTATTTTCAGTATGTTGTTTTTGGTTTAGCATTGCTGTAGCAAACCAACATAGAACCTATGGGACATGGATTCCTGGGAAATTTGCTGGGAGGTCTAAGTATAAAACAAAGACAGTAGTTTTAGCTGTGTTTTCTTTTTTGTTTGTTTGTTTGCTTTTTTGGTGCACCCCATGGCATGTGGGATCTTATTTCCCTGATGAGGGATTGAACCCGTGTCCCCTACACCCCTGCATTGGAAGCACAGAGTCTTAACCACTGGACCACCAGGGAAATTCCACAGACATGTTTTATAACCTAACATGCTGCCAAATGTGTAAAGTGGGACAGGGAACACATGTCCAACAGCAAAATCCTGGAGAATCGCACTCTGTGTCCCAGGTTTCTAACCTTTGCTTGTATTTCTTGGTTTTGTATCTTTGAAATGATGAGTGTGCCTTGAGACTGGACACAGCTTCCAATGTATAAGTATGACTTGATAGCCTATGCTCTGTGTTAGCACAGTGGTGTACAAAACAATAACTCCTACACTGATGGAGAATATACTTTGGTGATAAAATCAAGCAAATTGGTCATTTCTGAGTAATAGTGTGGGGCTGATGAACGGTCGCCTTCATGGACATGCATGTGAAATGTGTAACAGAGTTATTTCTTACTGTATAATTCTGCAAATCTTAAAGCTATCTTTTGAGCTATAATTATAATTTGCGTTCATGCTCAGTCACTCAGTCATGTCCACCTCTTTGTGAGACCATGGACTGTAGCCTGCCAGGCTCCTCTATCCATGGAATTTCCTAGGCAAGAATACTGGAGTGGGTTGCCGTTTTCTTCTTCAGGGGATCTTCCCAACCTAGGGATGGAACGTGTGTCTCTTGCACTGGTAGGCGGTTTCTTTACTGCTGAGTCACAGGAGAAGTCTGTCCAGGGGTTTAGCTCTCAATAATTCCTTGTCAAAGCCAGAATTTTAGTGGAGGATTGCCGGGGTCCAGCCCCGGTGGATCCAGGGAATTTGAAGTGGGGACGGTGTCGGCAAGGATCAGGAAACAATTGCTTAATTAAATGTTAATTAAGGATATAAAGAGTGGTTAAATAAGGATAGCTCAGTGAGGAAATTCAGTGGAGAAAAGAGGCTGAATAATTCAGCCAGAAGGTGAGAGAAAGAACAACATGGGGAGACCAAGTTTCGGTGAACAAGGCCCACACTTTATTTTCCAAAGTAGTTTTTATACCTTAAGTTATGCATAGAGGATAATGGGGGAAGGGGTAGTCATGCAGTAAACCAGGCTTTCTTCCTGCAAACTTACCATATGCAAAAGCTTAGGTGATTTGCATCATCTTCTGGCCTGGAGGCCTGTTAACATTTTAAGACCCTTTCTTCAGAAAACTTATTTTTCTCTAAAGGTGATTAGTCAGGCGCCACCCTCCAAAAGCATTAGATAAAGTTGCATTCCTATAGGGCAAAGGTGTGGTGGGCTATAACAAGAAAAATAATTAACTCAAGGGTCCAAGGTTACAAACATTAAAGCTACTACTTACACCAATTATATTAATCAATACACTGCCAGGGACACAGCAGGTAAGGGATATGGAGACTTAGCAGCAAACATTGGCCCAACAAGTGAAAAACCCTTCACCAATACAATTTCTAATCAATCTTATAACTGCTCAAAGGAATCTGTATTTAGACAGTTTAGAACATCTCATGCCTCTCACAGTTGGGAGGCTCTGAGCAATCACACGTGGCTGGAAAAACCTATTCAGGCAGGCTAGAGGACTTCCAAAGGAGTTTGTAGGTTGAAACACTATCACACCCAGGAACTTTATTAACTGGAGCTGTAAGTTAACTCTGTTTTTTAGAGAGAGGTAGTGGGGGACAGCCCCCCATAAAGTCAGAGGTGTAGGTGAGAGCACAAAGCAGAAAGTAGGCAGACTCTGGTTTTGGGGGTAGATGCTCGAGAATTTCCAGGGGGACTCCTGAGGCTCGATCCCACCTTTGCGTATGCGGAGCCTCCTTCCTCATGACCTTTGCCATGGGCGGAGCTCCTGCTCCCGGCAGAGGATATTATGTTTTTATTGTTTCAAGCAAGTTACCACACATTTATCAGTTGAAGATAATGCCCATTCATTAAAACTATAGGTCAGAAATCTAGGAAGGCTTTATTCCATTCTCTGCTTAGGTTTTCACAAGGTTAAAATCAAGGTCATGACCAAGCTGTGCTATCATCTGAAGATAACTTTCCTTTTCCAGGTACATGTGGTTGTGGAAGAATGCAGTTCCTTGATATTGTGGCTTGAAGTATTGCTTCCTTGCTGGATGGCAGCTGGTGGCAGAGCTCAGCTCAAAATGGTTTACCACGTTTCTTGCAGTATTTGGACCCTCTATCTTCAGAGATAACAATGGCCAACCTCCTTTG
This sequence comes from Bubalus bubalis, assembly GCF_019923935.1. NCBI lineage: Eukaryota > Metazoa > Chordata > Mammalia > Artiodactyla > Bovidae > Bubalus > Bubalus bubalis. The sequence goes on along the minus strand of NC_059175.1, from coordinate 60,570,088 downwards.
TGTTGAATACTTCTCTTGCTGTAAATATCTTTTACCAGGAAGAACTGACTTCCTGGTAAATAATCACCTAATTAGGCCAGACTCACCAAGAATAATCTCTTATTTAAAATTCAGTGTGCATTAGTATACTGTATTGGTGTTTTTCTTTCTGGCTTACTTCACTCTGTATCAGATCAGATCAGTTGCTCATTCATGTCTGACTCTTTGTGACCCCATGAATCGCAGCACGCCAGGCCTCCCTGTCCATTACTAACTCCCAGAGTTCACTGAGACTCACGTCCATCGAGTCAGTGATGTCATCCAGCCATCTCATCCTCTGTCTTCCCCTTCTCCTCTTGCCCCCAATCCCTCACAGCATCAGAGTCTTTTCCAATGAGTCAACTCTTCGCATGAGGTGGCCAAAGTATTGGAGTTTCAGCTTTAGCATCATTCCTTCCAAAAAAATCCCAGGGCTGATCTCCTTCAGGATGGACTGGTTGGATCTCCTTGCAGTCCAAGGGACTCTCAAGAGTCTTCTCCAACACCACACTTCAAAAGCATCAATTCTTGAGTGCTCAGCCTTCTTCACAGTCCAACTCTCACATCCATACATGACCACAGGAAAAACCATAGCCTTGACTAGACGGACCTTTGTTGGCAAAGTAAAGTCTCTGCTTTTGAATATGCTATCTAGGTTGGTCATAACTTTCCTTCCAAGGAGTAAGTGTCTTTTAATTTCATGGCTGCAGTCACCATCTGTAGTGATTTTGGAGCCCAGAAAAATAAAGTCTGACACTGTTTCCACTGTTTCCCCATCTATTTCCCGTGAAGTGATGGGACCGGATGCCATGATCTTCTTTTTCTGAACGTTGAGCTTTAAGCCAACTTTTTCACTGTCCACTTTCACTTTCATCAAGAGGCTTTTTAGTTCCTCTTCACTTTCACTCTGTATACTAACACATATATATGGAATTTAGAAAGACGGTAATGACAACCCTGTATGCAAGACAGCGAAAGAGACACAGACGTATAGAACAGTCTTTTGGACTCTGTGGGAGAGGGAGGAGGGGATGGTTTGGGAAAATGGCATTAAAACATGTATACTATCATATAAGAAACGAATTGCCAGTCCAGGTTCGATGCAGGATACAGGAAGCTTGGGGCTGGTGCACTGGGATGAGCCAGAGGGATGGTATGGGGAGGGAGATGTGAGGGGGGTTCAGGATGGGGAACACGTGTACACTTGTGGTGGATGCATGTTGATGTATGGCAAAACCAATAGAATATTGTAAAGTAAAAAATAAATAAATAAAATTCAGTTTGCTTAGAACATTAAACAAATCTGCAAAATGTCTTTATAGCAGTACCTGGGTTAGTGTTTGATTGAATACCTGGAGGAATGCCTATCCCTACCAGGAACTGAAATCTCGGGGGCCATCTCAGAATTCTATCTACCAAAAAGAGACTTGCCAAGGAAGTGGATTCAGTTTTCTTTGTAATTTATTTCGCTCAAAATCTAATCTTGAAATTGATTTCCAGCATAGTCCCTCTTCCAGACATAAGAAAGGGATTTCTTTTAATACAGTTTGTAATAACTATGCTGGGTTGAGTAGTGTCTGTCCAAAGTTCCTGTTCACCTGGAACCTCAGAACATGACCTAATTTGGAAAGAGGGTCTTTGAAGATATAATTAATTAAGATGAAATAATTTTGGGATAAAATGGATCTTTATTCATTGAAAAATTCATGAATACATGAATGTGCATCCTTATTTATGACTTATATGAAGAGAAAAACAAAGAATCTAGGGAAATGCAATGCAAAATCTTTCTTGAGTTTTGAAAGAGGTTATGGCCCTGCCCAAACCTTGGTTTCAAACCTACAGCATCTAGAACTGTGAGAAAATTAATTTCTATTATTTTAAGCCATTCAGTTTGTGGCACTTAGGAAAGTAAGACAGAGGTTTTCCTATTTTTATAATATGCCCTGAGTTTGTAGTTATTTGACCAACGCAGCTATTTTCTTCCATTAGCACTTCAAAGGTAGTAAGCAGCAACAATCTGATATGACAGTCCTCATAATTAGCATTGTCCTTAGGGAGATATTGAATAAACCAGCATATCCTCTTCTCCCTATACTGCATCTCACATCACCATGGTTGAATACTGTTAATTGTATGCTATAGCAAATCAGAGGATATCAACACTCCCTGGAAATCTAGGGAGGAGTTGATTGTTTCAGCTTGAGTTCCAAAGACAGGCTGGGGCAGAATCCCTTCTTCCCCTGGAGATTTCAGTCTTTTTCTCTTAAGGCCTTCCTTCAATGGATTTGATGAGGCCCACCCACTTTATAAGGGTTAATCTGCTTTACTCAGTGTCCATTGATTTAAATTTGAATTTCATCTAAAATATAAATATCTGGGTATCATGCCCTAGCCATGTTGACAACCAACAAAAAGAGTACTTTTTGCTACAAACTAGCAATTCATCCAATTCGAGAAACACATCTTTCTAGGCACCAAGTGTGTTACTGAAATAATAATAAATATAAATATTGTATTTGTCACATTTAATAATTAATTTATTAAAAGTTTCATATAAGATTTTTAGCATTTCTTTTCAACTTTTAAGCTACATGTGATGAATCAGGAAAACAAAAAAAATAATAAAATATTAGTAATCTTGGAAGAGCTTTCACAGCTATTTATTTTAGTCCTCATTTTACAGATGAGGAAACTCTAACAAAGAAAAAGATAACTATAATAGTAATCAGTTATTAAAAGCTGTTCAGCAAGATGTTCTTCCTGTGAAATCATTTTATAACCTGACAATGAGCATAGTGAGTAACAGCGACTCATTATGAGGTGAAATTGCTAGACGTGCTTGGTTGTACACTTGTGTTGTATTTATGATGATTCTTATTGCTGCTGTTGTGAGTGTGGAATGTAATTATGCATGGGTCATAAGAGATGTGTTAAACACTTTTTGGTTGATTCTAATACGTTGTTTAGGGAACTTTTCTTATTTCAGCTGCTTCTGTCAATTAAAAATCATGGAATTATAAAGTTTTCACAAATATCATAAATCATAATTGATGGAAAGATTTTCTGATTTTGTCATATTAATTAAATCTAACTGCTTTCTATTTTTATTGATTTCTATAACACCAAATTATCAACAAAAATGTATTGAACCTTTAATTCATATTTAGCAAAAAGAGGGATATGAATTATTTAAAGTATTGATTGTAAAAATGCAAAGAGAAAAGACATTGTTGCTTATAATAATAACAAAATAGGTATTGTTTAAACATTAATTCTTATACTGGTACTAATAATTATGAGTAAAAATCTAAATTGCATATAGAAAAATGATCAGATTCAACATTAAAGAAATAATTTCAAATTAAGTCCACAAATTTAATTTTTTTCTTTGATCAGACCTATAGAAGAAATCTTTAATATGCAAATGATAGCTAGAGTACATTTTTACAGAATTTGAAGTAATATTTTATTTTATATTTTTTAAATATAAATTTATTTATTTTAATTGGAGGTTAATTACTTTACAATATTGTATTGGTTTTGCCATGTATCAACATGAAGTAATATTTTATTATGTTTAAAATTTCACAAAAATAATTGATTTTGGCTTACTCTTATCAAAGTGACTATATTCATATATGCTTACTTCAAAACTTTATGCCTCAAAATCTTGGACAAAGATTATTTTAATGTTTATAAGATGAATAAATGTCAAGTTTAATCTTTTATGTGTTTTGGTTTTAATGGTATTTAATTTGAAGTATCAAACAATTTTTTAATTTTGAATGAACTATAATGACTAACATATTGAGAAAAAAATGTAAGCATAGCACACATTGGTTTAAAGAGGTCTTGTTACACATGTTACATGGTAGAGAAAGTAAAACAAACAAACAAAAAAAAAGGCTTTAAGACAGCCTCAGATACCTTCCTGAATTCTTTTAAGCAAAAAATGTTATATCTTAATGAAACCCTAAAAGATGTAATTACAAAAAGTAATTGCCTGTGAAAGACTGATAAGGGGATAAGGATCTAAACTGTATTTCAGGCAGGATTAACATTTAAAAAAATATTTATTTTTGTTTGTATTGATTCTTTGTTGCTGTACAGGAGCTGGCTCTGGTTGAGGCGAGTGGGGGCTGGGGGTCCTCTCTAGTTGCAGTGCTGGGGTTTCTCATTTCAGTGGCTTCTCTTGTTTCAGAGCATGGGCTTTAGGGCACATGGGCTTCAGTAGTCACTTTCATGTGCTCTAGAGCACAGGCTCCATAACTGTGGTGAATGGACCCAGCCTGTCCAGCAGCATGTGGGATCTTTCCAGACCAGGCATTGAACTCATGTCCCCTGCATTGGCAGGTGAATTCTTAACCACTAGACCACCAGGAAAGTCTTAAGATTAGCATCTTAATTCACATTTTTAAAGTAGCCAAATACCTGAATTAATTAAGGAAATGATTTCTTTTTTAATTATCAGTTCAGTTCAGTCGCTCAGTCTTGTCCCACTCTTTGCGACCTCATGAATCGCAGCAGGCCAGGCCACCCTGTCCATCACCAACTCCCGGAGTTCACTCAGACTCACGTCCATCGAGTCAGTGATGCCATCCAGCCATCTCATCCTCTGTTGTCCCCTTCTCCTCCTGCTCCTAATCCCTCCCAGCATCAGAGTCTTTTCCAATGAGTCAACCCCTCTCATGAGGTGGCCAAAGTAATGGAGTTTCAGCTTTAGCATCATTCCTTCTTAATATATTATTAATAATACACCTGAAAGATTTGGAAATGAAAATAAAATGAATGGAGTGTTAGGTCAATATTTAGAAATCATAATCCATTATGTTAGCAGCTAAAAGAAGAACAGAATTTTTTGAATTTATGGAGAAAATGCAATTGAAAAATAATACACACTTTAAAAAAGTAATATGTACTTTAACATTCTGAACAAACTAGTATTTGAAGGGAACTTCTTTAACTTGATAAAAAAAGAGCATCTATAAAAGACCTCACAGTTAACATCATACTTGGCAGTGAAAAGCTGAATGCTAGCCTTCTAAGACTGATAAAAAGGCAAGAATGGTCACTCTAATCACTCCTGTTCAAGACAGTCAGTGAGATGAGGCAAGATAAGAAAATAAAATGTATGCAGATTGGAAAGAAAGAGCTAAAGCTGCCCCTATATGCATACAACAATACTGCTTGTGTAGAAAATACTAAGGTATCTACACAAACTTCTAGAACTAATAAGTGATTTTTGCAAGATTGTAGGATGGAAGATTAACATATTAAAAAAAATCACTGCTACATATATATCTTCATTGAATATAGGGATCAAACCCAGGTCTTCCACATTGCAGGTGGATTCTTTATTCTGAGCCACCAGGGAAGCCTGAGTATTTTAAAACAAAGCTTAAAAAAATTAATATAATTTACAATAGTTTCCAGTAGTCACATAAGGATGTGAGAGCTGGACCATAAAGAAGACTGAGTGCCAAAGAATTGATACTTTTGAACTGTGATACTGGAGAAGATTATTGAGAGTCTCTTGGACCACAAGATCAAACCAGTCAGTCCTAAAGGAAATCAACTCAATATTCATTGGAAGGACTGATGCTGAAGCTGAAGCTGAAGCTCTAATCCTTTGGCCACCTGTTGTGAAGAGCCAATTCATTGGAAAAGACCCTGATGCTGAGAAACGTTGAGGGCAGGAGGACAACGGGGGCGACAGAGGATGAGATGGTTGGATGACACTGTTGACTCAATGAACATGAATTCGAGAAAACCCCAAGAGATAGTGAAAGACAGGGAAGTCTGGTGTCCTGCAGTCCATGAGGTTAAAAAGAGTTGAACCTGGACATGACTGAGCAACTGAACAATGAACAATACTTTCAGATAAATCTAAGAAAACATGTATGAGATCTCACATGCTGAAAACTAAAAAACCCTGATGAAAGAAACTGGCAGACCTGAATATACGAAATACTAAAGAATATTCAGTTTAATTTATTTCCTGACAAAACTCCAGAGGAATTTTTGTACATATAGTTAATTCTGCTGCTGCCACCGCCAAGTCTCTTCAGTTGTGTCTGACTCTGTATGACTCCATAGATGGCAGCCCACTAGGCTCCTCTGTCCCTGGGATTCTCCAGGCAAGAACACTGGAGTGGGTTGCCATGTCCTTCTCCAATACATGAAAGTGAAAAGTGAAAGTGAAAACTGAAAGTGAAGTCGCTCAGTCGTGCCCAACTCTTAGTGACCCTGTGCACTGCAGCCTACCAGTCTTCTCTGCCCATGGGATTTTCCAGGCAAGAGTACTGAAGTTGCCATTGCCTTCTCTGATAGTTAATTCTAAATTTATATGAAAAGGAAAATTAAGTTGGACAACAAAAATAATTTTAAATAAAAAGTAAAAGAATTGGGGGATCACAGAATTGTGGTTAAAAAAAAAGAGAGAGAGAGAAAGGTGATCTTACATAGCAATACACACATGGAATTACAAAGCAGATCTCCAAAAGCCTACATAACTAAATTTTAATGTAGGTATGAAGAAAGAGAGTTATTTTTTCAAAAGTATGATTGCACATTCTTGGGCAAAATGATAATTCATGACATAAGCTTCATGTCTTACACCAAATATACTTGAAATTGCTTATTAGTAGTAATTTAAAATATAAAACTGTAATGCTTAAAGAAAAAACCTTAAGAGAAATCTTTGTGGTCTATGATTGTTTTTAAATCCACAAGAAGAAAAGCATTGATAAATTAGACTATCTTGGAAAAAAGATACTATTAAGGCCCATATGGGTGAAAATACTAACCAATCACATATCCAGCAATGGATTTCTATTTCAAATATTAAAATTTTCTCTGATCTCAACAGTAAGGAAACAATCCAAGTAGGAAATTGAATACACTTAAACAGAGAGGATGTTTTGGTGGCAAATTAGTACATGAAAAGCTATTCAAAACTGTTACTCATTAGGGGAATGCAAATTAAAGCAAAAGTTAGATATTGCCACACCCCTACAGGAAATGCTAACATAAATAAAGAAAAAAGGTACTCTACCACGTGAAAGTGAAGCTATGAGGTAATGAAATCTCTCATACAAGGTTGTTCAAAGTACAAATGTGCAGTCTGAAGAAGAGGTTAATAGTTTCTTAGAAAACTAAATGTAGAATTATCACGTGCCCCAAGAATCTCACTTCAGCGCCCTTGTTGTTGTTCAGTTACTTAGCCATGTCCGACTCTTTGCGACCCCATGGACAGCAGCACACCAAGCTTCCCTGTCCATCACCAACTCCCAGAGCTTGCTCAAACTCCTGCCCATTGAGCTGATGACGGCGTCACCATCATAATAAAGAATAAAGAAACTGATTCATTTATTTAGTAGCATACCACTTCAGTTCAGTCACTCAGTTGTGTCTGACTCTTTACGACCCCATGAACCGCAGCATGCCAGGCCTCCCTGTCCATCACCAACCCCCAGAGTCCACCCAAACTCATATCCATCGAGTCGGTGATGCCATCTAACCATCTCATCCTCTGTCGTCCCCTTCTCCTCCTGCCCTCAATCTTTCCCAGCATCAGGGTCTTTTCACTATTCAGCAATAAAAGGAGTAATCTATAGATGTACCCAGTAATTTGAATGACTACAAAAGGCAGTATGCTGAATGAAAAGAGCCAGTCTTTATGAGTTATGCAGCACATGTTTCCACTTGAATAACATTCCTGAAATGACAGATAGTGTTGCCAGTGTTTGAACATGGAGAGGCAATATGGTTATAAAGTGATAAGACAAAGGAGTTCTTTGATTGTGGTGGTAGTTGCAAGAATCTGTCCCTGATATAAAATATTACAGAATCACACACACACACACACACACACACACACACAAACACACTAATGGATGGGTAGGTAAAAAATTGTCCAATGTCAGTTTTCTGGTTTTGATAATTGTGCTATGGTTGTATAAGACATTGCCATCTGAGGAAGCTGGGTAAAGAGACCCCAAGAACTTCCAATGTTTCTGTGACTTCTGAGTCTCAATTATTTCAAAGTGAAAAAAAGTTAAATAATGCAGTCAACTGTAATACATATGAATATGGTGGCATTATGAACTGGGGAGTTAAAAAAGATTGGAGGGTAAATAATCGTATACACTCCAAAGATTTCTATATGTTGCTCAAACAAAAATCATACATTATTGTAATATAGCTTTTTTCTTAATTGTCTTGAATTAATTTTGAGTCTCTGATCAGAGGCTCAGCTGATTAAATTCACACTCCAACCAATGCCCTTATATAGGTTTTCACATGCAGGACATTAGACATCTATTCTAATTGCTGCAAGAACAAGTATCAGGCATGCATGTGTGAGATAAACCCTTTGCCATGCAGCCCATACAATTATTCAAATTAACTAAAGGTCATGGGCTAAACTGTACCCCCTGCAAAATTCATATGCTGAAGTTCTATTCCCCAGTGCCTCAGAAAGTCACTGTATTTGGAGGTAAGTTCTTTAAAGAAATAATTATATTAAAATGAAGTTGTTAATGTGAGCCCCAGTCCAATATGGCTATGGTCCTTATAAAAAGTGGAAATTAGGATGCATACATGCAGAAGGAAGACGATGTGAAGACACAGTGGGGAGAAGACAGTCATGACAAGCCAAGGAGAGTGGCCTCAGGAGAAACAAGCCCTGTCAACACCTTGATCTCAGACTTCTAGCTTCTGGAATTCTGAGAAAATAAATTGGTCTTGTTTAATGCACCCAACTTGTGATACTCTGTCAATGCACAGGGAGCTCATAAAACCTTGCTAATCCAAGTCCACTGCCGTAGAAGAAGATTCCCCTACAGTGGGGGTTTCTGGAAAACAACATATGTTCGTACCTTTGTTTATTTGTTTTAATCTACTCTGGCAGTGTCTGTCTTTTAATTGGTACCCTTAGAGTAGTCTCCTTTAAAATAATTATCAGTTTAGCTGGATTAACATACCATGTTTGTAAATGTTTTCCATTGATTCCATTTGTTCTTTGTTTCCCTTTATTCTTCATCTTTTTCTGTCCTCTCTGGTTTCACGTGAGCACTTAGTCTCCTCTCTTAGCATCTGAAAACATACTTCTTATTTTAATATTTTGATGGTTGCTTTGGAATTTCCAAAGTACGTTTTTACCTAACAGAAATTGACTTTCAAATAACTGTAGCTGCCTCCCATGTAATGTAGTAAATTAGTACAGAATATTCACATTTCTTCCTTTTTGCCACTTATAGTGGTGTTGCCATGCTCTTCACTTATTCAATATGCAATGTTATCTAATAGTTTCAACTTGTATCACTTTAAACAGACAACTGTTATTTTTAAATTAGTTGAGATTAGGCAAAATCAAGATTTTATTTCACATTCATTTATTCCTTCTATAGCATTCTTCTTGTACAGAGACCTGAGATTTTTAAAAGAAAACTGCAACAGGACATTCAATAAAAACAAGGAAGAATTTAAGACTATTGCCATAGGGGTCAGAGACGGCAATGGCACCCCACTCCAGCACTCTTGCCTGGAAAATCCCATGGACTGAGGAGCGTGGTGGGCTGCAGTCCATGGGGTTGCTAAGAGTCGGACACGACTGAGCGACTTCACTTTCACTTTTCACTTTCATGCATTGGAGAAGGAAATGGCAACCCACTCCAGTGTTCTTGCCTGGAGAATCCCAGGGACGGGGGAGCCTGGTGGGCTGCCGTCTATGGGGTCGCACAGAGTCGGACACGACTGAAGCGACACAGCAGCAGCAGCCATAGGGGTGGGAGGTTGAGATCAACTCAGTTAACACAAAAGAGAGGAACTTTAAATGTTGGATTGAGCTAGTGGAGAATGTTGCAAAGGAGTTTGGTCAATGTGGTTGGTCAACGTGTGTGTGTGTGTGTGTGTGTCTGTGGCTGTGTGCACGCGTGCACTGATTGCTGCTCCTTGGTTAGGCTTCTACCTGCCCTCTGAGACTGGAGACAGTGGCAAGGTCTTTCTTCATGATTACTTTCAAAGGGTCCTTACTAGGTCTTCAAGAAAGACATTCTTCCTTTGCAGATATTTTACATCTTAAAGGGTCAGAGGAAGAACTTACAAGTTTATTTAAATAACTTCTCAGAAAAGAGGGAGCCCGTGAGCTTATACTCATGTAGACATCTATCTGGGGCTTCCCTGGGTAGGGAAGATCCTCTGGAGACGTGAATGGCAACAGTTCCATGGACAGAGGAGTGGGCAAACTACAGTCCATGGGGTCCCGAAGAGTTGGACATGATTATCAAGCCAAGGGGAGTTTTGAGGGGTTCTAACTGTATTCTTTTTCTTAGGGAAGATATTTTAGCATTTCTTGCAGGGAAGTTCTCCTGTAAATGGGGGTCCTTTGATTTTATCTATTTGAAAAAGTCTTCCTTTCTCCACTTGTGAAATATAATTTCACTGGATATAAATTCTAGGTTGTTGTTGTTTTTTTTTTTTTTTGACTATTTAAATACTTATACTTTACTTTTAAAACTTTTTATGATGTTTATATTTTTATGAAAATTGTATATATTGAAGGTGAAAATGTGACGTTTTGTTATAAGTAAATAGAAATATTACTATAACCACCTAATTAACATATCAGTATCCTTATCTTAGTTACCATTTTTGTGTCTATGCGTATTTTGAGAACTCTTGAAAACTATTCTTGTAGTCCATTTCTTTTGAGAGTGTGTTTTATGACAGGAGATTCCCTGAATTTCTCATGATTATTGCTTTTTAAATGTGATGTTTTCTCCTCACCCTCCTTTGAATTATCTCAAGTTTTTTCTTTGTCTCTGGTATTCTGTAATTTGAATATGACAGGCTGCTGTGTAATCCCCTCTATACTCCACTTACCACTCTCTGAACTTCCTGGATTGATGGTTTGGTGCCTAATACAGTGATTGTACACTCCAGGTATGTGAATTTTCTTTTATGTAAACTTTACATGAAGACAAACATTCCTAATAAATATTGAGCTCTAATTAATAATAGGCTATTTTAGAGCTTTAGGGGGAAGTGAATTTTTTCTATTTATTGTGTAATTCATTGAAAAATTATTATTATGATGGATTCACAGAATGGCACATGGATGGTGAGATATGCAATAAAACAGAGTAGAATGTTAATTGTAGAATTTGCATGGAGAATATATGTGTTCATTATAAAATTATTGAAGTTTTTCTGTATGCTTGAAATTTTCCTAATACAGAAAAAAATGCTCAGAATATTGAATAGTCTATTGAAAAGTGTGGTTATAATGTAATGAAGAGAATGTGGAGCAGGGAACACATATCAAGTCAGCTCCTAGATGGGTCAGATTTATTTTTGTAACAGATTATAGAAAAAGATATTATTTGCTATCGACTTTAACACCACTATAGGATCATGCTAACCAAAGCCTCTCACATTTGAAACAAAATCATTTTAACCCATTAGGGTAATAGGGTAATTAAAATGAATCATTTTAATTCATCAGGGTAAATCATGAATGAGTAGGGTCAATACATATTCTGTCATATACGTCAATGGGAATGATAAAAATCAACTGGTTACATTTTTAAAAAGAACTTAATTGTATGACAACTGAAAGTAGTGACTTCATACCACAGAGAACTTAAAACAGTTTCAGTTTAACAGCCTGTTTTGTATTCTTTATCATTAACCAATGACACATTTCAAAGGAAATATTATTTTATTTTTTTTCTATGTCATAAAAATGTGTTCTAATAGATTAATATTCTTCTTTTGCTAAGGTGGCAAAGGAAGGTATTGAGTTTAGTCTCAAGATAGAGCAGCATATACTGATGAATTACTTCCACCCCAGGCGGCATTATCTTTCCATTATGGCCCAGACAAGACAGATTGACATTTCTTTGGCTGCCCTTGATTCTCTAATGTTCAGGGCTTTTTTTTCCGTGCTGTTTAGATCCCTTAAGCCTTCCATATCATAGTTGCCTATGGCTATCATAGGCATAATCATAAAGTTGCCTATGGCTAATTTTGGTTCTCCAATTTTTTCTTCATTTTGCACACTCCTTTGTTGTTTAATACTCTGTTTACCTAGATATCCACTCTATGTGTCACAAGGTAAACAGCAATTCAGAGTTTTTACACCATCTTTTTTGCACAGCCTCTTCATCATCCTGCAAATCTGTTTGACTAGAAATTATATAGTTTTTTTCAGTATTCCCTCTCTCTCATGTTTATTCTCTCAATGACCTATTCTTTTTTTCCTCTTCAAGCTGTCTGTTATATGTGAACTCATTATTTATGGTCACCATAAAGTCAATTCCATCCATGAACCTGGGAAGAAACAACTCTTTGAGTTCTTGATCTAGAACTTCAAACATACATAACTTTGAAAGTATATCCCCTGAACTTCTCTAAGATAAAGGACTAGTCTATATGAAGCAGAAACATTGCTGTTATCAATGAAAACAATACTGTACATGGATGACTATGTAGCCCATAATGTAGGTCATAATGTCATAAATAGCTTTACTAGAAAATATGTGGTGAGCTTTAAGTAAGCACTTACTCAAGATGATAAAAATGTTTCCATAACTCTCATTCTGGCTAATTGGAATGGGTACCATTCACACATGAACCTCGTCAAATTTTTCTGGAATTAAACCATATACTTCACTATAGAAGAGACACATGGAGATGTATTTTCATGTGGTGAATCCAGGGAGAAGGAGCTTTGCAGAAGTGATTAAGGATGAGCATGAAATGTGAGTTTTCTGGAGTATTTTGGTGGGTCCAATCCAATTTAAATGTCCAGTATACTGGCCTGGACAATTTCATGGACTATATAGCCCATGGAGTCAGAAAGAGTTGGACACGACTGAGCGACTTTCTGGAAAAGGCAATGGCACCCCACTCCAGTACTCGTGCCTGGAAAATCCCATGGATGATGGAGCCTGGTAGGCTGCAGTCCATGGGGTTGCTAAGAGTCAGACATGACTGAATGACTTCACTTTCACTTTTCACTTTCATGCATTGGAGAAGGAAATGGCAACCCACTCCAGTGTTCTTGCCTGGAGAATCCCAGGGACAGGGGAGCCTGGTGGGCTGCCATCTATGGGATCGCACAAAGTTGGACATGACTGAAGTGACTTAGCAGAGTGACTTTCACTTTCACTTTTTAAAATAGAAAGACAAAGGCAGAATCTCAGGTGGTCTTCCAGAAGGAAAAATAAAAGGAGGGGAGGGATATTCAAAGTGTGAGTGAGATTCAACTGCTATTGCTGGCTTGAAGATGGGGCAAGCAGATTATAAACCAGGGAATTTAATGGTATCCAGAAACTGGAAGTAACTTTCAGCTGACACGCAGCAAGAAAGTAAGGATATCAGTCCTGCAATGACAAGGAATTAAATTATGTCAGCAAGCTAAATAAGCATAGGAAGTAGATTCTTCATTAAAGCCTCCACATTGGAATGAAGCCCTGTCAGTGCTGTAATTGTAATCTGTTCAGATTTATATTAAAATTCTGAACTACGGAGCTGTTGAGAATAAATTCATGCTGTGTTAAACTACTATCAAACTGGTTATTTGTTATAACAACTGTATAAAAAGTGTTTTACAAAACTATGTTAATAATAATGTAGTTATGATAATTTTATATGGCTTAATATTTTTAATTAGCACAGTCTATGTCCCAGAATGTGTATGATACTTATATTAACTCATTACATATCTATACTCTATGACTTAGAGTTTCCTGGAAGAAGGAATGGCAACCCATTCCCATTTTCTTGCCTGGAGAATTCCCATGGACAGAGGAGCTTGCTGGGCTACAGTCCAGAAGGTCGCAAAGAGTCAGACATGACTGAAACAACCTAGCACACACATATGACTTAGGGTTTATTGTTGCCCACATCTTAGATAGAAGGAAACTGAGGTACTAAATGGTTAAGTACCTATTGCAAACACATTTTGTTAAAAGCATCAACGACAGGATTTGTTTTTAATTTTCTTCTGGCTTTGGCTAATATTATTATTTTGTAAACAACTGATAATACAACATAATATATTTTAAGCTTTGAATTAAGACTATTAAAAATAAAACTGAGTTATCAAAATGCATTATTAATTGAGGTAAATAGAGCTTTTAAAATTCAATTCATATATCCATTTCTAATTTTAATTGACTTATTTGTAAAATCAGACTAAATTTAGCATCTATTCTATTTCTTTCTATATTCATTTCTGATTTAATTTTAAAATGTATGCAGGAAAATAATTGAAACATAAAATGATAGATTAAAACAGAGAGAAGAAAGGATTTGTTCCGGCAATGTTTCTCAATTCATTGAGTTTCTTTGAGAGCTGCATGCCCTAAATCACACAGCTATAGATCACCAAAAAAAAAATTTTATAGATACATTCATTAACTACTAAATAATATCTTCTTCCAATTTATTGAGATCAAATGGTCTTGCAAAGAATTTGTCTATTCATTGTGACATGTACAGACTTACTTTTTTGAATTGTGGTAAATAATCCCCACAGAAACTCATTGGCTGAAGCCACTGTGCTCAAAACAAAAGTAAATCCATACATTTGTTGCTGCTGTTTAGTCACTCAGTCATGGATGACACTTTGAGAGCCCATGACTGTAGTCTCTGTCCATGGGATTCTCCTGGCAAGAATACTGGAGTGGCTCACCATTTCCTCCTCCAGAGTATCTTCCTGACACAGGGATTGAACCCACTTCTGCACTGCAGGTGGATTGTTTACTGCTGAGCCACTGGGGAAGACCCAGACAGTCTGGAGATTCAGATAGGTCCTCTATTAACTTCCTTTAGTGTATGAAGAAACTATGATTCAGAGAAATCATATGAAAAAAGTGAAAGTGTGTGTTAGCCATTCAGTCCTGTCCAGCTCTTTGAGATCCCATTACTGTAGCCTGTCCCCTGTCCATGGAATTCTCCAAGTAATAATACTGGAGTGGGTAGCCATTTCCTTCTCCAGGGGATTGAAAGGTTGTTGTTGAATCACGCAAAGACACCGGGATTCTTGGCCCCTGGAGGAGAAGAATTCAATCTGGGGTCAGAGACGAGGCTTGATCGGTCAGAGCTTTTGTGTAATAAAGTTTTATTAAAGTATAAAGGAGACAGAGAAAGCTTCTGACTTAGACATCAGAAGGGGGCAGAAAAAGTACCCCCCTGCGAGTCTTCCGCTGGATGTTATATAGTCACTGCTGCTGCTGCTGCTGCTGCTAAGTCACTTCAGTCGTGTCCAACTCTGTGCGACCCCATGGACAGCAGCACAGCAGGCTCCCCCATCCCCGGGAGTCTCCAGGCAAGAACACTAGCAGTCTGTTAATGAAAGAAAGGAATGTTTTAAAACTCAGAATGGCACCAGGCCCCTCACCCATAAGATGCATTTTGGGATAATCTTGGCACCAAATGGTTCATCCTGGGCCATAAAATGATTAACTTGAATCTTGTAGAAGGGCAGATCACCGTACAAATAGTTTCGTTTATATAGATTAGGGCAACAATATCTGAGTATAACATACTGGTTTGTCAAGTAGGTTCTGAGTCAAGAGGAGGAACCGACTTGAAGACGGAGTTTGGGGTAAACGCATAGTATATTAGCATAGCTTAAGACAAACATTTCCATAAGAGAAATGCATTGGTTATCTCTAGGTTTGAGAATAGTTAACTTAAGGTGAAACCAGGTGTCATTATGGCAACACAGTATTTTAAGAGAAACCTCCTTTTAAATTTGTATAGAGAAGGAAAAAAATATCGCTAGTTTGTTTCCCCCTGCCGCTTAAGGGAGATAAAAATGTCTGACACTTGCAGGCTATTTCCTCCATTAGAAGACCCCTGGGCTTCCTGCCTGTTACCCTCTCTGGATCTTCCTGATCCAGGAATTGAACCCATATCTTCTGTATTGCAGGTAGATTCTGTACCATCTGATCCACCAGGGTATGCATACATATATGCATACATGCTAAGTTGTTTCAGTCATGTCTGACTCTTGGTGAGCCCATGGACTGTAGCCCAGGAGGCCCATCTGTCCAAAGAATTCTCCAGACAAGAAAATCCTGGTGTAGGGTTCCATTTCCTTGTCCAGGGGATCTTCCCAACCCAGGGACTGAACCTATATGTGCTGCATTACCATTGTGCTACCAGGGAAGCCCCACACGGAAATACAGGCTTAAAACCAACTTGGATATTTGTTTCTTTTCTAATATGTAGGTGTCAGCTCAGATGAAAAATCACATGAGTCAGAGATAAGATATGGTAGCTCCCAGTTTTTAGACACCTGATTTGTGCTGCAAGCTAAAATTGCAGTTCTTTATTATATAATAACAAGAAGTTTGCTTTTCATCATCTTATGCTTTTGTGTACATACAGTGATGCTTGCTCTATGTTTATGGAGGCAAATGCTCACATTAAAAAATCAATTATAATGTGCCACAGACTATTTGAAGTACATGTATTGTTTCTTCAGATTCTTATAACAGTCCTCAAAATTGGGAATCATACTGTTCTTTAACTGTTCAGTTCAGTTCAGTTCAGTTGCTCAGTCGTGCCCAACTCTTTGTGACCCCATGAACTGCAGCACACCAGGCCTTCCTGTCCATCACCAACACCTGGAGCCCAGCCAAACTCAGGTTCATAGAGTCTGTGATGCCATCCAACCATTTCATCCTGTCGTCCCCTTCTCCTCTTGCCCTCAATCTTTCCCAGCATCAGGGTCTTTTCAAATGAGTCAGCTCTTCACATAAGGTGGCCAAAGTATTGGAGTTTCAGCTTCAACATCAGTCCTTCCAATGAACACCCAGGACTGATCTCCTTTAGGATGGACTGGTTGGATCGCCATACAGTCCAAGGGACTCTTCAAGAGTCTTCCAACACCACAGTTCAAAAGCATCAATTCTTTGGTGCTCAGCTTTCTTTATAGTCCAACTCTCACATCCGTACATGACTACTGAAAAAAACCATAGCCTTGATTAGATGGAACTTTGTTGGTAAAGTAATGCCTCTGCTTTTTAATATGCTGTGTAGATTGGTCATAACTTTCCTTCCAAAGAGTAAGTATCTTTTAATTTCATGGCTGCAATCATCATCTGCAGTGATTTTGGAGTCCAAAAAAATGAAGTCAGCCACTGTTTCCACTGTTTCCCCATCTATTTGCCATGAAGTGATGGGACCGGATGCCATGATCTTAGTTCTCTGAATGTCGAGTTTTAAGCCAACATTTTCACTCTACTGTTTCACTTTCATCAAGAGGCTTTTTAGTTCTTCACTTTCTGCCATAAGGGTGATGTCATCTGCATATCTGAGGTTATTGATATTTCTCCTGGCACTCTTGATTCCAGCTTGTGCTTCATCCAGTCCAGCATTTCTTATGATGTACTCTGCATATAAACAAGGAAATGGAAGCCCAGAGATTATGAATAAACTTATGAGGACCACCCTTTTGATAGAAGCTTGAATCAGGATTCCAAATAAGGGGTTGTGAATCTAGAGGCTGAGTTCTTAATAAGTTATGCCAATGTCTCAGGATGTAAATCTGGATAGTTCTATTGTGGGTAGAAATTTTGGAAATAAGACAATGTTTAAAAGTAATTCTCACTTTCATACTGCTTTTGGAAAAAGAAAGAGGGCTGTCAATTGATTGATTCCCTTTCCCACTCATGGCATTTTATTGAAAATAGCTCAGCTGGCTGGATATGTGGAAGTCAGTTCCAAAATATGTTATATTTCCTCTTTTCACAGGAAGCTACTTATACTGGTTTACTGCTAACAAATCAAAAATTGGTCTCAGACAGCCAGTCAGCCAGAAAATACTCACTTTCCTTTTTTAGCCAGAGACTAAGAATATGGGATATCAATTGTTCCATGCAATCCAACTAAATCTTATGTTATGCAATGTAACAAAATGTAAAGGTGTACACTTGTGTACAAGTGTATGGCTTCTCTGGTGACATCAGATTCATTTTGATCAGTTGTTATGGGAAAACGATATTACAGCAGTATTAGAGTAATAGTTTAGTTGTTTGCAGAATACTTGTCAGTGTGGACCAGTCCTTTTTTTTTTTTTTTTTGCTCCACAGTAATTAATGGCCTGTGATACCAGCAGCAAAGACTAGCCACAGTTGAATTCAGGAATCGAGCATTTTCCTAAAATATCCAGAGAGGAATAGGGAGATGTGTGGGAGGGGAGTGAGATGAAGAAAAAAAAAAAAAAAGAGGAAAATAAGAAAGCATGCCATGTTCTTTCCCCCAGATCATCAATTATATAATCATAGTCTGTGCTTAGTCTGGGGCTTTTGGCTGACTCTGTTCTGATAACTTGTTCACTCGGGGTAGATTCAGGTCTCCAAGAACCATGCTGAGTTTCAGAATTAAATTCAGGCCGTTCAGTTTGACCACACTGAAAATACCCTTCAGTAAGAATGTCTTATTCTCTGCTATCTGCATTCTTTTTTAAATAACACTTTTTCAAGGTCTATTGTACATCTAAAAGATGTATTGTTATTGCTAGAACTACAGTCTCCTGTTGTTTTGAGTTTAAACATAAAATTAAAAACATTATAATATAGTACCAGACGCACCATCAAATTCCTACTAAAATAATTTATTAGATGAATCTTAGTGTCCATCTTTTAACTTTATTATTGATCATTACATTTACTGCTATTTTTAAATATTTACTTTGTGGTGGATAAAACTATAAATAAATGTGGCAGTGTTTTAAAACTTCAGTTACTAGATAGATTAATTCTAAAGGCTACAGCCTCTCATTAATCAAATTATGGCAATTAAGTAGGAGATAAGGTTTCTAATAGAGAAAATAAATCAATTGTAAAAAGGCCAGATGTCTGTAGTTTCATTCACAAAAGAGTTTATGTTCTCTCTTTATAACTTATTAGAAAAATTTATAAGATGTTAAAAGTTTATCCTTCTAAGACATGCAAAATGATCACTGCCTTAAAAAGATGGGACCAAATGTGAGATCCACATGGGGAATGACTTTTCCTGACCATGCATCCCAACTCATACTAAGGCTAGAAGTACAAGTTATAAACACTTTACAGAGGCTGCTATTCTTATCTGAGGTAACATAGAGATTTCAGCGGAGAAGGCAATGGCACCCCACTCCAGTACTCTTGCTTAGAAAATCCCATGGATGGAAGAGCCTGTTAGGCTGCAACCCATGGGGTCGCTAAGAGTCGGACACGACTGAGCAACTTCACTTTCACTTTTCACTTTCATGCATTGAAGAAGGAAATGTCAACCCACTCCAGTGTTCTTGCCTGGAGAATCCCAGGGATGGGGAAGCCTGGTGGGCTGCTGTCTATGGGGTCACACAGAGTCAGACACAACTGAAGTGACTTAGCATAGCACAGGGATTTCAGATCCCCAGACAGTTATAATATTGTACCAACCCTAACACAAGTGTTAAAATGTGTAGACAATCACTCCTGCCTGCTACCTTCTCCAGATCTTAACTCTATCACTTGTAAAATGGAGATTTGAAAAAGTTGAAAGATTTTATTTGAGATTTAACTGATAGCACAATATGGATACTGCAGGGGTAACTGAACGTAAAATGAACAATGAAAAAGATAGCAAAGAACTGAACAAGTTAAGAGCTAAAATGTTCAAGAAGTGACTCATGTAGTCACTGTCCCAGTGTTCAGGGATTTTAATGTCCCAAGCCTTTCAACATCTGAGTATTCTGTCAATGCTCTAGTCATATAGCCCTAAAAACCAAGGTCATTATTAATAACTGGACACTCTGTTGCAGAAGTAGCCAGAGAGAACTTAGGTCAATTCCTCCCATCACATCTTCCCACCATCAGGATTGGTGTTTGAGCTCACTAGCCATCTGGACGGATAACCTGCTTAGGAAGCTCCTATCACAGACCAGCACTTCTGTTCCAACTTTCAAACTGCTGTCCACCCCTCCTGCCAAAACCTAGTCAGGCACATGGCACCAGCGGCATCAGTTTTTTCTTCTCTACTAGATAATTTTCACCAGTATACAAACCAATTTTAAATTGTTATTTTCCAGTTTTAAAAAACATACCCATCATTATATATTTCTACAGTTCATAAGTCTTATCAGTGTCAGATTACCAACCTGATGTTTTAAAGAGCCAGGTGGAAAAGCTCCAGTTGTACCAAAGGGAAAGATAGATTCACCTCTGAATTTCCATTATCTCTGTTATTCCTGAGGTCCCTTTCTATTTATTTCTTATCATACTCTTACATTTTGCTAGCAAGAGGCCCCAAGGTTTAAGTCAGGACCAAGGGAAGGGACCTGATCAGTAAAACTTGATCAATAACAACCATAAGTAACCCAAAAATTTTAAAGGAAAAAAAAAAGTATTATAATGAAATATCTGAATGTCTGCTTGGTTAGTTGCAAGTTGATATGTTTCAAATTGGGCTTCCCAAATGGTGCAAGTGGTAAAGAATCCACATGCCAGTGCAGATGACATATGAGAGGAAGGTTCAATCCCTGGGTTGGAAAGGTTCCCTAGAGAAGGAAATGGTAACCCACTCCAGTATTCTTGCCTGAAGAAACCCATGGACAATGGAACCTGGTGGGCTACAGTCCATGGGGTCGCAAAGAGTCAGACATGACTGAAACAGCTTAGCATGCACGCAGTCTCATGTTCCAGATTGACTAACTCCAGTTTTTGATTTATTATTATTTTTTCATTTTTTAACTTTACAATATTGTATTGGTTTTGCCATATATCAACATGAACCCACCACAGGTATACAGTGTTCCCCATCCTGAGCCCTCCTCCCTCCTCCCTTCCCATACCATCCCTCTGGGTCGTCCCAGTGCACCAGCCCCAAGCATCCAGTATCGTGCATCGAAGCTGGACTGGCAACTCATTTCATATATGATATTATACATGTTTCAATGCCATTCTCCCAAATCATCCCACCCTCTCCCAACGAGGTGGCCAACTTGTAAGTAAAATCGATACTGAAGCAGAGACAAATCTTGACCATCTCTGGGACTCCTGCTTAATTTCACGTTTCCAAATTTGAATTTAATCTGTAAATAAAAGCATTTTCTCTATTTATAAAATAACAGGGACTCTCAAAAAATTATTTTGAGGAAAGTTCCTTAACAGACACAAAGATTGCATATTATGTAATTACACTTATATAAAATTCAAGAAAAAGCAAAACTACAGTTACTGCTTTTTCAGTCCCTAAGTCATGACTGACTCTTGTGACCCCATCAACTGTAGCAAGCCAGGCTTCCCTGTCTTTCATCATCTCCCAGAGTTTGCTCAAACTCACGCTCATTGGGACAGTGATGTCATCCAACCATCTTATCCTCTGTCACTCACTTCTCCTCCTGCCCTCAATATTTCCCAGCATCAAGGTATTTTCCAATGAGTTGACTCTTTGCATCAGGTGACTAAAGTGACAATAAGCAAATCAATGATTTCCAGTTCTGTGTGAAGAAGGAGATTGTCTACAAAGTGTTAGAAGCAGACTTTCTGGGTGAAATAAATTATTTTGGTGGTTGTTATATCAGTCAGTTCAGTTCTCAGTCATGTCCAGCTCTTTGCGACCCCATGCACTTCCGCTTGCCAGGCCTCCCTGTCCATCACCAGGGTTTACCCAAACTCACGTCCATTGAGTTGGTGATATCACCCTACCATCTCAGCCTCTGTTGTCTCCTTCTCCTGCCTCCAATCTTTCCCAGTATCAGGGTCTTTTCAAATGAGTCAGCTCTTCACATAAGGTGGCCAAAGTATTGGACTTTCAGAATCATCAGTCCTTCCAATGAACACCCAGGACTGATCTCCTTTAGGATGGACTGGTTGGATCTCCTTGCAGTCCAAGGGACTCTCAAGTGTCTTCTCCAACACCACAGTTCAAAAGCATCAATTCTTCAACATTCAGCTTTCTTTATAGTCTGACTCTAACATACATACATGGCTACTGGAAAAACCATAGCTTGACTAGACGGACCTCTGTTGACAAAGTAATGTCTCTGCTTTTTAATATGCTGTCTAGTTTGGTCAGAACTTTCCCTCTAAGGAGTAAGTGTCTTTTAATTTCATGGCTGCAGTCAACTTCTGCAGTGACTTTGGAGCCTCCCAAAATAAAGTCTGCCACTGTTTCCACTGTTTCCCCATCTATTTGCCATGAAGTGATAGAACTGGATGACATGATCTTAGTTTTCTGAATGTTGAGTTTTAAGCCAACTTTTTCACTCTACTCTTTTACTTTCATCAAAAGGCTCTTTAGTTCTTCTTTATTTTCTGCCATAAGGGTAGTGTCATCTGCATATCTGAAGTTATTGATATTTCTCTCAGCAATCTTGATTCCAGTTTGTGCTTCATCCAGCCCAGTGTTTCTGATGATGTACTCTGCATATAAGTTAAATAAGCATGGTGACAATATACAGCCTTGACCTGCTCCTTTTCCTACTTGGAACCAGTCTATTGTTCCATGTCCAGTTCTAACTGTTGCTTCCTGACCTGCTGCATACAGTTTTCTCAAGAGGCAGGTCAGGTGGTATGGTACTCCCATCTCTTTCAGAATTTTCCACAGTGTATTGTGAGCCACACAGTCAAAAGGTTTGCCATAGTCAATGAAGCAGAAACAGATGTTTTTCTGGAACTCTCTTGCTTTTTTGATGATCCAGCAGGTGTTGGCAATTTGACCTCCCAACAAAGTCTGTCTAGTCAAATTTTATGGTTTTTCCAGTAGTCATATATAGATGTAAGAGTTGGACTATAAAGAAAGCTGAGCACCAAAGAGTTGATGCTTTTGAACTGTGGTGTTGGATAAGACTTTTGAGAGTCCCTTGGACTTCAAGGAGATCCAACCAGTCCATCCTAAAGGAAATTGGTCCTGAATATTCATTGGAAGGACAGATGTTGAAGCTGAAACTCCAATACTTTGGCCACTTGATGTGAAGAACTGACTCATTGGCAAAGACCCTGTTGCTGGGAATGATTGGAGGCAGGAGGAGAAGGGGATGACAGAGGATGAGATGGTTGGATGGCATCACCAAGTCAATGAATATGAGTTTCAGTAGGCTCTTGGAGTTGGTGATGGACAGGGGAGCCTGGTGTGTTGCAGACCATGGGGTTGCAAAGAGTTGGGCATGACTGAATGACTGAACTGAACTGATAGAGCTACTACTTATTTAAAAAGTCATTGATATAATTAAAATAGTTTCATCTTATTATGTATTGATTAGAACTCAATAAAAAGACCAAAATAAGTGTTTTATTGGTCAATTATATGATTTCTGTATAGAGTTTATCTTAGAGATTAATTATACTCCCATGTTAGAAGTTTCCAAGGACCCATGTTTCACTAAAAACACAAAAATAAAACACTCAGCTCTTGGTCAAACATCAGATATATGTCTCAGTTCAGTTCAATTCAGTTCAGTCGCTCAGTCATGTCCGACTCTTTGCGACCCCATGGACTGCAGCACGCCAGGCTTCCCTGTCCATCACCACCTCCTGGAGCCTACTCCAACTTATGTCCATCATGTTGGTGATGCTATCCAACCACCTCATCCTCTGTCGTCCCCTTCTCCTCCTGCCTTCAGTCTTTCGCAGCATCAGGATGTCTATTTCACCTCAAAGAACAGGTTACAATTAGTTCATATTTTACAATTAAAAAGTGTAGCTATAATTATGACAGGGAAAATCCAGAATATAAAATAAACATTTAGAATTTATTTGTTATTATATTTAGTAAGAATATTTTACTAGTTACAAATTATTTTAAAGACAATCAGATTCACCCTTGTATTTCTCAAATATTTATGATAAAATATTCATACAATTAATATCCACCCAAATATCTAAAATGCAGCTCCACTTGGCAATAGTAGAAAAGCATTTGACAACATCCAATTTGCAATTATGATAAAATCTCTCAGCAAACCAGAAATAGAGTAAAAATCCTTCAATTACATAAGGATGATCTACATACAACTGGCAAATCACATCATGCTTAATGCTATGCTTTTTCCTTAAGACTGAGAATAAGATAAGGATGTTCCTTTTACTATTTCTATTCAACATGATAAGAAAAGTCCTAGTTAATGCAATAAGAAAAGAAAAAAGATATTAAATGTATACAGATTACAAAGGAAGAAATAAAACAATGTTTATTTACAGATTATGTAATTGACAAAAGTAACTTCTGAAACTCACAAACAATTACAGCAAGACTTCAGGACAGAAGGTTAATGTATAAAATGAAGTGAAGTGAAGTGAAGTGAAGTTGCTCAGTCATGTCAGACTCTTCACGACCGCATGGACTGTAGCCTATCAGGCTCCTCTGTCCATGGGATTTTTCCAGGCAAGAGTACTGGAGTGGACTGCCATTTCCTTCTCCAGGGGATCTTTCTGACCCAGGGATCGAAGCTGGGTCTCCCGCATTGCAGGCAGATGCTTTACCGTCTGAGCCACCAGGGAAGCCCTAATGTATAAAAGCCTATTACTTTCTTGTATACTGGCAATGAATAATTGCTGTTTAGAATTAATAATATAATACCATTTATATTAGCAACAAAAGAAATAAATACTTTGGTATAAATCTAGCAAAAATATACAGGATATATGTTAGTGAAAATAGAAGTGTTAGTCTCTCAGTCATGTTCAACTCTTGTGACCCCATGGGCTGTAGCCCGCCAAGCTCCTCTGTCCATGGAATTCTCCAGACAAGAATACTGGAGTGGGTTGTCATTCCCTTCTCCAGAGGCTCTTCTTTACCCAGGGACTGAACCTGGGTTTCCTACATTGCAGGCAGATTTCTTACCATCTAAGTGACCAGCGAAGTTTGATCTATGTTAGGAAAACCACAAAACTCTAATAAAAAAATTTTAAAAATATCTAAATATATCCCTTGATCATGGAGTGGAAGGCTCAGTATTTTTAAGATGTCAGTTATTCTTGTATTTTAATGTAGATTTTCTCCAGGCACAGTCAAAATCCCAGCAAGCTATTTTATCACACCGACTCACTGAATCTAAAATTTACATGGAAAGGCAAAAGACCAAAAATAACAACACAGTATTGAAGAACAACAAAACTGAAACATTATCACTATTCAGTTTCTTATTCCCTGGCCTTGGGATCTGATCATCTTGTCATGCCTTCAGAAAGAATACCATCAAGTTGATTTAACCAGAATCCTCTCCTGTCCTTGATTTTTCCTTTTATAATTTTTCATTCTTTGACCCTTCCTCTCCCTTCCCTGCTGGCTTAGACAATAAGCAATCTGCCTTCTATTTGGGAGACCCAAGTTTGATCCCTAGGTCAGGAAGATCCCCTGGAGAAGGAAATGGCAACCCACTGCGGTATTCTTGCCTGAGAAACCCCATGAACAGAGGAGCCTGGTGGGCTACAGTCCACGGGGTTGCAAAGAGTCAGACATGACTAAGCAACTAACATTTACCCCCTACTCTTTGGCCATAAATCCCATTTGTCCATACTATATTCAAAATTAAACCAAGTTTTATACTGTCTCCCTTCCCTATTGCAAATGTTTATGAATAAAATATTTTTGACCTGTAGTTACTGGATGGCTTCTTTCTTTTTTTTAATAGTTGGTGAAATTATTCTATATGATACTGTAGTGGTGCATATAAAACATTACATATTCCATTAACTGTACAACACAAAGAGTGAATTTTAATATAAATGATGGGGTATAGTTAATAATGTATAAATATTGGTTCATTGAGTATAATAAATGCATCACATTAAAGTTAGTTGTTAATAACAGAAAAATGTGTGTGTGTATTTGAGGGAGGTATATAATAAATATCTGTACTATTTGCACACATTTTCTGTGAATTTAAAACTGTTTAAGACAAAGTGATGCCATTGACTCATCTGGGCAAGACTGTAGAAAGAGCCAAGATTGTTTTGAGCAAAAGCTAAACTGTGAACATACATGCCCCTGGTATGTGAACACTGCATGAGTAATTGTAGTTGGATTTCAGAAGAAAGTGCTTAGTTACAGGTGGATACAGAAGGGTTGTTTAGAACAATGGCAATTAATAAAATCTATAAGGGTGAGATTACAGTGATAAAAAATGGAGGCTAATCCCCAAGTAACCCTCAAATTTGGAAATTGTGGACATGAGTAGAAGAAAGGAAAATATTAATATAAATACATTTACTTGAGAATTAAGAAAAAAGTAAGGAAACAGCAACCTACTCTAGTATTCTTACTTGGAGAATCCCATGGACAGAGGGGCCTAGGGTGGGGAGGGGGGTATGGTTCATGGGATCATAAAGAGTCAGACAGAACTGAAGCAATTTAGCACTCAAGAAGAATGGGATATAAGAGTGTAGAATTGTTTATACAAGAGTTGGACTCAGATATTCTTTCCATTGAAACACAAAGATCCACATTACCCTAAGTGGCCTGGAAAAGTTCCACTAATGTGCAAACTTATAGTGAACCTATTATCTGTGCCAAATGTACTTGAAAGACAACCAGAAACATCTCTCTTTTCAAAAAATCTGGCCCCAATAGGTAATTTTATCCTAAAGGAACATACAGGAATAAAAGTTTATCTTAAATTTTTTTCCTTTTGTTCTCAAATTCTCACTGTTCTCTGAAATCCTTCAAATCTCTGCCTGAAGGAAGCATTAGTAGCTGACTCCTTTCCTTAGGCATGCTCTGAATTATGAGCTTATTGCTAAGTCTATAATGTGATTTTAGCCCTTTTGACAAGAGCAAATAGAAGGAGTGTGTAAATTCTGAAGTGTGAGCATTGTGTTTTTTAAAGTAATCCTGTGGGTTCACTTACTAGCTGATGAAGTGGTAAATTTACAAAAAACAGTAGCCTTAGATACATTCCCAATTTTAAGAGTGTATGTTATGTATTCTATGAAAGTTATCTGTACTTAGTTCTCTCAACTCATGGTTGCAGATCAATTATGGAAAGGAGAGTATATAAAATATTCATCTCCTGTGACCTATGTGGTAATAACATTAAATGAAAAAACTCACAATTAAATAAATATTCTAGTGAACAAGTCATTTAAAACAAACACTAGTAATTTAACATTTAAAATGAGCCCTTTGAATTGCTAAAAAAAGCAATAATGAATATTTTGATATTACAGAAGTTTTTTCAATTAAAAAGCTTATACAAGAAGTTAACTTCATCACACCCCAAAACATAGTAGAGATTGTATTTCATTTGGAAAAAAAAAAATGATATCCAAAAGATATGATGTATTCTTTATCTTTTCTTTCTAAACAATGCAAAATATTGATATGATGTACAGTATAATATTTCCAAATGTAATTGCAGTGATATTTTCAAATCTTCATAATTTCCTGAAAAAAAAAAAAAACCAAACAAACAGAGAAACCATGCATTCTCTGAATTCAACTATATTTTTCATTAAACTTAAGTCAAAGAAAATTTGAATTTATGAGAAATTATTTCCATATAACTGAGAAGGCTTTGAATTATCTTTCAACGTGATGGTATTTGATTGCTATTTTCAACACATACTGGAATGAAATGGGAGAAATAGACATAAGACTGATATAGGAAGAAGACTGAGTTGAAAATGAGCAGTTGTAGACTTCATGTTATTTTTTATTTGCAAATGTTTCTGCTTCAGAGTTGAATAAAAGGCTATGCTGTGACAGGAAAGAATGTAATGCAATATATGAGTAGTGTTAGAGATAGAAGCTAGGTGAGCAATGTGAGTAATGATTTAGTAGAAAAGTGGCCAGTGAATGTTGCCAGTCCATTATGGGTAACATAGTTAACCATATAGTCCATAGGGTAGCATAATTTTTGAGATATCAATCAGACCTACTGAAGGCTTTTTCCAGAATAATTCAGCTTCCCAAGGGCTTTCAAATAGGATATGTTTGGCTAAGACTGGGTATTGAATGGGCAAATAATGGAAGAAGAAAGAGAAAATGTTGGAGGTATGTGTTAGTTTTCTGTGGCTGCTGTAACAAATTATTACACACTTGGTGGTTTAAAACCACACACATTTATTCTCTTACAGCTCTAGGTTCAGAAGTCCAAATCAGTTTAGCTGAACTGAAATCAAGGTATTGGTAGGCCCACTCCCCTTGGAGTTTGAGATTCAGTGGAAGAGTAGAAGGACATGTGCTCATCTTCTTCTGTAAGAACTCCAAAATTACAACTTGTTGCTGAATAACCATCAACAGGAGAAAATTGGATCACACCAAAAGATACCCCATGTCCAAGGGCAAAGGAGAAGTCCCAGTAAGATGGTAGGAGGGGCAAAATTGCATTTGGAACCAAACCCCATAGCCACCAGAGACACTTGGAGGGCTCAAACAAAACCTTGTGTGCAGCAAGACCCAGAGACCCCACAGAGACTGAGCCAGACCTTTGCATGAGTCTCCTGCAGAGATACGAGTCAGCAATGGCCTGCTGTAGGGGCAGGGGCTCTGGGTGCAGCAGACCAGGGTCAAACAGTGTGTGGCATAAGCCCTTGTGGAGAAGGTCACCATTAGCCCCACCATAGAGCCAACCAGCAGATGACCCACAAACTGCAGAACAATTATACCAAAGAAATTCTCACAATTTTAAAGTTATAGGACCCACAACAGATTTCCCAACCTGGGGACCTAGCAAAGGGAATGAGAACTCCCAGAGATTTGACTTGAGAGGCCAGTGGGATTTGATTACATAACTTACACAGGACTGGGGAAGCAGACTCTTGGAGGGCACAAACAAAACCTTGTGTGCACCAGGACCCAGGAGAAAGGAGCAGTGACCCAATAAAAGACTGACCCAGACTTGCCTGTGAGTGTCCAGGAGTCTCCAGCAGAGACATGGGTCAGCAGGGGCCTGCTGCAGGGTTGGGGGCACTGAGTGTAGCAGTGCCTGCATGGGACCTTTTGAAGGAGGGCAATATTATCTTCATTACCTGCACCACAGTTTGGTCTCAGATCAAACAAAAGGGAGGGAACAGAGCCCCATCCATCAACAGAAATTGGATTAAGGATTTACTGAGCATGGCTCTGCCCAACAGAACAAGACCCAGTTTCCCCCATAGTCAGTCTTCCATCAGGAAACTTCCATAAGCCTCTTATACTTATCCATCAGAGGGCAGACAGAATGAAAACCACAATCACAGAAAACTAATTAAACTGATCACATGGACCACAGCCTTCACTAACTCAATGAAACTATAAGCCATGCCATGTAGGGCCACCCAAAACAGATGGGTCATGGTGGAGATTTCAGACAAAACGTGGTCCACTGGAGAAGGGAATGACAAAACCACTTCAGTATTCTTGCCTTGAGAACCCCATGAACAACATGAAAAGGCAAAAAGATAGGACACTGAAACATGAACTCCCCAGGTTGATAGGTGCCCAATATGCTACTGGAGAAGAGTGGAGAAATAACTCCAGAAAGAATGAAGAGATGGAGCCAAGGCGAAAACAATGCCCATTATTGATTGGTGCCAGAAGTAAAGTCCTATGTTGTACAGAGCAATATTGCGTAGGAACCTGGAATGTTAGGTCCATGGATCAAGGTAAATTGGAAGTGGTCAAACAGGAGATGGCAAGAGTGAACATCAACATTTTGGAATCAGTGAACTAAAATGGACAGGAATGGGTGAATTTAATTCAAATGACTGATACATCTACTACTGTGGGCAAGAATCGCTTAGAAGAAGTGGAGTAGCACTCATAGTCAACAAAAGAGTCCAAAATACATTACCTGGGTGCAATTTCAAAAATGACAGAATGATGTCTGTTCAATTCCACGGCAAATCATTTACTATCACAGCAATCCAAGTCTGTGCCCCAATCAGTAATGTTGAAGAAGCTGAAATTTAATGGTTCTATAAAGACCTACAAGACCTTCTAGAACTAACACCCCCAAAAAAGCTGTCCTTTTCATCATAGGGAACTGAAATGCAAAAGTTGATAGTCAAGAGACACCTGGAGTAACAGGAAAATTTGCCATTGGAGTACAAAATGAAGTAAGTCAAAGGCTAACAGAATTTTGCCAAGATAATGCACTGGTCATAGCAAACACACTCTTCCAACAACACAAGGGAAGACTCTACACATGGACATCACCAGATGATCAATACTGAAATCAGACTGATTATATTCTTTGCAGCCAAAGATGGAGAAGCTCTATACAGTCAGCAAAAACAAGACCAGGAGTTGACTGTGGCTCAGATCATGAATTCCTTATTGCCAAATTCAGACTTAAATCAAAGAAAATAGGGAAAAGCACTAGACCATTCAGGTATGACCTAAATCAAATCCCTTATGATTATACAGTGGAGGTGATAAATATATTCAACAGATTAGATCTGATAGGGTGCCTGACAAACTATGGATGGAAGTTCATGAAATTGTACAGGAGACAGTGATCAAAACCATCGCCAAGAAAACGAAATGAAAAAATGCAAAATGGTTGTCTGAGGAGGCTTTGCAAATAGATGAGCAAAGAAAAGAAGATAAAAGCAAAGGAGAAAAAGAAAGATACACCCACCTCAATGCAGAGTTCCAAAGAATAGCAAGGAGAGACAAGAAAGCCTTCCTCAGTGATCAATGCAAAGAAACAGAGGTCAAAAATAGAATGGGAAAGACTAGAGATCTCTTCAAAAAAATTAGAGATACCAAGGGAATATTTCATGCAAAAATGGGCACAATAAAGGACAGAAATGGTATGGACCTAACAGAAGCAGAAACTATTAAGAAGTGGCAACAATACATAGAATAATGATACATAAAAGGCCTTCATGACCCAGATATCCACAATGGTGTGATCACTCACCTAGTGCCAGATATCCTGGAATGCTAAAACAAGTGGGCCTTAGGAAGCATCCCTACGAAAAAAGCTAATGGAGCTGTTGGAATTCCAGGTGAGCTATTTCAAATCCTAAAGGATGATGCTGTGAAAATACTGCACTCAATATGCCAGTAAATTTGGAATACTCAGCAGTGGTCACAGGACTGGAAAAGGTCAGTTTTCATTTCAATCCCAAAGAAGGGCAATGCCAAAGAATGTTCAAACTACCACACAATTACAGTCATCTCACGTACTAGCAAAGTAATGCTCAAAATTCTCCAAGCCAAGCTTCAACAATACACGAACCATGAAATTCCAGACATTCAAACGGGATTTAGAAAAGCCAGAGGAACCAAGAGACAAAATTGCCAACATCTGTTGGATCATCAAAAAAGCAAGAGAGTTCCAAAAAAACATCTATTTCTGCTTTATTGATTAAGTCAAAGCCTTTGACTGTGTAGAATCCAAAAAACTGTGGAAAATTCTTCAAGAGATGGGACTATCAGACTGCCTTACCTGCCTCCTGAGAAATCTGTATGCAGGTCAAGAAGCAACAGATAGTACCGGACATGGAACAACAGACTGGTTCCAAATTGGGAAAGGAGTATGTCTAGGCTGTATATTGTCACCCTGCTTATTTAACTTACATGCAGAATACATCATGTGAAATTCTGGGCTGGATGAAGCACAAGCTGGAATCAAGATTGCTGGGAGAAATGTCAATAACCTCAGATATGTAGTTGACACCACCCTTATGGCATAAAGTGAAGAGGAACTAAAGAATTTCTTGATGAAAGTGATAGAGGAAAGTTAAAAACTGGTTTAAAACTCAAGATTCAAAAAACTAAGATCATGGCATCCAGTCCCATCTCTCCATTGCAAATAGATGGGGAAATAATGGAAACAGTGAAAGACTATTTTCTTGGGCTCCAAAATCATTGAAGATGGTGATTGCAGCCATGAAATTAAAAGATGCTTGCTCCTTGGAAGAAAAGATATGAGCAACCTAGACAGCATATTGAAAAGCAGAGACATTACTTTGCCAACAAAGGTCCGTCTAGTCAAATCTAAGGTTTTTTCAGTAATCATGTGTGGATGTGAGAGTTGGACTATAAAGAAAGCTGAGCACTGAAGAATTGATGTTTTTGAACTGTGGTGTTGGAGAAGACTCTTGAGAGTCCCTTGGACTGCAAAGAGATCCAACCAGTCCATCCTAAAGAAGATCAGTCCTGGGTGTTCATTGGAAGGACTGATGCTGAAGCTGAAACTCCAATACTATGGCCATCTGATGTGAAGAACTGACTCATTGGAAAAGACCCTGATGCTGGGAAAGATTGAAGGCAGGAGGAGAAGAGGACAGCAGAGAATAAGATGGTTGCATGACATCACTCACTTGATGGACATGAGTTTAAGTAAACTTCGGGAGTTGCTGATGGACAGGGAAGCCTGGCGTGTTGCAGTGCATGGGGTCACAAAGAGTTGGACGCGACTGAGAGACTGAACTGAACTCCCCTTGGAGGCTCTGGTGGTAACTGACCCTTGCTTATTCCAGCTTCTGATGGCCTCAGACACTTCTTGGCTTATGGTGCATCACTCTGATCTCCGTCTCTCTCTTCACATCCTCTCTCTGTGTGTCAAATCTCCTTCTTCATTTCTCTTATAAAAATACACATCATCTCATTTAAGGCACACCTGGATAATTCAGGATAAATTTCTTATCATCTCAGGATGACAAGCTTAATTTTCTTGGCAAACATCCCCTTTTCCAAAATAGCTTACATTTACATTAATTGGGACTTTAGACCTTGGGGCTGTTTATTGGCCTACACAGAGTACTTGAAAGAAAGTTTGTTTTAATGATTAATATTTGATGGAGTCCAGGTAAAACAAGAAAGGAAGAAAGAAGAGGGTTGATACATGGAGAAGAAGCAAACCGTTAACACTATAATATTTATATTTTTTGGCCAGAAGATTTGGGTTTTTCCATAAAATGAACAACCCAAGTGAACTTTTTGGACAATCCGATATTAAGGGAATTGAAACCCAGTTTCAGAACCACAGATTATTTTAATTAAAGTTTAAAAATGTACACATATTAATGTGTGCAGATGCATTTATAGTATATCCCACAAATATATTAGCAGTAATTATTTCTACTTGGGGGTGTTAGGTTGATTTTTATATTTAATTTGCATTATCTTCCTATTTAGCAGAAACAAAATCAAATTTTAAAGAAGCATCCTTATTTTATTTCATATATGAAGTCTTTTTGACTTCCTTTGGAATCAAATCATATTTACTTAAAATATTTAGACTAAAATATGGCATTGCAGATTGAGCAATAGCATAGGGATTTTCAAGTTGGAACAATACTAGCTTCTTACATGTTTTTTGTCTTTTTAGAATAAAACACCATGTGTTTTATTTATTTATTTATAGTCAATTTTCACTTTCACGCATTGGAGAAGGAAATGGCAACCCACTCCAGTGTTCTTGCCTGGAGAATCCCAGGGATGGGGGAGCCTGGTGGGCTGCTGTCTATGGGGTCGCACAGAGTTGGACACGACTGAAGTGACTTAGCAGCAGCAGCAGCAGTCCTGACTACCTGTGGACTTGAACATCAATAATCAGATAGCAGAGGAAGTGAGTGTTAACACTGTCAAAAACTTGGCAGTATGTTTTTCCTAACTGAAATCTCCTTCAATTGATGATAGATAATATTTCTCAGGTCTCTCTTGATCTTAGATAGTATTTCTCAGCTCTCCCTTGATCTCAGTGGGAGTCTCTGACCTGAGGTTTACATGGCATTATAAAAGACCTAAAACTCTTTAGATGAAAGGGATATTAGTGCAAAACATTGATAATCATTTTAATTATAAAATGGACTCAGCACTAAGATATTTGTTAGTATCAGAAGCTGGGAACAGGCAATTTAAATATAAAGCTGTCAGAAGCATTTAGTTTGGAAAGCATTTTAGGAACATTGGTGAAAATGCATCAGCTTCAAGTGTAACTAGTCTAATTCTTTTTTAAAATCATGAAAGAAATTATGCAATGACCTAATGCAAGCAAACAGATAAAAATGTTGATTTGGAGCTTTATTGATCTGAGGGAATGAAATTGAATGACAAAAGTCTCTGTCAGGTAAAAGACAACATAATTAAATTGATTTCCATGGAGACATAAGAAGATGGATTTTAGTGAGGCTTGTTATTGACATGCTGTATTTGGAAAAAAGACAATTGTGTTAGTGTGTTCCTCCATCATGATTACATATTGATGATATTAATCTGTCTGCTTTTCAAAGACGGTTCATGGATGCATAATGTCTGACATTTAGTTTTCTCATAACTACAAAAATATTTGCACTACTGACTTTTATGATTATTATGTAGTCTTAATACAGTTATATGCCATGAGATAAATCTGTCATTGCTCACATAATTTTTTTAGTGTATTATTGCCCTTAAAGATTCTTACTTGTTGTTTTACAAAATGTTAACCTCAAAGTAACAGTATTCCCATTGCTTTTAAATAAAATGAAGGGCAAGTTCTGGTGGCTGTCAGGCTCTTGTCTCTGCATTTATTGACATTTCAAATTCAAATGTCAAACTTAATGGTGATACAAGCAAATGTTTTCATAATGAATGGAACTGATGAACTTTTGAAAGTAGATTGTGGTCAGTGGGTTAATAAAATGCAAGAACTTGAGTATGACTTTGGGCAGTATAATTTTATGTAGAATAATCAGAAAAACACATTGTGCTTTTAGCACAGAAAAGTAACTTATTTTCAATTAATCCCACCCAAATAGATTGTCTCTAAAGTGTTGTGGCCACAGTGAGATCACTGTTACTTATTGCTTGCTGAGGTATAAAAATAGCAATACAGCAAATATTTTAAGGAGGAACAGTATTTTTATCTACATTTGTGCCTGTGGCCATAATTCTGAAACTTGAACGTGTATAGTAATGGCCTTGGGGTCCTGTCTCTGATTGAATAAGTCTGGCTTGGTCCCAAAGATTCTGCAATTTTAAGCACTATTACTGATTCACACATCACAATTTTGAGTAGCAAGGCACCACAGTGGATCAAAGTCATCTGTCTTTGCTGAACAGAGTTATTATCAGTTGTAAAAAGCCTGATGGTGGAAATGCATGACCACAGAGTAAGTTAGAGAGTAGCTTGTTGTTAGTGTGTAGATCTTGCAGATGACGTTTCCAAAAGTGACCCACATAATTGTCAGATTAGCATTTTTACTAATTTTAGCCATAATTTTTTGATCATTGATGTCTTCTCTAAATCTCTTTAAAACAATGCCTCTGGTAGTAATAAATAGAACTCAAACATTTTAATCTATTGCTGGTAAAGTGCACATATTTAGGTGTAAAAAAGTACCAGGTTGCTATTCTATACCTGCCAGTTGTAAGGTGGGTGATGCTCGACATAAATGTAACTTTCTTTTTCCTTTCGGAAATTAGAAAAAAGCAGATTGCATGTGTTTTTTTTTTAAAAAGATGGCCAAATGAATATTTTAAAATTGTACCATTGAAGACGAATGTGAACATTTTGGATATTTTAAAATGTGGAGATCTCACTGAAACCAATTTAAAAATGTCTCTGGATTTATATAAAATATACTACAGTGGTAGCATTTCAAATGCTATCAGGCAAATACGAGGATATCTACATCTACATCTATATCCACACACACACACATATATGAAAATAGATTGTTTTGAAATAAAGGAGGAAAAATAAATCATTCACAAAGAGACAACATGATAAAATTGTTAATGGGTAAGTTACTTATCTTCTGTACCTCAAATTCCTCATCTCTAAAGCAGGGATATTTTTATCTCCTCAAAGCATTGTCGTGAATATTAGTACATGTAAAAAACTTAGAACTGTGCCTCACAGATAATAATTTCCTAGTAATAGTTATTATCATCTGAATTTTTGTTACAGTTAAAATTATCTTTGTGAAGGATTAGTATTTCCAAGTGATATTTGGGAACGTCAACTGAAATATTTTACAGGCTGATCAAAATCAAAGTGTTCAAACCTGTACTTATTAGGTTCAGCATTAATATTCTTCTCTATGTATTGACTGTCAACTCTTCTCACATAATAAACAACCAATAAAACCTTTGACCAAGCAAAGCTGAGTTTATTAAGTCTAATGCAGTAATGGAGAACACGACTTTGCCAGAATCTCAATATAATCTCAGAATGGAGAAAAAGCTACTGATAATGATTGAAAGGTAGGAAACTGAGCAGTATTGGACAATTAATACCATGGCCATTCAGAATTGATGGGGCTTCTCTGGTTGTTCAACAGTAAAGAATCTGCCTGAAATGTAGCAGACTTGCAGGAGACATGGGTTCAATCCCTTGGTCAGGAACATCTCCTTGAAGAAGAAATGGCAATCTACTCCAGTATTGTTGCCTGGAAAATCCTATGGACGGAGAAGCCTGGTGGGCTACAGTCCATGGGGTCGCACTTTTGCAGGCCAAGAGCAGAAGGAGAGAAGGTGGATAAAGTGAACCATGGTACAAAAACTGCTGCCTGATAAGTAAGCTCTTTGCCAAGGTGAACAATCTATTGTCCAAAAAAGAAAGCTGATGACTCAGACAAAAATTTGTCTCAATTAATTTTATGAAATTTTATGAAGGAAGCAGGGAAAATATTTATGGGTTATGGTGTTACATGCCTCCCAGGTGGTGCTAGTGGTAAAGAATCCACCTGCCATGCAGTAGCTGGAAGAAACATGGGTTTGACTTCTGGGTTGGGAAGATTTCCCTGGAGTAGGAAATGGCACTCCATTCCAGTATTCTTGCCTGGAAAGTTCCATGGACAGAGGAGACTGGCAGGTTACAGTCCATGGGGTCGCAAAGAGTCAGATACAACTGAGCACGCACAGAGCCAAGGGTAATGAGGAACAAGTCATCTTGACAGAGCTAGTGATCTTAACTCCCATGCCTCAGATTCTGTTCTGAATTAATAATATGTTCACCTATCAGGTTACAAAAACAGAAGTAGATTATTGTCCCAATTTTCTTCCTTGTTCTCATTCATATGTTTAAATTTATTATCAGTTATCTAAAAGCTATTTCTTGAATGAAATCCTAAGCATGTTTTCAGATATAATGTCTGAACTACCACAATGTCATTTTAACTATTTCCTTAGTTTCAAAACTAGCTTACCTTCAATGTCTATAATATATTTAGAATATAGCTGTAGCATTATCAGTCTTTTTCTTAATATCATCCTTGTCTACAGAGTAAAACACACTCTGTTCAAAAAAGGAACAAAGGGCTTTTTGTAATGTGTGTGATGGCTAGATTTAGAGTCTTTATTTCTTCATAATCGTATGTGTACCCAGCACTCTTCAATATATCTTCAATATATCATTTTTTTTTCTTTTTGAACGTCTATTCCTAGTCAGTCAGTCAGTTCAGTCGTTCAGTCGTTCAGTCGTGTCTGACTCTTTGTTACCCCATGGACTGCAGCACAACAGGCTTCCCTGTCGGTCATCAACTCGCAGAGATTGTTCAAATTCATGGCCATCAACTTGGTAATGCCATCCAACCATCACATCCTAAGTCATCTCCTTCTCCTCCTGCCTTCAATCTTTCCCAGAAACAGGGTCTTTTCCAATGAGTCGGCTCTTCACATCAGGTGGCCAAAGTATTGCAGCTTCAGCTTCAGCTTCAGCATCAATCCTTCCAATGAACATTCAGGACTGATCTCCTTTAGATTTGACTGATTGGATCTCCTTGCAGTCCAAGAGACTCTCAAGAGTTTTCTCCAACACCAAAGTTCAAAAGCATCAATTCTTTGGCAATCAGCCTTTGTTATGGTCCAACTCTCACATCTATAC
Source organism: Bubalus bubalis (assembly GCF_019923935.1). NCBI lineage: Eukaryota > Metazoa > Chordata > Mammalia > Artiodactyla > Bovidae > Bubalus > Bubalus bubalis. Next base: position 60,532,335 of record NC_059175.1, on the reverse strand, counting down.
ATGACTACTGGAAAAACCATAGCTTTGACTAGACAGACCTTTGTCGGCAAAGTAATGTCTCTGCTTTTAATATGTTATCTAGGTCGGTCATAGCTCTTCTTTCAAAGAGCAAGCATCTTTCAGTTTCATGGCTGCAGTCATCATCTGCAGTGATTTTGGAGTCCCACCCCCCAAAAAAAATAAAGTCTCTCACTGTTTCCACTGTTTCTCCATCTGTTTTCCATGGAGTGATGGGACCGGATGCCATGATTTTACTTTTTTAAATGTTGAGTTTTAAGCCAGCTTTCTCACTCTCCTCTATCACTTTCATCAAGAGGCTTTTTAGTTCCTCTTCACTTTCTGCCATAAGTGTGGTGTCATTTGCGTATCTGAGGTTATTGACATTTCTCCCAGCAGTCTGGATTCCAGCTTGTGCTTCATCCAGCCCAGAATTTCACATGATGCACTCTACATAGAAGTTAAATAAGTAGGGTGACAATATACAACCTTGACATATTCCTTTCCCAATTTGGAACCAGTCTGATGGTCCATGTCCAGTTCTAACTGTTTCTTCTTGACCTACATACAGATTTCTCAGGAGGCAAGTAAAGTGGTCTGGTATTCCCATCTCTTGAAGAATTTTCTACAGTTTGTTGGACTCTACACAGTCAACATATTTCAAAAAACAGACTTCCCTGGTGGCTCAGAGGATTAAGTGTCTGCCGGCAATGTGGGAGATACAGGTTTGATCTCTGGGTCAGGAAGATTCCCCTGGAGAAGGAAAAGGAAACCCATTCAGGTACTCTTGCCTGAAAAATCCCATGGATGGAGAAGCCTGGTAGGCTACAGTCCATGTGGTTGCAAAGAGTCGAACATGACTGAGAGACTTCACTTTCACTTTCACCAGTCAAAGGCTTTGGCTTAATCAATAAAGTAGAAATAGATGTGTTTCTGCAACTCTCTTGCTTTTTCTATGATCCAGCGGATGATGAAATTTTGATCCCTGGTTCCTCTGCCTTTTCTAAATCCAGCTTGAGCATCTGGAAGTTCACGGTTCATGTACTGTTGAAGCCTGGCTTGGAGAATTTTGAGCATTACTTTGCTAGCATGTGAGATGAGAGCAATCATGTGGTAGTTTGAACTGTCTTTGGCATTGCTCTTCTTTGGGATTGGAATGAGAACTGACCTTTTCTAGTCCTGTGGCCACTGCTGCATTTTCCAGATTTTCTGGCATATTGAGTGCAACACTTTCACAGCATCATCTTTTAGGATTTGAAATAGCTCAACTGGAATTCCATCACCTCCACTAGCTGTGTTCATAGTTCACTGTTCCTAGGGAACTAAGCTATTCCTCTAATGTGCTTAGTAATTGGTATCATGACAAATAGCCATGCTACAGGAAACCATGTTATCTTAGCTGAGTTGAAGTGGAGACTTGGCTGATACAGGTGAGAAGAATAAGATATTACTTTAACCTCATGTATCCATTTGTGCAACTAGCTTTAATAGACAGGGAAGGCAGTGGCATCCCACTCCAGTACTCTTACCTAGAAAATCACATGGATGGAGGAGCCTGGTAGGCTGCAGTCTATGGGGTCGCAAAGAGTCGGACACGACTGAGCGACTTCACTTTCACTTTTCACTTTCATGCATTGGAGAAGGAAATGGCAACCCACTCCAGTGTTCTTGCCTGGAGAATCCAAGGGATGGGGGAGCCTGGTGGGCTGCTGTCTATGGGGTCGCACAGAGTTGGACACGACTGAAGCAACTTAGCAGTAGCAGTAGCAGCAGCTTTAATAGAAGTTAGTTGGGTAGAGGCAAATTCAATCGACCACTGGTGGCATACATGATGGACTTACATCACACAACAGAGGCAAAACTTAGAGGGCAATGGGGAATTTTGTCCTAGGGGAAATGGGAGATGATGCAGAGAATACCTTTTTTGCAAGCACTGAATCCACTATATCATGCTGATACAAACATATGAGTCCATACAGGATACCATTTGATAAAATTCATTAAAATTCTTCTACTAACCTCTCACCTCAGTAATTCTATATCTTTACACCAGATCTCCCTTTCTCTTTCCTGTCCTACAGGTGACACTGGGTTCCTTACAAGCATATCCTGAAATGTTAGCTTATCAGAGTATTTATCTAGTTCAGTTCAGTTGTTCAGTTGTGTCCAACTCTTTGCGACCCCATGGACTGCAGCACACCAGGGTTCCCTGTCCATCACCAACTGCCAGAGCTGACTCAAACTAATGTCTATCGAGTAAACTCAATATTTTCCTCAAAAGGGGCTGGGTCCAAGAATTTCATGGCAGCTTCTAAAATAATTGGACTTTTCTCCAGATAGTTTCACAGCCATGCCAAATCAGCCTCAACAAAATGTTCGAAGGATTTCTCAGTAATATCACAAAGTAGAAGTAATGGTGAAAGAAGATAGGAAATGTGTATGTTAATAGGGTGGGAAAAGAGAAATTTAGGAGATTGCACTGACTTTTGTAGAAAAAAATTTAAGACAAAGCTGGAGTCCAGACCTGTTGGAAAAATTGTCCTTGCAAGTTAACTTTTATTTATTAGCCTGCAAGAACACCCTCAGCACATTACCAGGGACCAGATAGTCATCCCTAGAATGTCAGGAAGTGTTCAGAAGGTAAAGAATATAACCAGTTTGAACAATGAAAGGAAACTGATAATCTAAGGAATAGAGGCCCAGTAAAACTTGCTACTCCTAGTGAAAAGGCTGCAGTGTTTAATCCCCTCATAGTTCTTTGTAGGAATTTGCATCATCTATTCTCATTACCTGTATCAACAGGGGTATATTTCCTTGTGTCTGACACTTGGTGATAAAATTATGTGTGTGTAGAAAAAGGAGAGTGAGAAAGTTGGCTTAAAGCTCAACATTCAGAAAACTAAGATCATGGCATCCGGTCCCATCACTTCATGGGAAATACGTGGAGAAACAGTGGAAACAGTGGCTGAGTTTATTTTGGGAGGCTCCAAAATCACTGCAAATGGTGATTGCAGCCATGAAATTAAAAGATGCTTACTCCTTGGAAGAAAAGTTATGACCAACCTAGACAGCATATTAAAAAACAGAGACATTACTTTGCCAACAAAGGTCCATCTAGTCAAGGCTATGGTTTTTCCAGTGGTCATGTATGGATGTGAGAGTTGGACTATAAAAAAAGCTGAGCACCAAAAAATTGATGCTTTTGAATTGTAGTGTTGGAGAAGACTCTTGAGAGTCCCTTGGACTGCAAGGAGACCCAACTAGTTCATCCTAAAGGAGATCAGTCCTGGGTGTTCATTGGAAGGACTGATGTTGAAGCTGAAACTCCAGTACTTTGGCCACCTGATGAGAAGAACTGACTCATTTGAAAAGTACCTGATGCTGGGAAAGATTGAGGGCAGGAGAAGGGAACGACAGAGGATGAGATGATTGGATGGCATCACTGACTTGATAGACATCGGTTTGGGGGAACTCTGGGAGTTGGTGATGGACAGGGAGGCCTGGCATGCTGTGGTTCATGGGGTCGTAAAGTCAGACACGACTGAGTGACTGAACTGAACTGATTTATCTTTGTGTGTGTGTGTGTAGTTGTATGCATGTGTGGTTGGTAAATAGGATAGAAAAGGGAAATGGAGTAAATATTGAACCCCTAGTATTTGTCTTGGAAAGCTGGATGATAAGCCAAAGCATTTATATGATGATATGAATATGAGGGGGTCTGATCTAGTCCTATTTATCTTAGACTTAGAAATTGTGGACAATACTGTACTTACAGAACCAGCCAGCACTGGCCCTATCCTGTTACTAACAATACACTGAATTCCTTTTCAGACACAACAAAATAAAACCATAAGTCATGCAGCTGAAGCTTGCTCAGAGGAGAAAAATTCTTACCTCAGATAATCAAAGTTTCTCCCCGCCAAGCAAGCAAAGGACTGGTTTGACCAGAACCTGAGTACTAGAACCCTTTCAGAAGATAAAAGTCCATTGTCCAGGGAGCTCCAGTACTGAATCCCCATCACTATACCTGACCATAAATGACCAAGTTCCAAAGCCTTTTTTTGGGGAACATACCCTTCAACACTTTCACATACCAGCCCTCCTCCCTTACCTCATAAAATCTCTCCAGAACCACTGGTCAGAGAGACAGATTTGAGCTTTGCCTTCTATCTTCTTTCTTGGCCACCCTGTAATAAAGCCTTTTATTTTTGCAAAAGACCTTTGGCTCTGTATCTGGTCTTTCCTTTGTGCAGCAGACAAGGAATCTTTGCCAGGTAATGATATAAAATCAGATGGTGCTGGTCATTAAAGCTCATGTCTTTCAAAATTAGGTTGCGTGTGAAATTTTGATTAAAATTTATTCCCTGTGTAAGTAATTTTTAAATATCTTCAAATTGCCACTAAATTCTATATGAAAATATATGATTAATACTATCTTTATTATTTTTCTTTTTCTCATAAGATTTTTCTTACGTGTACAATCATAGGGAAAAGTAGGTCATTCGTTTGACTTCTGAAAACCACCTTAGAGAAAGACCTACAGAATTTGGGTTTCACAGTTTGTAATAGGTCAGGTTCATGATCTGTAGTGGTTTGAACTTTGTGCTGTAATCAATACTATTTGTATGTGTTCATATCTTCCTTGTCTGTTAGTTTCCAAGCATCTCATACAGTAAAATTTAGAGTCATATCGGAGAAGCTATTTTGAAGCATGAACATAAGAAGAATCACTCAAAGTTTGGGTCATTGCATCTTTAGAATCAGGCAATGCTGTTTAATAATCTAGGTGGACTAGAGTGCTCCCAGTGCAATCATAAACTCGATGACACCGCACATGCAGCAAATGGATGTGATTTGGCAAACCAACTGGTTATGGCGTAACTTTGTATAAATTGTTACTAGAGGGTTTTCAATGGGAATTATGACTCTAAAATTTGTTGCTTGGGGACATATACATTCTTAACAACAATGTTTTTTTGTTAATTTTTCTGCTTATATTCATTAAAAAGAGAAAACATTCCCCCCACCTCTAATGAAACCCTCCAAATTATCAGATTCTACATTTAATACAAAGATATAAAATAAGGGTGGACTTTTCACATTTAAGGATTTTAATAATGGAATCAGAGGCCAAGAGCCAACTGAAGCAGCAAAAATACAAAATACATTATTTACAATGACCTTCCATAGAACTGTTTTAAATATTTTGAACTGCAGAAATGTGAAATTTTATGTAGGAAAAATATGAGTGTTCCAGGTAATTTTTCCAGGATGTGTGGAAATAAAATAGTAGCAAGTTGCTTTAAAACTGATACCAAAAATATACACCAAGAAGTGTTAATAAGGACACAGGGCTCTGTGTCTTCCACTATGCTGTATTTCATATCCACAACTACAAATGCAACTGTTTTGAGTTGGCAGTAGAACTTCTTTACCTTTCTTGTATTCAACACTTTCAATTCATTAAAATAGTAGATCCTAATTTTAGAAAATCTAGAATATCTAGAGAATCATAAGGAACTAATTAAAGACTATCCATAAAATGTGTTTTGATAGACGGAGACAATAGCTGTCAACATATTTGTATTCTATCTACAAATATTGTTTGCTAATTACTTTTATTAAAATGACTCATATATAATATTTTATATATTTGCATGTATGTTCATGTGCTGTGCTGTGCTTAGTTGCTCAGCTGTGTCTGAATCTTTGTGATCCTATGGACTGCAACCTGCAAGGCTCCTCTCTCCATGGAATTCTCCAGGCAAGAGTACTGGAGTGGATTGCTATTCCCTTCTCTAGAGGATCTTCCTGACCCAGGGATCGAATCTACTTCTCTTGCATCTCCTACACTGGCAGACAGATACTTTACCACTGGTGCCACCTGGGAAGCCCTATAATATATATACCCTACTCATTTAATATTTTATATATCTTTTAAAATGACTGTGTAATCCAATATAAAGCTATTCATAACTAGACTCATAAGTTGATTTTCAGAATATTTAGAGTATAATGTGGTACATATACTTAAATATTCTTCTTTTTACATGTTTATTATTATTTCCTTATCTGAGGGAAGTTTAAGAGCCAAGTAGAAATACTTTTTTGCAGGTGTCCTAAAATATAATACCACATTGCACTTTTAAGGTTGCAATAAACTCTGCTGAGTCATAACCCAAGGTCTGTTCTCAACTATCTTATATTTAACCAGGATATAGCATTTAAAGATATAATAGCAATCAAATGACCATAAAGGAAAATCTAGGTGAATCACAATTTGGATGACAACATGACCGACTGAAATAGCTTTAACAAAATTGTCCTCAGACACACTATGTGAGACAAATCAACCCTAATATCTTTCAAGTTTCTTTTAGGATCCTCTTTTTCTTGCCCTTTGTCTTTTTATTTATCATTGAACTGACTATTTATAACTCATATAAAGATGCTAAGTAGAGGCAAAATGCTTTTCATTATTTGATATTAAATAGTAAACCTTATTTGGCATTAAGTCTAATGTATAATTATCAGCTTTCATGTTATGGAAAAAAAGTTGGTTCAGAAGGTAAGTGCGCTTTTTCATTGGAAAAATAATTGTTCTCCAATATCTTATAACCCATTTAAAAGTATTTTTTAGATAGAAGTTCCAGAAGTGTTTTGGTTAGATTAGATATGTAAGCTTATAAAGCTAGTTGCTTTTTAGATAACTTTTATCATTTAAATTTCATTATGTATTGAGTGAGAGAAATGGAGAAAGACAGATATAGAAATAGAGACAGAAAGAGAGAGAAACTGAAGCTGAAAGAGTGAAATCCATATATAGACACGGAAACTGAAATTAAAGGACCATGTTTGCAGTGATTCTGTAAACGTTTTTGAAAAATAGAGTGTCAAGTTTAGTTTGCCCATTTCATAATACACAATGACCTTTAAACCTGCAAACAATTTTCAAAACCATATAACCTTTCCTATGGAAAGAAAATCCTCTCTTACCTTGAAGGCCCATTAACATAAGTATGCAGAGTAAATCTTTGACTCCAACAATTTACAACTGTACTGAGACAAAATATTTTAAAATTTAAAGGAAGGGAAAATTTGCTGTTATTTTTGCTATTGAAATGTGCTACATTAGAAATAATTTCTTGTCCTAAATTCTAGGTATCATAAGACACTGATACGAGTCACCTGGAAAATGCAAAGAATCATGTAACTGAGTGACAAGGAAGATGAGTTGATGTAAAAACAAACAATTCACAAATATGTGCATCATCCCTTTGCCATATTTGGATAGAAAACATTGATCATGACAAATAGTCAATAATGTGTAATGTCTTTCTCTGAGCAATAGTGCCTTCCATATACTTTAATGTTATTAATAACACTAATTCATATGAATTCCCTTCGTCAAATTCTTATACTTTTATGCCAGAATCTAGTCCAGCTTCCATAGTTCTAAATATATCTACAAAATGTAACAAAATGTAACTGAGTTTAGGTTTTTATTAGTCTAGATTCTTCTGAAATTCTAAATGGTGCTATCATAACTGCAGGGCTTCTTCAAAAACCAGTATGAGTTCTGAAATCATTACTTTCTTTTGCTCTGTCTTTTCATTTCCTATTTCGGAGTTTAGCTTTTTTTCCCCCAAACATCTTAGTTTCATGAAAACAATAATTACATCAGTTATATTCAGCATTTGGTCTCCTCTTTCAGCTATAGAGAAATCATTTAATAAATATTTTCTAAATCTATCTCTATGTTAATTAATTTAGAAATTGACTAACACTTAGTGATAATTCTGAGTCATATATATGTTTTAATAGCAAATGGTAGTTTTCTCCTAAATTATACTCTAACTTCAATCTCTAGCAATTTTATTCATTGTTGTTTTTCAGTCGCTCAGTCATGTCCAACTCTGCTACCCCATGGACTGCAGCACGCCAAGCTTCCCTGTCCTTCACTATCTCCCGGAGCTTGCTCAAACTCATGCCTAGTGAGTCGGTGATGTCATACAACCATTTCATCCTTTGTTGTCCCCTTCTCCCCCTGTCTTCAATCTTTTCCAGCATCAGGGTCTTTTCCAGTGGCCAATGTATTGGAGCTCTAGCTCCAGCAACAGTACTTTCAATGAATATTCAGGATTAATTCCCTTTAGGATTGTCTGGTTTGATCTCTTTGCTGTCCAAGGGACCCTCAGTTCAAATTTTCATGAACCATGATGTCCCACAACAGATGAATGGTTAAAGTGTGGTACAGACACACAGTCGAGTACTACCAAAGAATGAAAAAGGATGGGCAAATCCAACAATTTAGATGAAACTCTGGGAATACTGCTGAGGAAAAAAAAAATACAAAATTTTATATCCTATATGGGTCCAATTATGTAAAAAAATTATAGAAATGTGTAACAGATTCATGGTCACCAGAGATTAAGGACAGAGTGAGGGAATATGTAGTCATGGAAGGGTAATATGAGTCATTCTCATGTATTTATGTTACTCCATGGGAATGTATATGATCTGCTGCTGCTAAGTCACTTCAGTCATGTCCAACTCTGTGCGACCCCATGGATGTCATCCCACCAGGCTCCCTGCCCCTGGGATTCTCCAGGCAAGAATACTGGAGTGGGTTGCCATTTCCTTCTCCAATGTATGAAAGTGAAAAGTGAAAGTGAAGTTGCTCAGTCGTGTCCGACTCTCAGTGACCCCATGGACTGCAGCCTCCTGGGCTCCTCCATCCATGGGATTTTCCAGGCAAGAGTACTGGAGCGGGGTGCCATTGCCTTCTCCAATGTATATGATAGACATGTATAATAATGATTTGTATTCTTTCTTTTCAACTTCACTTAAATAAAAACACAGTGTAACCTGGACTTTATTTTCAATTTTGCTAAGAATTATGTTGGCTACATTCATACATTTATTTGTATGATGTTCAGTTACATTAATTCAATTAAAAGGATACATAGTTGAGATACACATTGAGTTTGTTGTTGAATTCTTCAGTATTACAAAAAAATATAATAAAAGCCTGGATTTTACTTATGCAGAGGTCAGGTCCTCCCAAAGTGTGAAAAAATTGCATTTAGGAGGTTTTAGTTGATTTTACATATGATCATGATTATTTTAGCCCTAGCATATTCAATGTAAATCAAATACCTGTGATTATAATCCTCAAGAATCATTTATTATCTACTATACTGCAGAATGCTGACATCTTACAAATTTATTCAACAGAAAAGTAGAGACTCACGCCTGTGTGTCAACATCTAAAATGGAATTTCATTTAAAAGCATGGGAGTATGATACTTTGATTTCAGAGGCAGTCAGGGTAGAGCCAGAACTGCTAAATTGCCAGAATTTAATATTGCAGTTGTTGAAATCCCCGTTACAGAAGAGCAGATTTAATCATTTCTGGTGAGCTCAGTCTTTCTGGAGAGAAGAGGATGCAGAAAACATCCACTCATTCAAGGCAAGAGATAGCTACTGAGGTACAGCACCTAGAGAATATCTTATGAAAGTATGTATCACATCAACTACAGCTCTGGCTTTAAACTATCCCAAAATTGGGAAGAAGAGGGACGGAGTCACAATCTTGACTACATTCTCTGACATTCCGAGTTAATGCCATTTAATAGCAGCCCTTATAAATAATGTCTAATATATGGGTGGGGGAATCCCTGTTTCTGTGACTTTCATCTCACCCAGTTAGGAAAACTAAAGGCCAGGAAGAGAAATTCCACTGTTATGAAAAACCTGATGCCAGCTTCAGAGGAAGTGAATCCGCACTAGTATACTGCTCTCTATAAGTGGATACTTGGTTTCTCAAGGAATATATGCATTTATTCCTTGGATAACAAATTTTTCTTTGGATATTAAGGTTGTATGATTATACATCATGAGAAATCAAATCCAGTTTTGGATATGCAAACTAAATTTTGCCAGATATATTTTTTTTCTCTCAATCCTGGAAACCATGAGCTATCATTTTCTCAATGTATAATACCTGTTAAGTAGTGTTCTCAGGTATTTGAATGTCTGGGAACAAAATGATACAAAATAAAGCAAGCTTTCCAAATATTCATATCTCCCTTCATGTAGTAGCTGAAAAACTCAAGCTCTTTCACATCTAATAAACTCATTTCAGTAAGTAAAATTAAAGTTTTAAACTAGTTTTCATAGAATGTCTATAAGAATTTGGTAGCCATATCTAGTTAAAATATATTTTAGAAATAGTATTTCATTAGACAGGTCAGGGTTTCATATACTGTCATAAACAACCCCAGACACTTACTTGCTTAACATCTATGAGCTCATTACCATATGGACAAACTCCCCACTGGGTACACAGGTCCCTCCCATATGGTGAATCAGGCTGATTCTGCCTTGACTCCATCTTTCAAAGGTTTGGCCTTCAGGTTCAGAGAGGATTGGAAGGATGTGCACAGAACTTTAAATCCTTCAGCCTAGAAGTTTCACACGGCACTGCCCTCTATGGTATGTCACAGTTGGCCATGTGGTGTTTCTAAATTCAATGGAGCTTAGACACATGGTTTTCCTATGCACTTATGAAGGAGAGAGGGGCTGGATATTGATAAGGCAATAACAAACAACAGTAACTATTTGTCTCACTTTCCCACAACTACACACAGAATATATACTCATACACAGAATGCATTCCTCTTGAAGGAGGACACCCAAAACCCTCATTCACTCACCATGTCCTACATAGTTTCATTTCCCTGTGTCTCTTGCTGGATACTATCATTAAATTTGAAGGCTAGAAACTCTTAGTGTTAAATTAGAAAGACAAGGCATGTCCCTCACACACACACACACACACACACAAGAATGTTGTAAGTGGTATAACCACTTAAATTATTGTTATTATTTTGCACAGATGAAATAAAGAAAAGACATAAGTTGCTTACCCACAGTAATTTTGCAGTCTCACAAGGCAGAGATTTAGAAAGCCCTCTACCCTGAGTGTTCTGTTTTTTGTTTAGTCACTAAGTCCTGCCTGACTATTTTACAAGCCCTTGGACTAGAGTCCATTTGGCTTGTCTATCCAGGCAAGAATACTGGAGTGGGTTACCATTTCCTTCTCCAGGAGATCTTCCCAATCCAGGGACCCAACCCACATCTCTTATGTCTCCTGCTTTGGCAGGCAGATTCTTTACCACTAGCCACCTTGGAAGCTCATCCTTTGTGCAGTTAGCCCTAATTCTAATTTGTCATGGAAATTTTTTTGTTTTCTCTTCTGGGAGGGCATTTTGCTCTGGGAGGTACTTTTGCCCCTTCATTATTTTTCTTGGTCAGAAGTGTCATGGATATTGGTGAATATGCACAGGTTTCATAGTCCTCTTCCTACTTGAGTAAGTAGGGCTGCATGATTATTTTGATTCTTGAGCAGCGAAAGTAGTCTCGAGGTTTCATTGGTAATACATTTCTATCAAATAAATTGTATACCTTTTATCTATTTGGCTCCAGTAAATTCTGTGTACCAGTAAATAAATCAAAATATCTTTTCAGATAAAATTATCTTATTTCCTTGTTTTGTCATTCCTCTGCACCACCCCCTACTCCGTATCTTTGTGTTGTCTATTTTCTAACTGTATGTAGCAAGGAATGGGAAGAAGATCTATCTTTAATCTGATCCTTACTCTGAGTTATTTTATCCACCATTGAGGTTCTGATAAACAAAACATTCTTAATCTGACTTTCTGCTCCATGTCAATCCCATGTCAATCAAAAGTAATGTTTTACTGTTCTTTTTTTTTTTAATCACTGTAAATATTAAAAAAATCCAATCCATAGTTCTTTAGAGCCAAAAGCAGTCAGTGTCTGCTTCTTAAAAAAAAAAACCCTAAAATTCTAGTTTATGTTTAATACACTACATATCTTGTACATCTTTTTATTTTTTATTTTTATTTATTTTTATTTTATGTTTTAACTTTGCAATATTATATTGGTTTTGCCATATATCAACATGAATCTGCCAGGTATACACGTGTTCCCCATCCTGAACCCTCATCCCTCCTCCCTCCCCCTACCATCCCTCTGGGTCGTCCCAGTGCACCAGCCCCAAGCATCCAGTATCGTGCATCGAACCTGGACTGGCGACTCATTTCATATATGATATTATACATGTTTTAAGTTAGCTATGATAATGGCTAATCTATTAATACAGAACCAATCAACAACTACTGTGGATGTAATAAAAAGGTCTGTGTCCCTGTACAAATAAGTTCAACAAATAAGTTCAACAAACAAATGAGTTCTTTAGAAAATCTTTATGCAATTAAAATTCAGAATTTTTGTTTTCTGGTGAAATACACAATTTAAAATTTTAAATAATTATTTTAAATCTAAAACTTTTATTTGAGGAATTGACTCACAGGCGAAAGAAACTCCTCTCTTTTGATTTTAGCTCAGTTACTATTTTTTGTGGTTATTATAACTTAAATTGCCTAAATTATGCAGCCTTCGGAGGAAAAATACTTTTGCTTTATCTTACTCATAGAAACCGACGTGTTCAGTTTCCTCAGTTCTAAACTTCCTCACTGGTCTGCTAAGTCGCTTCAGTCTTGTCTGACTCTGTGCGACCCCATAGATGGCAGCCCACGAGGCTCCCCCATCCCTGGGATTCTCCAGGCAAGAACGCTGGAGTGGGTTGCCATTTCCTTCTCCAATTGCTATACAAAAACTTGATAAGCAACACCTGGAATTCTTACTTTTTTATATATTACTGAATTGAAACAATCAATAAAACCAATATATTTTTGTTCCAAAAATTATATAAAAATTCAAACTGAGTTTGAATTTTATTAATGTAGTGTATTAATTTATTAATTAATGTAGTGTATTAATTCAAACTGAGTTACATTCATCAACATCACTTGATTTAATATCTCAAATGTATATACTTTAAAATAAACAAAGTTGTCAAGAGTCATTCTTTCCTATATGTATTAGACTTCCTATTTCTTAGACAACTTATCAATAATTATATTGCCAATTACCATTATTTTTGACTTAAGATTTTTAACAGATAAATTATATAAATAAGTAATTGCCAGTAAAAATACTTTTAATATACTTTCTAAAAACTTGGGGATAAGTAATCAACTGAGTGATAATCAGCTTGTGTGTGTTTGTGTGTGTGCTTGTGTGTGAGCTCAGTCTGGTATGACTCATTACGACCCCATGGACTGTAACCCACCAGACTCCTCCTGTCCATGGGATTTCCCAGGCAAGAATATTGGAGTGGGTAGCTATTTCCTTCTTCAGGGGATTCTTCCTGACCCAGGAATAAAACTCAAATCTCTTGCATCTCCTGTGTTGGCAGGTGGATTCTTTACCAGTAGCACCATCTGTGAAGCCCTGATAATCAGCTTGATTTTCACTTAAATTTAGCAAAGGGAATTATTGCTGTCCCTAAGGTTTTCTCCAGCTGGACTTTCCTGTGCTGGATACACACTGGAATGGAAAAGGGACCAGATAATGCTTCAATTACTTAAAGATTTTTGTTACTAAGTGACCTCTCTGAAAAGGCTGAGTAAATAGTCAAAAAACTGTGAATTTGGAAAATACTAGTTCAGTAGCAGCAGACCTTTGAATATGCTTTTTATCAATAGAGTTTATTGCTTGTATTTAAAGCATTAGTGATTGACTTATTAACATGTATGCAAATCTCCTCTGGCAGAGAGGGTGCTGAATTGAAACAGATTTGTGGGCATTAGATGACACAATTGAGCAAAGTTTGAGCAATACCAAAATGTGAAATCATAGCAACATGACTATAAAATTTCTTCTTTGCATTTAAAAATATTTTAGCATAAAAACAATTTGAGATGCTTTTGGAAGAGAGAATTTATAGATCAGGGAATATGGTGGAGTTTAGCTCTATTTTAAATAACAGTGCATAAAAAGAAACATTTTAAAACTGTGTTGATAATTTGATAAATTCTCTAATTTTTTGAGGAGTTTCAGAGATGTTACGGACCGATTTATGTTCCTACCAAAATTCATATGTTGAAGTCCTAACTCCCAGTATCTTAGAATGTGACTGTGATTGAAAATAGAGTCTTTAGAGTTATGTCAGGTTAAGAAGGTTACAGGGTGTGTGCATCATAAGTTGGTTCAGTCCTGTCCGACCCCTTATGACCCCGTGGACTGTAGCCCACAGGGCTTCTCTGTCCATGGGACTCTCCAGGCAAGAACACTAGAGTGGGTTGCCATTTCCTCCTCCAGGTCCTGACCCAGGAATTGAACCTGCATCTCTTAAGTCTTCTGCATTGGCAAGTGGGTTCTTTACCTCTAGCACCACTGGGGAAGCCCTTTAGGGTCCTAATACATTATAACTGGTATCCTTATAAGAAGAGAAAGATACTCCATGGTGAGGTGAGCGCAGAAGAAAAGCCTTGAGAGAGCATAGCAAGGAGGTAGGTATCTGAAAACCAAAAGAGACCTCAGAAGAAGCCAATCCTATTAGCTATAGATCTTGGACTTCTAAGCTCCAGAACTGTGAAAAACTTAATTCTGTTCCCAAAGTTATCCATTCTGTAGTATTTCTTTATGGCAGCCCCAGCAAACTAATACAAGAGGTCTTATATTTCCTTAAAAGTTCTAACAATTGGCCTTACTTTAAATTTCATTTCTTATACTTGGACATGTTTTTAGAACGTCAAGGTTTCTATGAACTTTTAATTCTTTTCATGAAATATGTGACTTTAAATTACAGTATATTTTTCTTTACTAAGTGAGGCAATGATTTTTCATCATATCAAATGCAGTTTCCACTCTCCAAGGCAGGTTGTATAGAGCAAGTCATACTTTTATGTATGAAAAATATTTTGTCATTACCCTTCTCCAAGGTTACCTTCAGGTTTCTTAATGAAGGGGAGGATTTCAATTCTTTTCTCTGTTGTGCTTCATAGATTTCAATTAGATAGAATAGTGGCTTTGACAGAAATACTGGCATTTATTTAGTTTTTCGTGAACATGAATGTAATTTTTAATAAATATCTGTTGAATGAGTTAATGTTAGACCTCCTTGCCAGCATCATTACAAGGAAGAGAATTGTGATGAAAACACTCAAATGTAGAAGCAGCTTATATTTTGCATCCCTTCCTGAAGAGAATATAAAGAAAGATGGTACAGTTACAAGGTGTTAACAGAGAGAATTGATTTTTTAAAAGGTTCATGTTTGGTAGGCTGCAAAATATCTCCTTGTCATAATGTGAAATCAATTAAGGTTTGTTATGATAGTTCAGATACGCAGATGACACCATGCTTATGGCAGAAAGTGAAGAGGAACTCAAAAGCCTCTTGATAAAAGTGAAAGTGGAGAGTGAAAAAGTTGGCTTAAAGCTCAACATTCAGAAAATGAAGATCATGGCATCCGGTCCCATCACTTCATGGGAAATAGATGGGGAAACAGTGGAAACAGTGTCAGACTTTATTTTTTTGGCCTCCAAAATCACTGCAGATGGTGACTGAAGCCATGAAATTAAAAGATGCTTACTCCTTGGAAGGAAAGTTATGACCAACCTAGATAGCATATTCAAAAGCAGAGACATTACTTTGGCAACAAAGGTCCGTCTAGTCAAGGCTATGGTTTTTCCTGTGGTCATGTATGGATGTGAGAGTTGGACTGTGAAGAAGGCTGAGCGCCGAAGAATTGATGCTTTTGAAGTGTGGTGTTGGAGAAGACTCTTGAGAGTCCCTTGGACTGCAAGGAGATCCAACCAGTCCATTCTGAAGGAGATCAGCCCTGGGATTTCTTTGGAAGGAATGATGCTAAAGCTGAAACTCCAGTACTTTGGCCACCTCATGTGAAGAGTTGATTCATTGGAAAAGACTCTGATGCTGGGAGGGATTGGGGGCAGGAGGAGAAGGGGACGACAGAGGATTAGATGGCTGGATGGCATCACTAACTCGATGGACATGAGTCTCAGTGAACTCTGGGAGTTGGTGATGGACAGGGAGTCTGGCGTGCTGCGATTCATGGGGTTGCAAAGAGTCGGACACGACTGAGCGACTGATCTGATCTGATGATAGTTTTAATTATAAACCTTCCTAATGGTCAATATCTTGAAATTATTTAAAATAAAATTTATTATTCTCTTTGAAAATAACATTAAACTGTTCTGATATATTTATATAACAATTACACAATAAAATGTTCTTTATGTCTATAAAAATTGAACTAATCTTGTACAGTTTACATATACAATTCTTGTGTATGTTGTTTATTCACTGTAAATTATTAATGAAAAAAAATAGGAAATATTTTTTATTTCCTTTAACATATAAAACTAATTTATTAACAATTTTTCTCTTTAGAAATTATTTACTGATAGGTCCATGACACCTGTAATAATGCAGAAATAAAAATAATTAAGAAAGTTTCAACCAAAATTTATTAATATCACATTTTGTACATTCAAAATAAGTTTCTTTTAACCATAAATCAAAATGAATGATATTCCTTCATTAGTATTCCAAATATTGTTTCATTCTTTCTTACCAAGTCTTTATTTTCCTTTCAGCTACATGCAGCATTAATAAAAAAAAAAAAAATGAAGTGTCAAACATTTGGAAGCCAGCATCAGAGGAGCATTTGGTGATGACAGTATATTTTGTAGGTTGCACTTATTAATGTGAATCAGATGTCAGTTCAGACATGTCTGTTGCTTAATATATATCTATGTTGACATTTTTGTGTTCTATATAATGTTTAATACCATCAAAATTTGACAGTTTCCTTGAGGCTTATAGTTTCATTGCCTTGGTGGCCTCAACTTCATGGCCCCATGATTTTTCTAGTTTTTATAGCCCTTTCTTGGCTGTCTTGACTTAAAAAAAAATACACTTTCAACATCCCACCTTTTTGGTTTGTCAGGTTATTTTTCAGGAAAAGACTATTTCCACCCTAAGAGAATTTCTTAATTTGCTTTTAAGACACAGTGGTTTGTTACTCAATTGCATTCAATTTAATACTTCATTTTCAGCCTAGTTTAATAAGTTTTCTGCCCTTTTCCCTTTTCAGACATTTTTATATGTCCTTTTCTATTATAAACATGGATTTTTTTTTTCTGTGTTCCTCAACCTTATCCTAGCCCTGTAACCACAACCTCATATTCTAGCTGCTACCAATGAATTTGCTGTACATATTTTTTTGTTCATAATTAAAATTTTCAGAGTTTCTGAGGATTAAAAAAGATTAAAGTAAGAAAAAAACAGAAGTTCAGGAAAATTAGCACAAGCTTGTTATGATGCAATAATACCAATAATTATGGTAACAGCTTTGGTACATATGAAGAAGTATTTTCTTATAGATTATTGAAATAATTTTAGTGATCATTCATAATACCTTTGTCAGAGGTTTAAATAATGAGATACAGTGATTACTGTGGAAATGATAATTCTAGTTATTTTTTGCATTATTAAAATACTAACATCAAAAAAAGATGTCCTTTTCATTATAGGGGACTGGAATGCAAAAGTCAAAAGTCAAGAGATACCTGGAGTAACAGGCAAATTTGGCCTTGGAATACAAAATGAAGCAGGTCAAAGGCTAACAGAGTTTTGCCAAGAGAACATACTGGTCATAAACAAACAATGTCTTCTAACAACACAAGAGGCGACTCTGCACGTGGACATCACCAGATGGTCAACACTGAAATCAGATTGATTACATTCTTTGCAGCCAAAGATGGAGAAACTCTATATGGGCAGCAAAAACAAGACTGGGAGCTGACTGCGGCTCAGATCATGAACTCCTTATTACCAGATTCAGACTTAAATTGAAGAAAGTAGGGAAAACCACTAGACTATTCAAGTATGACCTAAATCAAATCCCTTATGACAATTCAGTGGAAGTGGCAAATAGATTCAAGAGATTAGACCTGATAGAATGCCTGAAGAACTATGCATGGAGGTTCGTCACATTGTACAGGAGGCGGTGATGAAGACCATTCCCCAAAAAAGAAATGCAAAAAGGGAAAATGGTTGTCTGAGGTGGCCTTACAAATAGCTAAGAAAAGAGGAGAAGCAAAGGCAAAAGAGAAAAGGAAAGATACCCATCTGAATGCAGAGTTCCAAAGAATAACAAGGAGAGATAAGAAAGCCTTCCTCAGGAGTCAGTACAAAAAAATAGAGGAAAACAATAGAATGGGAAAGACAAGAGATCTCTTCAAGAAAATTAGAGATACCAAGGGAACATTTCATGCAAACATGGGCACAATAAAAGACAGAAACAGTATGGACGTAAAAGAAGCAGAAAATATTAAGAAGAGGTGGCAAGAATACACAGAAGAATAATACAAAAAAGATCTTCATGACCCGGATAACCATGATGGTGTGATCATTCACCTAAAGCCAGACATCCTGGAATGTGAAGTCAAGTGGGCCTTAGAAAACATTACTATGAACAAAGCCAGTGGAAATGATGGAATTCCGATTGAGCTATTTCAAATGCTAAAAAGATGATTCTGTGAAAGTGCTGCACTCAATATGCCAGCAAATTAGGAAAACTCAGCAGTGGCAACAGGACAAGAAAAGGTCAGTTTTCATTTCAATCTCAAAGAAAGACAATGCCAAAAAATGTTCAAACTACTATACAATTGCATTCATCTCATACACCAGCAAAGTAAAGCTAAAAATCTCCAAGCCAGGCTAAAACAGTATGTGAACTGTTAACTTCCAGATGTTCAAGCTGGATTTAGAAAAGGCAGAGGAACCAGAGATCAAATTGCCAACATCTGTTGGATCATCAAAAAGGCAAGAGACACAGATGTATAGAACAGTCTTTCAGACTCTGTGGGAGAGGGAGGGGGAGGATGATTTGGGAGAATGGCATTGAAACATGTATAATATCATATAAGAAACGAATCGGCAGTCCAGGTTCGATGCAGGATACAGGAAGCTTGGGGCTAGTGCACTGGGATGACCCAGAGGGATGGTATGGGGAGGGAGGTGGGAGGGGGGTTTAGGATTGGGAACATGTGTACACCCATGGCAGATTCATGTTGAGGTAAGGCAAAACCAATACAATATTGTAAAGTAATTAGCCTCTAATTAAAATAAATTTAAATTAAAAAAAAAAGGCAAGAGAGTTCCAGAAGAGCATCTAGTTCTGCTTTATCGACTACACTAAAACCTTTGACTGTGTGGATCTTACAAACTGTGGAAAATTCTTCAGGAGATGGGAATACCAGGCCACCTGACATGCCTACTGAGAAATCTTTATGCAGATCAAGAAGCAACAGTTAGAACTGGACATGGAACTACAGACTGGTTACAAATAGGAAAAGGAGTACATCAAGGTTGTATATTGTCACCCTGCTTATTTAACTTATATGCAGAGTACATCATGTGAAATGCCAGGTTGGATGAAGCACAAGCTGGAATCAAGATTGCTAGGAGAAATATCAATAACCTCAGATATGCAGATGACACCACCCTTATGACAGAAAGTGAAGAAGAACTAAAGAGCCTCTTGATGAACGTGAAAGACGAGAGTGAGAAAGCTGGCTTAAAACTCAACATTCAGAAAACTAATGTCACGGCATCCAGTCCCATCACTTCATGGCAAATAGATGGGGAAGTAATGGAAACAGTGGCAGACTTTATATTTTGGGTCCAAAATCACTGCAGATGGTGACTGCAGCCATGAAATTAAAATAGATGCTATGACCAACCTAGACAGCATATTAAAAAGCAGAGACATTACTTTGCCAACAAAGGTCCATCTAGTCAAGGCTATGGTTTATCCAGTAGTCATGTAGGGATGTGAAAGTTGGACCATAAAGAAAGCTGAGTGCTGAAGAATTGATGCTTTTGAACTGTGGTTTTCATGAAGACTCTTGAGAGTCCCTTGGACTGCAAGAAGATCCAACCAGTCCATCCTAAAGGAAATCAGTCCTGAATATTTATTAGGAAGAGTGATGTTGAAGTTGATTCTCCAATATTTTGGCCACCTGATGTGAAAAACTGACTCATTTGAAAAGACTCTGATGCTGGAAAAGATTGAAGGCAGGAGGAGAAGGGGATGACAGAGGATGAGATAATTTGATGGTATCATAACCTTGGTAGACATGAGTTTTTGTAGGCTCCAGGATTTGGTGATGGACAGGGAAGCCTGCTGTGCTTCAGAGCTTGGGTTTACAGAGCTTGGACATGGCTGAGTAACTGAATTGAACTGTGCTGAAAATACAATTTATTTCAAATTCATTAATTACCTCCACATGTTTAACATTTGCCTGTTTCAGAGCTATTTTCCAAAATTTACACCTTTGATCCTTAATAATAGTATGTTTACATTTAATATTCCTTAACTAAGGTTAGCCACATCCCACATTCATTAATATCTGTCTTCTGACCCCAGAATCTGAAGAAAAAAAAATGCTATCTATTGTTTTAAAATATAAATGTTAGTTGATAGTATTAGCCAATAGAATTTTATGAACATGAGAAGTTCAGTTTTAATCCACAAAAGCAAAGAACTATGCAGGTGATCAGGACAGAGAGATAAAACACTTAACATTCTCCCTGCCATTCAGATATTTAAAACCTCTATAAGAAAAGTGGTAAGGAACAATTGTCAGAGTACTCTGCATTTATCTCTCTTTGCTCCTATGAGTCTACCAGTGCATTTATTATCAGGACTCTTATTAATCTACAAAATATAGCTAATTAAACTGATAAGATTTTTGGCACTCTACATAGAACAATAAGTAGGTGCATCTTCAAAAATATCGTTTGATTATAATGTGTGTTGAAGCAGAAAAGTTCATAATTTCCTCATGCTTTTATTCTTTTTTTGTGACTTTAATGGTAAGCTATGCGCAATTTAATTCTGTAGAACTTAGTTTCTATAAAATTATAAAAATTGAATCCAAATATAGTTGCCTTGATGCTAACATCCAGAAAACCAACAGGAGATAATTTCAATAGGGATCTAATATCTTGTCCATGGTATATCTTGTTCACTTATATCCTTATGATACTGGGAGTTTCTACAAGGATTTTTTTTCATAGAAATCTTAGTGAAGTACCTTCCCTTCATTTCATAATATCAATTGATAATTTATCAAATATTAATAAGATAAAATCTGATCTATGAATAAAATCTAATCTATGAAAGTTAAATAACACTTTCAAAAACACATGGTTACTAAATTTACATTAAAAATGATGGAAATAATGGAAGTCAAAGGTCTGCCTCTTTTTCCTAATGAATTTTAGCCACTTTGAAAAAGAACAGAAGCTATGATCACTTCTAGTGATGAGAGAGATCACTCCATTTTCTCACAGATTCCTGGTGACCTCTGTTGAATGATGCTTCTTAGTCCTCTAGACTAAGAGACTTCTCCAATAGGTTATCCTTTCCCACCTCCCTGTCCCATCCTGTCTAGATCTTAGCACATGTTGACAGAAAGCCACAACATTCCTATAGTTTGTGGCACATATATTTGTAGCCTTCTCACTTTCCTTGGAATCATAGGGACAATGTGTATGTGTGTGTGTGTACATGTGCCTGTGTGCATGCATGTATATGTGTGTGTGATTTATGTTTTAGTATATGAGAAATCAAGAAATAAGTAAGGGCCTACTTGGAAATGTATTTTCTATGTGGTAGTTCCAACTCCTGATGAACGTGGATAAGGAGCAAAAGTGGGAGGAAGGAACCAAATAGATCCATATTATCACTAGAATGGGTTCCATTGATTAGGAAAAAAGAAAGCCTATCACTTTACCAAAAAAGATCTGTATAGTCAAAGCTATGGTTTTTCCTCTGTGAAGTGAAGTGAAGGGAAGTTGCTCAGTAGTTTCTGACTCTTTGTGACCCCCTGGACTGTAGCCCGCCAGGATCCTCAGTCCATGGAATTTTCCAGGCAAGAGTACTGGAGTGGGTTGCCATTTCCTTCTCCAGGGGATCTTCCCAACCCCGGGATTGAACCCAGGCCTCCCACATTGCAGGCAAACACTTTCCCATGGTTTTCCCCCTAGTCATGTACAAATGAGAGAGTTAGACCATAAATAAAGATAAGAACAGAAGAATCCATGCTTTGGAATTGTAGTGTTGGAGAACTCTTGAGAGTTCTTGAACTGCAAGGAGCTCAAACCAGTCAATCCTAAAAGAAATCAACCTTGAATATTCATTGGAAGGACTGGTTCTGAAGCTGAAGCTCCAACACATTGGCCACCTGATGTGAAGAACTGACTCATTGGAAAAAACCCTGAAGCTGAGAAAGATTGAAAGCAGAATGAAAAGAGGACAGCAGAGGATGAGATGCTTAGATGGCATCACCAACCCAAGGGACATCAATTTAAACAAACACTGAGAGACAGTGAAAGGCAGGAGAGCTTGGCCTGCTATAGTCCATGGGATCACAAAAAGTTGCACATGACTTAGCAATTGAGCAACAACAATATCATGCTTATGATTATGAACATCTATCTGTTTTTCATAAGGACTAGCCTAAGCTGTAAAATAAGAAAAAATATATATATATACTTAATTTTTTAACTCTAAATATGATGGACAGAAAATGTCAAAATGTGGAAAATTGTTTTTGTTGATGAATGTAGGAAACACAAAAGAGTGAACAGATGCCTTCTCTATTTCCATGTTAGAAATACAGTAGACATAAATTATTTTCATCAGAAAGTTTTATTAGAAAATCCCTAAATGTATGTCAATATAAAGTTCTTTCTTTGAGTATGTTGCATGGTTGTTTTTGCTTCTGTTATGTGTTTTTATTTGCCTTACAAGCACACAGGTTTATCGACATGTAGAATTGATAGCATTGGTAAAATCAAACATTAGAAATGATTTTTTGTTGAAATATCAGTGAAACCTCATAGCTTGTTTGTGTCAAACCATGTTATTTACTATAAATCAGTAATAAATTTGCCTATCATGAAAAATTTGGCAGTTTATGAAAATGTCAGATGTCAGTAAACTGTCTTTGCCGAACAAAAGTCTGACAATAGTGAAGAAAGGTTTATACTGTGGAAGGATTGAGACACTTCTGAGTCTTTCTTATAGTTTGGCTTTGCTCTGTTGATAAGGAGGAAAGAGTATTCCAAGGCAACATGACATGACTTCTTATTAGCATGAATTGGCCTCAGCTTTGTTTTCTGAGATAACTAACCTCAAAGAGAGAAAAATGTACTTAATTTAAAATTCATCAGATTGCTAACTTCTCAAGATTTGGGAGCAGTGAAGAGGAACCAAGTATTTTAAGCACTTGACAAAACTCTAAATGAAATACTTTGTTTTTGAATATATTTTGTTCAGAAAAAAGAGAAAATACTATCTATCAGAACAACTTGACAAGATGGAGTTTACTCATGACATTTCTTACTTGTTGGATATTTTTAGCTACATAAATGAGAAAAAAAAATTGGAGGTTCATCAGGCACCATTAGGTATTTAATGGGGAAAAAAAAACACAAAACAATGAAGCAAACCAGAAAAAGCCCTGGTGGTAGTTTGTTCCAATCGTCACCCTTGAAAATATTGAAGTCTGGGATGACCCAGAGGGATGGCATGGGGAGGGAGGTGGGAGGGGGGTTCAGGCTGGGGAACACATGTCCACCCGTGGTGGATGCATGTTGATGTATGGCAAAACCAATACAATATTGTAAAGTAAAAAAAAGAAAAGAAAAGAAAAGAAAAAAAAAGAAAATATTGAAGTCAGAAGATCCTGTGAAGTTTCTAATAGTTGAGGATGTGCTGCTGCAGGCTGGAGTCAACAGTGATAAATCCCTGTGAATTTCTAGGGCAGGTGGAAGATTTCGTATGTTGGAAATTATCATAGGATGTGTTCTGATTGTCATTTTTATCAAATGTTTAGTTTTAAGTCTTTAATGCTTCATTTTATTCGGCCATTCATTTATATGAACTATGCTTTATTTTATTTTTTAACTTTACAATATTGTATTGGTTTTGCCATACATCAACATGAATCTGCCACAGGTATACACGTGTTCCCCATCCTGAACCCTCCTCCCTCCTCCCTCCCCATACCGTCCCTCTGGGTCATCCCAGTGCACCAGCCCCAAGCATCCAGTATCATGCATCGAACCTGGACTGGCGACTCGTTTCATATATGATATTATACATGTTTCAATGCCATTCTCTCAAATTATCCCACCCTTTCCCTCTCCCACAGAGTCCAAAAGACTGTTCTATGCATATATATGGAATTTAGAAAGATGGTAACAATAACCCTGTATACGAGACAGCAAAAGAGACACTGATGTATAGAACAGTCTTATGGACTCTGTGAGAGAGGGAGAGGGTGGGAAGATTTGGGAGAATGGCATTGAAACATGTAAAATATCATGTATGAAACGAGTTGCCAGTCCAGGTTCGATGCACGATACTGGATGCTTGGGGCTGGTGCACTGGGACGACCCAGAGGGATGGAATGGGGAGGGAGGAGGGAGGGGGTTCGGGATGGGGAACACATGTATACCTGTGGCGGATTCATTTTGATATTTGGCAAAACTAATACAGTTATGTAAAGTCTAAAAATAAAATAAAATTTAAAAAAAAAAAAAGAAAAGTCTTTTTTTTTTTTTAACCTGTGTGTGCATTTTTTACTCCTGATAAGAAAGCCACAGTGTCTCATGTCTCTTGTGTCTCACTTGTGTCTCTTCTTAGAGATGATCAATCTCATGCTTCAGCAGTTCATACTTCATTTAATGTTCGTCTCTGTCATGAGAATTTAACGGCACAATGGATAATGCTTTTTTGTTCATTTTTCTTAGAATAGTAAAATGTACAAAATCATTGGTCATATATTATCAGTTGAATGAATAAAACCTGTCTTCCTTGATTTAACGAATTTAGAAAATATTTTTCATCCATCATGTGACATTTGAAAATCTTAGATTATTGTTTCTTACTTATTCTTCCCAACATCTTCTCAATTTTGTTTTAGTACCTTTAGTTTTTCTAGGCACAAAGTTGTTTATCTCACAATTATCCTAAATTTAATTTTAAGATCAGAAAAATTTAATAAATTAATGTCAAAGACTTTCAGGGATAAAAAGCTTTGATAACAATGATTTAGCTCACCTGTCCCACCAAATCACACTGTGCCTTTAGATTGATAACCATTGTTATTTTCTGTTGTACAGGCTTTCAGATAATTATATATTCATTTGTATCGATACTCTGTTGATCATGGTAAATGACTACTAGTTCTAGAGCAAGCAAGCCTGAAGTATCAGGAACTTGAGAGAGTAAAGTTTTATTTTTCATTAGGTCAAAGTCTAATTGACACTGACTGGTTCTCCAGAAACCCCCTTTGTGGAAATATATCAGTAATCCAGTTTCCTATCATATTGTGCTCAGTCGCTTAGTCATTTCTAACTCTTTGTGACCCCATGAACTGTAGCCCTCCAGGCTCCTCAGTCTATGGAATTTTCCAGGCAAGAATACTGAAGCTGGTTGCTATTTCCTACTCCAGGGGATCTTCCCAAACCCAGGAATTGAACCCTTACCTTCTGCATTGGCAGGCAGGCTCTTTACCGCTGCACCACTGGGAAGCCCCTTCCTATTATATTAGGCAATGACATGCAATACCACGTGGCTCCCAAGTTATGTGCACAGAAGAAGAGAGATCATAAATGAGCATGATGTGTGTCCAGGCCCATAAGTGATGCACACCAATATGTGCATATTTTATTTATGATTTAATTAAAGGAACACAAAACTAGTATCAAAGAAAGCTGGGAAATACAAGTTGTTGCTATTATGCAAACAAAATAAGCAGGTGAAGGATGTTATAGAGGTAGTCTGCTGCCCAAATCAATGAAATCATAATTATCTTTTGAAAAAAAAGTAATGATATTAAAAAACAAAACAAAATTTCTAGCTAGATTGATTTTTCATATTGGAAAAAAATTAGAGCAGAGTTTAAGTGTATTAGAAGTAAAATAAGATATCATTAACAAATGTACACCAATACATTTAACAATTTAGTTGAAGCTGATAAAGTCTAAAAACTGACACATGAGAAATAGAAAATCAGAATTACTGAACATGTGGAAAAGAAACTTAATTTTATGTTAAAAATCAGGTGTTAAAAACTTCAATGTTGAAGGCTAGCTCAAAGTGTTTGTATGTTATTTGAAATAGTATTTTTCCATTTTCCTATTGTCTTTTGGTTTATAGAAATACATTTTGGCTTGTTTATTGCTCTTGCATTCTACAACTTTTAAAAATCTTCATTTATTCTAACAGATTTTTTGGGGGTGTATTTGCAAAGATTTTGTTTGCACATGCTCATTTATCTTTGGAAAAAAAGAGTTTATACTTTTCTCTTCAAAATGTTTGACTTAGTTTATTTCTGTGTCCATGACTTTGAACTCTTGGCCAAATCTCTAATCAGTCTTGATGATTTATTTCACATATGCTTTTGGATTATTGGCTAATATTTTGTTAAATATTTTTCACATTGATATGCCAAATAGTTCTGCAGTTTTATTTTCTTTTGTTATATTTTTCTTATTTTGGTACCAGAGTAAGTCAGGCCTCATGGGGAGTAAAATGTATTATTTTTGCCTTTTTTAAAGGAGTTGCTTTACTAAATTTCCTTTAAAATGTGAACCTGTGGATAGTTCACTTAAGTCATGTAGGTCATTCATAAAACTAATTAAAATAGCTCCCTTGACTACCCTGATATAAAAGAGTTACCCATATTGGTGTGTGTTCTCATATCAGACACATATTTATACATGTTACTTTGTTGTGTCTTATTTCTCCCTTTAAAATTCATGAGAACAGAGATGTGTGTGTGTGTGTGTGTGTGTGATGTTTTGGTCACCAAATGTGCCTAGAACAGCACCTGGCATGAACTAATTATTCAATAATGTTCATTGAATAGATCATTGGACAATTAATTTCTTCTTTTGACAATATATCATAATGAAGTGATCTGGAACATAGGTAAATACTTATGGAAAAACAGTATTCATTGAAATGTTGTTGGCCATATTATTCATTGGCCATTAACAATTTGCTTAATAATAAGCAAATTAATCTTATTAAGAAAATTATTAATATGAATTTTAGTAAAATTTTAGCCTAGACACATATTATACATGTTGAAGTGTTTTAATGATATTATGAAATATGTATATAATATTATCTGTTTTTTATCTAAGGTATATTGAAACTGCAGAAGTACATTGGAATGGGCATGGAGTTGAAATACATCAAAAATATCTCCAGGGTTATGGAGAAATAGATGATACCTTTTTCCTTTAAACTTTCTAATATAAAATTATATTTTCAAATAATTGCTAAGCAATAAAATATCATTAATTAAAATGGCCTGAGGATAAATAATGTTTTGTTTTGATTTTTAGAAAGTGATAAAGTCAAAGTGATAATGTCACAGATATAATCTTCTCAAGGTTCTAATTTTTATGCTCCTTTGGAATTATTTTATGACCATGGACTCTGTTTTTGTGCTTAATTGCACACCTCACACAATTGTTCTTTTAGCTATGAGAGAAATAAAATTATAAACTATGGATGGAGGAGCTTAATCCTATCACCCCAGTCATATCAAAATTTGTTGTAGGAATTAAATAAAGATCTTAGCTTTAGATCTCCAACTGTTTTCCGTAGAAATCTAATTCCCAAGATAATGTACTGTAAATACATCTGAAACATATACCAAATGCTGCTCACAGAGTCACAATTAACATGCATTTTGATAATTTTGCATCTGAAGTTAAGAAATTAATTTCACCTTGTTTAAAACAGCATTTCTCAAATTTATTTCACCACTTAACCATATTTAAATTTATGCCTGCTGCTCAAATGCTACTTGAAAGCACACCGTTTTCTTGCCCAGCCACATAGAAGAGGCAGCGCAGTGGTTTGACACTTGAGCTCTGAAGATACACTGCTTGGGATTGGAGCTTAGCACCACTGGGGCCAGTTATGTTACTTCCTTGTGCTGCACTTTTAAAATAGGTGATTAAAAAGTAAATAATGACTCTAATCACCTATAGTTTTATGACATTTAAAACTGCAAATTATGTGTAAAGGCCTTAGAGCAATGTCTAACATAGTACTATGTAGACCTTGTCATTTTATTCATGTTTAACCCAATCTTTTGGTCTAATTAGTCTTTCAGATTTTCCTCTTGTAGTATTCAGTTGCCAATTCATGTCCAGTTCTTTGTGACCCCATGGACTGCAGCATGCCAGGCTTCCCTGTCCTCCACTGTTTCCCGGAGTTGGCTCAAATTCGTGTTCATTGAGTCAGTGATGCCATCCAACCATCTCATCGTCCTCTGGCCTCTTCTCCTGTTGCCTTCAATCTTTCCCAGGATCTTTTCCAATGAGTTGGCTCTTCACATCAGGTGGCCAAGTTTTGGAGCTTCTACTTCTACTTCTATGGCATTCTACTCCCATATTGGGGTGATTTCTGCAGTTAGTGCCCTGCTGGCTTGATGTTTCTCTAAGTCATATCCTCTGTGTGATGCTTGCTTAGGCTAGCTTCTTCACCTTGTCACCACCCAATTCTCATCATCTGTTGTGGAGTGAATATTTTTTTCATCTCCCCAACACAAATTCACATGTTAAAATCCTAACCCTTCATGTGATCATACTAGGAGGTAGGATGTTTAAGGTTGATTAGGTCATGAGGGTGGCATCCCCATGAATGGGATCAATGCCCCAAAAGAAACCACAGAGAAATCCCTCAACCATCAGTCCCATGAGAACAGCGAGAAGATGATCATTTATGAACCAAGAAGAGAGTCCTCATCAGACACTGAAACTACCAGGGCCTTGATCTTGGACTTCCCAGCCTCCAGAAATGTGAGACATAATCATTTGTTGTTTAGGCTGCCCGGTCTGTAGTAATTTGCTGCAGTGACATGACCAGACCAATACGCCAATACAAGAGGGGAATATAAGTTACTTTTGATTTGATATTTCTTTCTTCCTCACATGGCAACAGCTCCACACTCCCATTCAACGCATCTTGGAGCAGGTAGATGCCTCCACCAGCTTTCCTGAGCATCCCCATGCCGTATTGGTATAGAAGGAAGGTTTTCTTTTAACCTCCACTCTGTGATCTCTTGACCATTCTTAAAAGTTTAACAACATCATGGTGTGAGAGATGTGAAGAGACAGAAGCTGTCACACCAGTAAAACAGATACATAAGAATGTACTATAGACACAGCATGTCTGTTAAACACACTTATATATCACATGGACAATCACTCTTCTCTCCTCCTTTATCCTACCCAGATAAATGTGATATGTATCAGCCCTCTCCACATACGTTAAATAAAATCACGAGACCAATATGTTTGTGAGTTGTTTCAGTTAATCCCTTTAATTGATGGAAAATTGATTTAAAAGTAATAAGTAAATTTGTCTATGGTAAAGGAAATGTCAGTTATCAATGTTCCAAACAAATGATTGCTGTTCTCAATGAAGATCCCCAAGTTTACATGGATGTATTTACAATTCTAGAGAAATAGCAAAGTTCACATGTACTGATCTGTATTTTAGTGCTGCTCTCATTAGGTGG
The DNA here is from genome assembly GCF_019923935.1 of Bubalus bubalis. Lineage (NCBI taxonomy): Eukaryota > Metazoa > Chordata > Mammalia > Artiodactyla > Bovidae > Bubalus > Bubalus bubalis. Next base: position 60,502,752 of record NC_059175.1, on the reverse strand, counting down.
TCATTTCCTATACAGCAAGCATTTTCACCTTAAGATTGGTATTTGCAGTTGGCCCCATAGTCACTGACACATTGCATGTACTCTAAAAATCTTAAATGGATATGTTTAGTGGGAGGATAGAAGCTAATGCCTATTGTTAAATTAGTAGGAACCCCTTTTCCCCCACCAAATAATTTTTGCACCAATGGATTTTGTTAATACTTTCAGAAGAATTGGCAGTGCATTAAAAAAATAGATACTATTTTTGAGGTCATAATGCTGAACACACAGTAGAAATTTGGGATCAATAATACCCCATTGTTTGTCTGGAAATAAGCATGTAAATATATCCTTTCTGCTTTTAGATGATCTCTAGAGGTTTAGTACTGGTAACATAAAATATCAAGCACTGAGCCCCCTTTTCTGTGGGCTTTACCTATTGCAGAACAGTTCCCATTGCACATGACACTGACATACCAGTTCTGTTTGTGATGAGATTTATTTCTTCATGCTTGGCAATTATGAATAACCTTTGAAGGAAAAGGAAAACAGCTATAGCTTGGCAAAGCCTGTGTACCGTTACAGAAATTTCCTCTAAGTTCAAAGAACAAGTAAATATCACTTACGCCTACAGATATAAAACTCTCTGCCAGAAAAAAATAATCACAAGAGTTTTCTCTTGTTTTCATATCACAGAATGTTTTATATGGTGTTTCTTTAATAGGTGGATTTATGACCTCCAAATTGCCTGAACTTTTTAGGTCCTTGAGAAATCTCTGCTTCGACCATCATTTTCATTTCCTGCAGCATTAGTAGTTCAAATTTTTTTAATTGATCAAATCATTTTGAAAAAGACAAACCATCCTTCTTCTGGTGTGGCAGACATCCACAGTGATACTCTACATCACTGTGAATTTGAAAAATGCAATTCAGAAAAAGAATACAATGTCAAAAAGACTACTGTAGCCTCTCTGGGGTATTAGGCTGAAGGACATTAATGGGGAACATAGTCCATTGTGATTTTTAAATAAGCTCATTATTTTTAAGTTTTAGAATGGGTACACATAACAACAGTTTATTTTTTGAAGCACAATGTAGAGAAGAAAAGACTCATTTAAAAGATAAGGAAAAGAAAAAATATCTGATATGTCAGAAACACAAATAGTTTTAGAAAATTGACAAGAGTACCAAAATAAAGACCCAGAATAAAATTGCATCCATCAAACATAAAATATAGAGAGAAATCCATTCCACAGACTCCAGTTTTATTCTTTACCGGCTTATCCTAAGGCTTACTCTGGTACAATACAGTGTATCTTTCTCAGGAGCTCCTGTACCACCCAGAGTTAAGAATACAAAGAGGTGAGTCAGAAGCTGTAAAAATGTACTTTATGGTACAAAAGAAGAGATCTCATTTTTTTTTTTTTTTCAGCTCCAGAGAACATAAGTTGCTTAAATCCTGATGGAAGACAGATATTTAGGAGACCAGCATTGTCGATTTCAAATCATTAGCCCTGAAACCAGTTCAGTTATAAACTTTGTGCTTGTCACTATGGTTAGAATAGCACACCCAGTGTAGCATTGTAGTCTGTCAGCCAATACACTATGATTCAGGAAATAAAGGAGAGAAAAATGATCCATTAGCAAAATTATATTGCCACATATGCAGGAAATTTTGCATAAGTACAATGCATATACCATGCTTTTATGTATTTGCCTAAGCAACTTATTCTATTTTTAATATTTTTAAATTTATTTAGCCACACCAGGTCTTAGTTGCAGCACATGGGATCAGCAATGTTTGTTGAAACATGCAGGGACTTTAGGGTGCCATGTGAACTCATGGATGCAGCATGTGGAATCTAGTTCCTTGACCAGGGATTGAACCCAGGCTCCTTTCATTGGAGCATAGAGTCTTAGCTACTGGATCACCAGGGAAGTCCCTAAGCACTTATTCTTGACTTCTCTGTTTCTTTGGTTTTCTCCCTTCAAATATCTTAACTAATATATAACCAGAGCCTGACAATGAAAGCTATAATCTCTGTAACTAATTAAAAAGATAAAGATTATTTACAGTAGGTTGGTCAGAACATTTTAACCTACCTTCATAAAATATAATTCCAAATATATCATTAAAGAATGTGCTAATATCATATACTGGAAAAATGAGTTTTGCACATCTTTGTGTTTATGTGTGCATGCACATACATTTGTGTGTGTGTGTGTGGGGTGTGTGTGTGTGAGAGAGAGAGAGAAAGAGATGTGTACTAATATCTCTATGTATTAATGGTTTATAGCTTACTATGTTATATTCAGGTAACGGCAACAGACAAATGAATCACTAAAGAAGTATTTAATATTACCAGTATAATATTTTAAAAATAACAGTTTCTTTAAACAATTTCTTTAATTACTTCCATAAATTTTATTCATGTTCACATATTGATACATGTATTATAAATACATAAATAAGGTAATACTGAATATAAGACTGGGAGGACCCAGAGGGATGGAATGGGGAGGGAGGAGGGAGGAGGGTTCAGGATGGGGAACACATGTATACCTGTGGCGGATTCATTTTGATATTTGGCAAAACTAATACAATTATGTAAAGTTTAAAAATAAAATAAAATTTAAAAAAATTTAAAAAAAAAGAAAAAAAAAAAAGAAAAATAAAGATGTATCAGACCATTATGCACCACTTATTTCCTTGAATATGCACTCACTAATGTCATACTAGTGTTAGGATAGAGAAGACAGGTTATGCAGCCAGACAATTGAGCTTAAATATGAGCTTTGCCAAATACTAGCAATGTGAGGAGATTTATCAGATCCCTATGTGCCACAGTTTCCTCATGTACAAAATGGGATCACTAACAGTGTATTTTCGGAGAAGGCAATGGCACCCCACTCCAGTACTCTTTTCTGGAAAATCCCATGGGCGGAAGAGCCTGGTGGGCTGCAGTCCATGGGGTGCTAAGAGTCGGACACGACTGAGCGACTTCACTTTCACTTTTCACTTTTCATGCATTGGAGAAGGAAATGGCAACCCACTCCAGTGTTCTTGCCTGGAGAATCCCAGGGACCGGGGAGCCTGGTGGGCTGCCCTCTATGGGGTCGCACAGAGTCGGACACGACTGAAGTGACTTAGCAGCAGCAGCAGCAACAGTGTATTTTATCAAGTTGCTGTGAGAAATGAGTCAATAATTAAAAGTGCTTAAAATATTGATTCTGTTAGCTGTAATAACCACCACACTAATAATAATTGTATATAATGTATTTATTTCAGACATTATTATTATTTTTATTATTGATTCTAAGAGTTGCACAGATTGATTTTTAGTCATATTAAGTATATGATCAATGTGGAAGAAGTAACACTATTGAAAATTTTCTCATACTCAATACATATTGAGTTGTATAATTGTTTGTTTTTACCAAAATGCCATATGAATTCATAAACTCCTTGGCTATTTGCTTTTCTCACTAAAAGTTTTAACATGAAATTATGTCCAACTCACCACACTTGGCAGTAAACAGGCAACATTTGTTTACCTGGTTCCTTTTTGTTGGGCTTTCTGCTTGAAAAAGATGATCTACTCTGGCCCTAATCAGCATGTCTATCTGATCACTTCCAGATCTACATATCCAAGTAAGAATGTGACTGAATTAGATATAAAGACAGAGATAGATAGATAGATAGAAGAGAGAGAGGGAGGGAGAATGATAGATGAATAAATGGCTTGGAAGCACTTTAAAAATAATGCATTCAAAATTCAATTTCTCCCCTTTTCCACCCTTGCTGTACTTCTCCAGCCACCCCTCATGGGTTAATGGCACTACACTTCTGTTCAGACCTGGATCTCAGCCAGTATTTTTGACCTCTCCTCTATTTCTCGGTCCAGGTTCCTTATTGGGCCCTCCTGATTTCATCTCCTAAAGAATTTTCAATCTCCCCCTTCCCTCCAACTCTTCCAATACTTCTGTGAATTAAGGGATGATCAACTCTGAGCTGGTCTACTAAAGAGACTTTCTGACTATTCTCTCTACAATTCCCATGTCAACAGAAAGGGGAAAAAAACCACAATGTGAGAGTTGTGAGTTGTTTTATTTGGGGCAAAATGAGAACTGTAGCCTGGGAGACAGCATCTCAGAGAGGTCTGAGAAACTATTTCAAACTGCTCCAAAGAGGTAGGGGAAAAGGTCAGTATACATGTGATTTTGGTGAAGCGGGAGTACATTCAGTCAGGTACACATTCTTGCAGAAGTTTTCTGCTGGTCTTGTGAAGGTTACTGCTAGTTATGAAGAGCATATGTCAACATTAATGTTTTTAGTGCTTTTCTGGATATGAGGAGATGCCAGAATCAGGGTCATAAAATCTCTTGAACATCTGCTTTTCTATTTCTCCTAGCAAATACTCTTAATGTTTCTCATCACAAGAAAAAAAAAAAAGAAGTTTTGTAACTATGCATGGTGACAAATGTTAACTAGACTTTCTGTGTTGAACATATTGCAATACACACAAATATCAAATTATTATGTTTTACACCTGAAAACAATATAAATTTTATGTAATTTGTACCTTGAAATAAAAAAGGAAAATATCACACAAAAATGTCTTAGAAGAAAGATATTATTGTTATATCAGTTTAAAACTGAGGAGACTGAGAAATGGGAACTTTAAATAATAGTCCTAGGTTATATAGTTAAAAGTGGGCTTCCCAGTTGTCTCAATGATAAAGAATACATTTGCCAATTCAGGAGACTAGGGTTCAATCCTTGACTCAGGAATATCTCTTGGTAAAGGAAATGGCAATCCACTCCAATATTCTTGTTGGGAAATTCCATGGATGAGGGACCCTGGTAGGCTATAGTCCATGGGGTCACAAAGAGTTGGACACGACTGAGCGACTTCACTTTGTTTCTCTCTATAGTTCCTTTTGGAGAAGGAAATGGCAACCCACTCCAGTGTTCTTATCTGGAGAATCCCACGGACAGAGGGGCCTGGTGGGTTACAGTCTATGGGATTGCAAAGAGTAAGAATGTGACTGAATTAGATATAAAGACACAACTAAGCAACTAACACACACACACACACACACACACACACACACACACACAGTGCAAAAGATTAGGAAGACATAAGGCCAGACCCTGCAACAAAATTGTAACACCAGACACTGCCATGAACGGATTTGGATAAAAAGATTGGCCTTGGAATCAGAATAAAGGGACAGAAGTGGCAATAGGTAAGTGAGAAATAGGGCAGCTCTGTAGGCTCACAGGAGTGATGCCAAATTCTGGCTCTTCACTTAAATCCTGGCAAGTATGGGCTTGTTATTTAAACTTATGCATTAATGATTTATTCATTTGCTAAATAGCTATGGCACTATCTACCTTCAAGGTGTTTGGGGAATTAATATTATTTGTAAAATACTTGGCACAGTTTCTGATATGTGAGAGATGATGTGATTTTGCCTTTAGCTTGGTTGCTATTTCTAGTATTAGTACAACAACTGCTGCTGTTATTATATACAATGCAAAATATATACTGAAGATGAATTCCTAGTTTTGATGGTTGAATTGGTACCAGAAAAATGAGAAAGACAAGGCTGAAACAGTTCCTGAAGATTTTAAACCAAGGTTACCTCATATCAAGCAAATGATTTTAGGAATGAAGAAACCCAAAAATGAACAGAGGGTAATATTTTTACATGGTAAACCATGATGCAGCTTTAAAAATACCATTTCAGCTTTATAGTTACTGGGATGTTTTATTGACTTGCAAAGGAGAAAATGTGTTTGTGGTATTTTTTGTTTATTTTATTATTAGTTCTAAGAATTCTTTAGTTAACTAGTAGCTTCTGAATAATCAGTGTTGAAGAATTAACAAGTACTAGGAAGTGAGTACCAGAGAAGGCAATGGTACCCCACTCCAGTACTCTTGCCTGGAAAATCCCATGGAGGGAGGAGCCTGGTAGGCTGCAGTCCATGGGGTCACTAAGAGTCAGGCACGACTGAGCGACGTCACTTTCACTTTTCACTTTCATGCATTGGAGAAGGAAATGGCAACCCACTCCAGTATTCTTGCCTGGAGAATCCCAGGGACAAAGGAGCCTAGTGGGCTGCCGTTTATGTGGTCGCACAGAGTCGGGCACGACTGAAGCAACTTAGCAGCAGCAGCAGTAGCAGGAAATGAGTTAAGTGTTTCCCTGTTGGCTCAGACAGCAAAGAATCTGCCTGCAATATGGGAGACTTGAGTTCCATCCCTGGGTTTGAAATGTCCCTGGAGGAGGTTATGGCAACCCACTCCAGTATTCTTGCCTGGAGAATCCTCATGGACAGAGGAACCTGGTTGGCTACAACCCATAAGTTCATAAAGAGTCAGACACGACTGAGCAATAAAGCACACAGGAAGTGAATAATCAGTGTTATTAGGAACATGAAATCATGTTATGATATAAAATATACTACTACATTAAAGAATGCACCTTCAACGCAGAAGACTCAGGTTTGATCCCTGGGTAGGGAAGATCCCCTAAGAAGGAAACGGCAACCCACTTCAGTATTCTTGCCTGGATAATCCCATGGACAGAGGAACCTGGCAGGATATAGTCCATAGTTGCAAAGAGTCTGACACGCCTTAGTGACTGAACAACAACTACTACTACTAATATTGCTGTTGAAATTACATTTTAATATTATTGAAATCAGATAAGCAAATGTTGAAGACACTAGGGACTTTAGCTTTGAGCATATAAGTCTAGAACAGAGTTTTTCAAGTTTAGCACTATTAACATTTCGGGTTGGATAATTCCTCATTTGGAAAGGGGTGGTCAGTATCAGTTCAGCCACTCAGTTGTGTCTGACTCTTTATGACCCCATGAACCACAGCATGCCTGGCCTCCCTGTCCATCACCAACTCCCAGAGTCCACCCAAACCCATGTCCATTGAGTCGGTGATGCCATCCAACCATCTCATCCTCTGTCTTCCCCTTTGCCTCCTGCTCTCAATCTTTCCCAGCATCAGAAACTTTTCAAATGAGTCAGCTCTTCGCATCAGGTGAAGTATTGGAGTTTCAGCTTCAACATCAGTCCTTCTAATGAACACCCAGGACTGATCTCCTTTAGGAGGGACTGGTTGGATCTCCTTGCAGTCCAAGGGACTCTCAAGAGTCTTCTCCAACACCCTTGACTAGACAGACCTTTGTTGACAAAGTCATGTTTCTGCTTTCCAACAGACTGTTTAGGTTGGTCATAGCTTTCCTTCCAAGGAGTAAGTGTCTTTTAATATCATGGCTGCAATCAACATCTGCAGTGATTTTGGAGCCCCCCAAAATAAAATCAGCCACTGTTTCCACTGTTTCCCCATCTATTTGCCATGCAGTGAATAGCTGTTTTATGCACGATATGATGTTTAAGATTCTACCTGCCCTCTGCCTACTAAATGCTGCAGCCAAGACTTTCTCACTTACCAGTTGGGACAAATAAAATGCTATAGACTTTAGTAATTGCTCCCAATTTAGAATCAGTGATGTAGCCAAAATTTTAATGCCTTTTTTGATAAAATATCTTTTTCTCCCTTGCCAAGAAATCATGTGTACTAGAAGTAGGTATTTTTTCTTCTGAAAACTGTTCCCCATCCTCCCTGTTAAATCTCTATCACCTACTCCAGCAAGGGATTTCTGAGTTGAGATGTTTATCATACTATGTCTTCTTCACATACAGTTGGTCCAAGAATTAACACTTGACACAAGATAAACCAGTAATAATTCTTTATCCTTCTGGGTCCTATTGACTTTTCCAAGCATTAGCACTTAATCTTAGTTGGACTGGTAAGAAATCCTTAGACAACTGTTTTAAGCTATACATAAACAATGGAAAAATATTCATTTCTTAAGTGGTAAGAGTACTATGATGCCCCTTGCCATAAACTCATATTCTTATTAAGCTCTTATTTTCTTGACTTCATTGTAAATAAACATTTCTATTACTGTGTCATAAAATACCCTTTCTAAATTATCAGTGAAGTTATACATTAAATAACTTAGAATACTCAAATCTCATTCTATGAATAGGGTATTTAATTGTGAATCATCACTGTAGAAAGGGAAATTTGACTGCTTCTGTAACTGGGAAGATAATGTAATATGATTTATAGAAATGGGAGCATCTGGACATGCCAACTAATGGCAGCCAGGAATTCTCACCAACATCTTGTGTCTGGTACTGTGTTGTGGAGCCAACAAGATTATTAACAAATACAGCTACTGCAATTATGTAGTAGACCTAAAGAAAAGTTCATCCAGATAATTATAGTTTCAGTATTATAAGGAATGCCACTTTTATTAAACAAGTGATTTCTGATGCCCAATGACTGTCAAAGTAATAAAGTACACTGGATAAAGTTAAACAGGTAAGGAAGACTTTATTCAAGACCATTGCAATAGGAGAGAAAGACTAAACTTATCTCTGTTTAAATTAAAGGCAGAAGGGTTTCTAAGCACTGGAGTGAGCTACTGGAAATGTACTGGAGGATTTTAGAGGAATGGATGAACAGTTAATATATCCAGGAGTCAAGTCACTATTGGGTTTGTAAATGGTTTTCTCTGCTATTATTATGTCACCTGTATTGGCCATTAAAGTGAAGTTGTGACCCTCTCACAGATTGGAAAATGGGAATGTTCAATTCCTGGATGGTTACATTTCAAAAAGATGGCAACCAGGTCTTTGAGAAAAAGATAACTAGCTTATAAAACTGTCAAGAAGCTTTTTACAAGATTTAAATCTCTTAAAGGGCACAGAGGTGGCTCAGTTGGAAAGAATCCACCTGCCAGTGCAGGAGATGTGGGTTCAATCCCTGGGTCAGGAAGATCCCCTGAACAAAGAAATGGCAAACAACTCCAGTATTCTTGCCCAGAAAATCCCATGGACAGAGGAGCCTGGTGGACCACAGTACACAGGGTCACAAAGAGTTGACCAAGACTGAGTGACTGAGCATGCAAATGACAAAGAAAGAATTTGCAATTATGAGTTTTCTAAATACTCTAAAATAAGTACTCTAAAAAAAGGAAAGTCAGAAGCCAATCGTCCATGGGATCACATATTTAGAGTTTTTTAAATACTCCAAAGTAAATATTCTAAAAAAAGGAAAGTCAGGAGCCAACAGTCTGGAAATCTGTCCAACTTTAGCAATGTCAAAGGAAATATTAAGGCTCTCTTGGTTATGACTTTGGGAAAGAAAATAATCCTCAGTTCTTCTTTGTTATGTCATTTACTAAGTTTTTAAATTATTATTTTCAGCCTAAAATAGCACAATATCATTTGATATTAAGGATATACAATAAAAATCATGACTATATCAGAAATTAATTTTTAAAAATTAAGATTTATCTATTTTGTGGATTATGGCTCTATTCTTGATTATCATTCCCAGACAGGACATAAAAAGTCCATACTCAAGATATAATTCTAGGGCCCAACAAGGTCTTATATTTTCAAATGCAGTTAACATGAAAGTTTATAAATGGGTTTATTAAAACATATATTTATATAATTAATTTTGAAAACATTTTATCATAAAGAATTATATGTGTTAGTATAATAACTTATTTGCCATAATATCAATTACTTACTATTCAATTCAGTTCAGTCACTCAGTCGTGTCCGACTCTTTGCGACCCCATGAATTGCAGCATGCCAGGCCTCTCTGTCCATCGCCAACTCCAGAGTTCACTGAGACTCACATCAATCGAGTCGGTGATGCTATCCATCCATCTCATCCTCTGTTGTCCCCTTTTCCTCCTGTGCCCAATCCCTCCAAGCATCAGGGTCTTTTCCAATGAGTCAACTCTTTGCATGAGGTGGCCAAAGTACTAGAGTTTCCACTTTAGCATCATTCCTTCCAAAGAACACCCAGGGCTGATCTTTAGAATGGACTGGTTGGATCTCCTTGCAGTCCAAGGGACTCTCAAGAGTCTTCTCCAACACCACAGCTCAAAAGCATCAATTCTTTGGTGCTCAGCTTTCTTCACAGTCCAACTCTCACATCCATACATGACCACTGGAAAAACCATAGCCTTGACTAGACGGACCTTTGTTGGCAAAGTAATGTCTCTGCTTTAGTATCTTTTAAAAGCTTGTATTGACCATTTTGGATTTCCCTTATGGCTCAGCAGCAAAGAATCTGCCTGCCATGCAGGAGATAAAGGCTTGATCCCAGAGTAGGGAAGATACCCTGGGGACAGAAATGGCAACCGACTCCACTATTCTTGCCTGGGAAATCCCATGGACAGAGGAACCTGGCAAGCTACAGTCCATGGGATCACAAAAGAGTCAGATATGACTTAGCGACCAAACAGCAATTGATTATATTAACATCTCCTGTCACATACTTGGGTCAACCCATAGTTATTAGCTTCACATTCCTAAAACCTTATATAATTAATTTTTATAAGGTAAAGCAGAAAAAGGTTGAATTAAACATTCAATTCAGTTCAATTCAGTTGTCGCTCAGTCGTGTCTGACTCTTTGCCATCCCCTGAATCACAGTACGCCAGGCCTTCCTGTCCATCACCAACTCCCGGAGTTCACTCAAGCTCATGTCCTTTGGGTCGGTGATGCCATCCAGCCATCTCATCCTCTGTCGTCCCCTTCTCCTCCTGCCCCCGATCCCTCCCAGCATCAGGGTCTTTTTCAAAGAGTCAACTCTTCACATGAGATGGCCAGAGTACTGGAGTTTCACCTTCAGCATCAGTCCTTCCAATGAACACCCAGGACTGATCTCCTTTAGAATGGACTGGTTGGATCTCCTTGCAGTCCAAGGGACTCTCAAGAGTCTTCTCCAACACCACAGTTCAAAAGCATCAATTCTTCAGCGTTCAACCTTCTTCACAGTCCAACTCTCACATCCATACATGACCACTGGAAAAACCATAGCCTTGACTAGATGGACCTTTGTTGGCAAAGCAATATCTCTGCTTTTCAATATACTATCTAGGTTGGTCATAACTTTTCTTCCAAGGAGTAAGTGTCTTTTAATTTCATGGCTGCAATCACTATCTGCATTGATTTTGGAGCCAAAAAAATAAAGTCTGACACTGTTTCCACTGTTTCCCCCATCTATTTCCCATGAAGTGATGGAACCAGATGCCATGATCTTCGTTTTCTGAATGCTGAGCTTTAAGCCAACTTTTTCATTCTCCTCTTTCACTTTCATCAAGCAGCTTTTTAGTTCCTCTTCACTTTCTGCCATAAGGGTGGTGTCATCTGCATATCTGAGGTTACTGATATTTCTCCTGGCAATCTTGATTCCACCTTGTGGCTTCTTTCAGACCAGCGTTTCTCATGATGTACTCTTCATATAAGTTAAATAAGCAGGCTGACAATATACAGCCTTGACGAACTCCTTTTCGTATTTGGAACCAGTCTGTTGTTCCATGTCCAGTTCTAACTGTTGCTTCCTGACTGGTAGGTTTCTCAAGAGGTAGATCAGGTCGTCTGGTATTCCCATCTCTTTCAGAATTTTCCACAGTTGATTGTGATCCACACAGTCAAAGGCTTTGGCATAGTCAGTAAAGCAGAAATAGATGTTTTTCTGGAACTCTCTTGCTTTTTCCATGATCCAGCGGATGTTGGCAATTTGATCTCTGGTTCCTCTGCCTTTTCTAAAACCAGCTTGAACATCAGGAAGTTCATGGTTCACGTATTGCTGAAGCCTGGCTTGGAGAATTTTGAGCATTACTTTACTAGCATGTGAGATGAGTGCAATTGTGTGGTAGTTTGAGCATTCTTTGGCATTGCCTTTCTTTGGGATCGGAATGAAAACTGACCTTTTCCAGTCCTGTGGCCACTGCTGAGTTTTCCAAATTTGCTGCAATATTGAGTGCAGCACTTTCACAGCATCATCTTTCAGGATTTGAAATAGCTCAACTGAAATTCCATCACCTCCACTAGCTTTGTTCATAGTGATGCTTTCTAAGGCCCCCTTGACTTCACATTCCAGGGTGTCTGGCTCTAGGTGAGTGATCACACTAGTGTGATTATCTTGGACATGAAGCTCTTTTTTGTAGAGTTCTTCTGTGTATTCTTGCCACCTCTTCTTAATATCTTCTGCTTATGTTAGGTCAATACCATTTCTATCCTTGATCTCTGTTCATTTCCAAGGGAAACCATTCAATATCACAATAATCCAAACCTATGCCCCAACCAGTAATGCTGAAGAAGCGGAAGTTGAATGGTTCTATGTAGACCTACAAGAGCTTTTAGAACTGACACCCAAAAAAGATGTCCTTTTCATTATAGGGGACTGGAATGCAAAAGTAGGAAGTCAAGAAACACCTGGAGTAACAAATTTGGCCTTGGAGTACAGAATGAAGCAGGGCAAAGGCTAATAGAGTTTTGCCAAGAGAACGCACTGGTCATAACAAACACTCTCTTCCAACAACACAAGAGAAGACTCTACACGTGGACATCACCAGATGGTCAACACCGAAATCAGATTGATTATATTCTTTGCAGCCAAAGATGGAGAAGCTCTATACAGTCAGCAAAAACAAGACTGGAAGCTGACTGTGGCTCAGATCATGAGCTCCTTTTTGCCAAATTCAGACTTAAATTGAAGAATGTGGAGAAAACCACTAGACCATTCAAGTATGACCTAAATCAAATCCCTTATGATTATAGAGTGGAAGTGAGAAATAGATTTAAGGGACTAGATCTGATAGACAGAGTGCTTGATGAACTATGGACTGAGGTTTGTGACATTGTACAGGAGACAGGGATTAAGAGCATCCCCATGGAAAAGAAATGCAAAAAAGCAAAATGACTGTCTGGGGAGGCCTTACAAATAGCTGTGAAAAGAAGAGAAGTGAAAAGCAAAGGAGAAAAGGAAAGATATAAGCATCTGAATGCAGAGTTCCAAAGAATAGCAAGGAGATAAGAAAGGCTTCCTCAGCAATCAATGCAAAGAAATAGAGGAAAACAACAGAATGGGAAAGACTAGAGATCTCTCCAAGAAAGTTAGAGATACCAAGGGAACATTTCATGCAAAGATGGGCTCGATAAAGGACAGAAATGGTATGGACCTAACAGAATTAAACATTAAATCAACATTATTTGTTAAGATATGCTAAAATGACTTAAAAGATAAATATTTAATTTCATGTTATTTGATGCTTGTTTGTCCATCATTATTCCTGGATGGGAAGATCCCCTGGAGAAGGGAAAGGCTACCCACTCCAGTATTCTGGCCTGATGAATTCTGTGGACTGTATAGTCTATGTGGTTGCAAACAGACAGACAGGACAGAGCGACTTTCACTTTCACTTTTCCTTGATAGGGTTATATTTTCTTTTTTCCTCTCCTCTCTGTGCTAATTCCAGTGATATTCAAAGGCATGTTCCTGCTACTAGTATTTAGACATTTAGTTCAACACCTTGATGCAAAACCAAATAAGTTATTTTTGTTACACATATTTGGTATATCTGAGTAATTTTTTTTATTACATTGTAGGTAATATTAGCCACTAAAAGACTACAACTCAAAAATTACGAGGCAAATATTCATAAGGCAATAAACATTCATTGAATTTTATAACATTTTTGTTGAAACAAACATTCTTTTTTTCTTTATAATCAATGGAAAAGAAATTATGTTAGATAATGTGTCCCAGGCTACAACAGAAGGACTAGCATTTTGATTTGATGGTGACCTTTAAATACTCAGGTTTAATAGTATTATGACTCTTGAATGAACAGAAAATACCTTTATCAGAGAATAAGTCTCATTAAGAGGCTTTGACAAAGAGGCTGTATTTGTTGCAAAATGGCTTTTCAAATCTGGATGAAAGTGTTCCTATTTCATGTTTAATTACTTGTGCAGTCTCCAAAGTGCAACAAAATGAGTAACGGAAATTTTCATTGGAGCAAACTTTCCAAAAGAATTTTTTAATAATATTATTTATGCTTTTGCATATGTAGCTCAGTTTGATACTAAACATGCAGAAGTTACTCAGTTACTGCTGAATAAATTATGTGGAATTAATGATGATTCCTTTTTATTTCTTCCTTCACATACTTGCATAAGTTTTCCTGAAGTGGTCTAAAACTCATAGTAAGCAACTCATACATCTATGACTGAAAATGATAAGCTTCAGCATGAAGAGAAACTTAAAAAAAATTTATTTATTCATTTTAATTGGAGGATATTTACTTTACAACATAGTGATGGTTTTTGTTATACATCAGTATGAATTGGCCATAGGCATACATGTGTCACTTCCCTACTGAACGCTCCTCCCTCTCCACCCTATCCCTCCAAGATGTCACAGAGCACCGGCTTTAGGTGTCCTGAATTATACATCTAACTCCTACTGGCTCTCTGTTTTACATTTGGTAATGTATGTTTCAATGCTATTCTGAAGAAACTATTGATGATAGATTTTTAGATTTTTCAATTTTCAAGGAGAACAGTGAAACAAAATATACTGATCACTCATCTTCAATTAAAGTAAAAAAAAAAAAAAAAAAAAGACCAAATACTTATACAGTAGAAAGAAAGAAATCACCCAATGAGATTTCTTCTTGAACAAGGCAATTCTATCATCTATATTATAGTTCAAACATTATAAAAATGCACTTATGGAAGGGGAATAATTTTGGAGACTAATATGATAACAAATATGGCAACTATTTGTAAGATCACATCTATTGCATCATCCAATCAGCTCAACTTCCAAAACATATTTAATTTCATCCATCTATTTCTATATCACTGAGAGAGAAACTATTTTCGGTGAAGCTAAGGAATGTGAGCCAGTTGTTTTATTTTGAGGTGTTCAGGGGGAGATGCCAACTGGATATGTAGGTGTGTGTTAGTCACTCAGTTGCGTCTGCCTCTTTGCGATCTATAACCCACCAGGTTCCTCTATCCATAGGATTTCCCAGGCAAGGATACTGGAGTGGGTAGCCATTTCCTTCTCAAGGTAATCTTCCCAACCCAGGGATCAAACCTGGGTCTCCTGATTGCAGGCAGATACTTTGCTCTCTGAGTCACCAGGGAAGTTAAAAAGGGATTCGGACTCATGTGCTTGGACTTCAGAAGAGAGTCAGAGCTGGAGACTGAGAGCTGGGTTCTTTAAGGAATATATGCACCAAAGTCTTAGCACTAGATGAGGACAGATATAACACACAGATACAGAAAAGGAAGATCGGGCACAAGCCCTGGAAACTTCTGACATCTAGAGCTGGGGGGAAAAAAAAAAATAGAAGAACCACCAGAAGGCTAAGAAAGGATGTCCAAGGAAAGAAGAAGTAATCCAGGCCTATGAAAGTAATCCTTCTTTCTTTAGAGGTAAACTTTCTTCCCTTAGAAGCATAAGAAAAAAGGAATTTCAAGAAGGAGAATTAGACTAATAGATTGATTAGCTTCTGGATATTCAGGTAACAGACAGTGACCACTGGATTTGACAAGACACAGAGGTCACTGTCTCCTTTGAAAGAGCATGTTCAGTGGATTACAGAGAACAGAACTAACTAATGTGTACAGAGAGGATAATAAGAGGGGAGAAAGTGAATACAATGCATAAAGTGGATCATCTTGATATAGAAACATGAAAGTGATTTTGACTCTGTTCTGGGCTTCCCTAATATAATATAGCTTCACTTTGCTGTATGTATTGAGTATATTGACATAACACTGCTGCTAAGCTGCTAAGTCGCTTCAGTCGTGTGCAACTCTGTGCGACCCCATAGATGGCAGCCCAACAAGCTCTGCTGTCCCTGGGATTCTCCAGGCAAGAACACTGGATAACTCCCAATCACCTTTGTGATAATAGACCATACTTCAAGGTAATCGTTATTTGGATATAAGGTGTTAACTTTACTTTAAATACTTTTATTCTTTCATGAAATATTTTACCATGTTTATTTATCCTTTCATTCAGTTAAGTGAAAAAGTGAAAGTCGCTCAGTTGTGTCTGAATTTTGCCACTGCATGAACTGGCTGTCTGGGGAGGCCTTACAAATAGCTATGAAAAGAAGAGAAGCAAAAAGCAAAGGAGAAAAGGAAAGATATAAACATCTGAATGCAGAGTTCCAAAGAATAGCAAGAAGAGATAAGAAAGCCTTCCTCAGCGATCAATGCAAAGAAATAGAGGAAAACAACAGAATGGGAAAGACTAGAGATCTCTTCAAGAAAATTAGAGATACCAAGGGAACATTTCATGCAAAGATAGGTTCGATAAAGGACAGAAATGGTATGGCCCTAACAGAATCAGAAGATATTAAGAAGAGGTGGCAAGAATACACAGAAGAACTGTACAAAAAAGAGCTTCATGGCCAAGATAATCACGATGGTGTGATCACTGACCTAGAGCCAGACATCCTGGAATGTGAAGTCAAGTGGGCCTTAGAAAGCATCACTAGGAACAAAGCTAGTAGAGGTGATGAAATTCCAGTTGAGCTCTTTCAAATCCTGAAAGATGATGCTGTGAAAGTGCTGCACTCAATATGCCAGCAAATTTGGAAAACTCAGCAGTGGCCACAGGACTGGAAAAGGTCAGTTTTCATTCCAATCCCAAAGAAAGGCAATGCCAAAGAATGCTCAAACTACCACACAACTGCACTCATCTCACATGCTAGTAAAGTAATGCTCAAAATTCTCCAAGCCAGGCTTCAGCAATATGCGAACCACCAACTTCCTGATGTTCAAGCTGGTTTTAGAAAAGGCAGAGGAACCAGAGATCAAATTGCCAACATCTGCTGGATCATGGAAAAAGCAAGAGAGTTCCAGAAAAACATCTATTTCTGCTTTACTGACTATGCCAAAGCCTTTGACTGTGTGGATCACAATCAACTGTGGAAAATTCTGAAAGAGATGGGAATACCAGACCACCTGACCTGCCTCTTGAGAAACCTGTATGCAGGTCAGGAAGCAACAGTTAGAACTGGACATGGAACAACAGACTTGTTCCAAATAGAAAAAGGAGTACATCAAGGCTGTATATTGTCACCCTGCTTATTTAACTTCTATGCAGTGTACATCATGAGAAACGCTGGACTGGAAGAAACATAAGCTGGAATCAAGATTGCCAGGAGAAATATCAATAACCTCAGATATGCAGATGACACCACCCTTATGGCAGAAAGTGAAGAGGATCTGAAAAGCCTCGATGAAAGTGAAAGTGGAGAGTGAAAAAGTTGGCTTAAAGCTCAACATTCAGAAAACGAAGATCATGGCATCTGGTCCCATCACTTCGTGGCAAAGAAATGGGGAAACAGTGGAAACAGTGTTTTTTTTGGCCTCCAAAATCACTGCAGATGGTGACTACAGCCATGAAATTAAAAGACGCTTACTCCTTGGAAGGAAAGCTATGACCAACCTAGATAGCATATTGAAAAGCAGAGACATTACTTTGGCAACAAAGGTCCGTCTAGTCAAGGCTATGGTTTTTCCTGTAGTTATGTATGGATGTGAGAGTTGGACTGTGAAAAAGGCTAAGTGCCGAAGAATTGATGCTTTTGAAGTGTGGTGTTGGAGAAGACTCTTGAGAGTCCCTTGGACTGCAAGGAGATCCAACCAGTCCATTCTGAAGGAGATCAGCCCTGGGATTTCTTTGGAAGGAATGATGCTAAAGCTGAAACTCCAGTACTTTGGCCACCTCATGCGAAGAGTTGACTCATTGGAAAAGACTCTGATGCTGGGAAGGATTGGGGGCAGGAGGAGAAGGGGACGACAGAGGGTGAGATGGCTGGATGGCATCACTGACTCCATGGATGTGAGTCTGAGTGAACTCCAGGAGTTGGTGATGAACAGGGAAGCCTGGCGTGCTGCGATTCATGGGGTCACAAAGAGTCGGACACAACTGAGCGACTGAACGGAACTGAACTGAACTGTTGCCTGCTAGGCTCCTCTGTCCATGGAATTTTCCAGGCCAGAATACAGGAGTGGGTTGCTGTGCCCTTCTCCAGGGGTACAAAGGATTCAACCCAGGGATTGAACCCAGGTGTCCTGCATTACAGGCAAGTTGTTTACCATTTGAGCCACCAGGGAAGCCCATCACTCAGTTAAATGATACTCATTTATGAAACCTGTATGCAAACCTTTGGAGTAAACACTTTGAGAAAGACCAAGCTAAGAGAAAATGAAAACAAACACCTGTGAAATAGCTAATCCTGGTAGATGTGTAGCAACTAAAACTGATATTTATGCCACTACCATAAGATTTAATACAAATAACATGAGGAAAATGACAAAAATGAGGTTTTTGAAACTAAAGTTTGTCTAAAGAGGTAGATTATATATATATGGTGGTGAATCAGGAAAGGAGATGTATATACAGTTGAGTTACAAAGTATTTTTAAGATATAAAGAAAGTTAGTACCAAAGTAAAAAGAAAGAAAAATGAAACAAAGCAGCAGTTAGAATTATTGATTGTACCTGGGAGATGATTCTCATTTGTGAGAGTGGAGTGCATCACAGGAAACAGAAAAGTTGTTTGTGTGATTAACCTGAGTGGGCTGGGTAGACTGTTGAGTGTTTTTACTGTATGTCTCATCTTACTCTTTCTATGTTGTACAAAAATATTTTTTATTAATCTTTTCAAATAATTCATGCTATAAAATTGTATACTTTACATAAAAGAGTTGTTCTCATTTCATCACATTCTGACAATTCTTTTTGTTTTGTTGCAATATATTTTTTTGGAATTGTACTTTCAAAAAGCATCTTGCATGGTAAACTCTCTCAATTGCAATATTTCCTCCTATGTAAATGTTAATTTGACTTCAAATGTTAATTTTGACCTTCCTAAATGAGAAGTTCAAAATTGTCTTATTTGAGAAATTTTAAGATATTTCCCTGTTAATTTTCTAAAAATACACTTTATCTAACAGGAGTTTAAGGTTTACAAAAGAATTGCAAATATAATGCCAATAGTTGTCAAATATTCAGATCAAATAACACACTCTTCTGTGTGTATAGTACATTTATTACAATTAATATGCCATTACTGGTACATTACTATTAATTAAACTTATTTTATTCAGATTTCCTCAGTTGTTCCTTAATGCCCATTTTCTGTTTCCAGGCACTTCCATCAGAATACCTCATCACAATTAAGTCATCACATTTCTTTAGTTTCCTCTTTTTTTTGACAATTCCTTAAATATTTCTTGTTTTGATTGGCATGGGTTAGACATTTTGTAGAATGCCTTTCAATTGGGTTATGTCTGATAACGTTTTCTCATAATTACATCATGTTTATTTGTTTTGGGAGAGGCATAGCAAAAAGGTAAAGGGCAATTGTCATCAAACTATATCAAGAGTATATATTATCAACTTGGCTTATGACTGCTGATGCTGACCTTAACCATCTGACTGAGGAAGTGTTTGCCAAGATTCTCCACTATAGAATATTGTTGGAAATTTCCAGTAAGTCAGATTGTCTGCATCTCAGGATGGTTGATGACAGCTCTTGGCAGATAGAGGATCCTATATTGTCCAGTCTTGCAAGCTGGACCCTTCTGGAAAATTGGAAGGTGCTCAAGACTGATTCAAGGCCTTCAGAGGTAGAAGCTGCATCACCAGGCACCTGGGGAGGTTCCCACAGGTGCTATTCCTGGAACAGTAGAGGTTTGCACTGCAGGGCTTGACCTGTTAAGTCTCTGTTCATTCCCTGAGGTCTCTCTTAACTTCAGCTGCCAGAATTTTTGCTGAAGCGAGTTAATCTGCAGTCGAGAAAACTGAAATCTGTTCCATTGAAGAGAGAAAAGATAGGAATCAAACAAATTCATAAACTTTACTGATGGCTTGAGCTCTGAAACCACAGAACCACAGAGTTCCTCAGAAGAAAGTCTGAGGAACTGTTCCCAGTAATGGGGAGAACTCACAGACTGTGAGGTCATATGGGACCTTGCAAGTCAAAAATTAAGAGGGTTTCTCTTTGTAACTTTCTCCTCCATGGCTGAGGTGGCTGCTGCCATGGCTGCCAGACCTCATTCCATTGACGGGAGAGTGGTTGACCCCAGACATGCTGTTGCAAGAGAGGACTGAAAAACAGGGGTCTCTTGTCACTGTGAAGAAGCTCTTCACTGGTGGAATGACAGAAGACACCATGGAGCATAATCTTAAACATGAATTTGAGGAATATGGAAAATATAGAAAAATGTATGCCATTGAGAAAATTACTGACAGGGAGTCTGGGAAAGGAAAGCAGAAAAAAAAAAAAGAGGCTTTGGATTTGTTAGTCTTGTTGATCATGATCTTGGGGGTAAGATTGTTGCAGAAATACCATACCATCAATGGTCATTACGTAGAAGTCAAAAGGCTTTGTTGAGACAGGAAATGCAGGAAGTCCAACATTCTTAAAGTAGAAGAAGAGACCACTTTGATTTTGGAGATTATTTTGGTGTGCTAAAAATTTTGGACCCCAGACCAGAAAGAAAATTTAGAGGAGGAGCTGATGGATATGGAAGTGGTCCTGGAGAAAAATAAATAAATAATAAAGTTATTATCTTTTACTCTTTTCTTCATGGACTCTTTAGAAGAAAGTCACTATATGCAGCCCCCATTAAGGAATAGGGTGTAATGCTCTACCATCTTGAAAGGGGAGCATTTACATAAATTACCTGGATCTTCTTCAGTTTTGTTGAGGTATAACTGACAAAATTGTAATATAGTTGAAGTGCATGATGTGAATTTTTCCCACTAAGTAATTTTTTTATTTTATTTTATTTTTAAACTTTACAAAACTGTATTAGTTATGCCAAATATCATAATGAATCTGCCACAGGTATACATGTGTTCCCCATCCTGAACCCTCCTCCCTCTTCCCTCCCCATACCATCTAGTAATTTAAATATCTATTATCTTGCCTATTTACGTTTTTTGAGGGGAATGAGAATATTTCAGTTCTATTTTCCAGCACATTTAAGTATTTAATGCATTGTTTTCAACTATAGTCACTATGATCTATTAATATACGAGACTACAGACTTTATTATTACTGAAATTTTGTACTTTGTTACCAACTTCTCTCATTTCCCCTAGCCCAACCCCCCAGCCCATGGCAATCACCATTCCACTCTCTGTTTTTATGAGTTAAATACTTTTTTTAAGTTTCACATTTAAGTGATAACATGTAGTATTGTTTCTCTCAGTCTGACATTTCACATAGCATAATACCCTCCAATTTCATCTGCATTGTCATAAATGATAATATTTATTCTTTTTTAAGGCCAAATAATACTCCATTGTATACATAAACCACATTTTCTTTATTTATTTGTCCATTGGGAGACAGTTTGTTTTTGTATCTTGGCTATTATGAGGAATGTTGCTGTGAACAGAGGGATACGACTATCTTTCTGAGATAGCAATTTCATTTCCTTTGGAAAAATACACAGAAGTGGGACTGCAGGATTATATAATTGTTCTATTTTTAATTTCCCAAGGAATCTTCAGGCTGTTTCCAATAGTGGCTGTACACTATTACATCCCCATCAACAACGTACAAGTGTTCTCTTTTCTTTACATTCCAACCAGCACTTGTTGCCTCTTGTCTTTTCGATTATAGACAAGTGTGAAGTGATATTTCATTGTTTTTTTGACATATATTTCCCTATTGATTAGTAATGTTGAGCATGTTCCTTCTCTCCCTCCCTTCCTGCCTTCCTCCTTTTTCTTTATCTCTTTCCCCAATTATTTTGATATTTTTATATACACCAGTAGCTATGTTTGCTATGTGCTGTGTGTGCTCAGTCACTCATTCATGTCAGTTTCTTTGCAACCATGGACTGTAGTCCACCAGGCTTCTCAGATTGTTCAATGACCTAAGAGTGAAATTGTGTGAAAGAAGTTCCTAGATTGACCTGCCCACTACTACTGTGGGGGGCTGGGGTGGGGGGTGTGGATGTTGGTGGTGGGAGGGAGGCATTCCCAAATCCATATGGTTGTTTCTATATGCAGAAAATTGATATAAACATGCATCTCCCTTCTGGCTCTTTTATTCACTCTACCCTAGTTTAAGTCTAATAAATTTTCTTACCTGATTGGAAAATCAAAAAGGAAAGAAAAACTAGATGTTGCTGTTTTGTCCTTCTTCCTTTTAGGAGAAAACACCACACTTGGAGGGGCAAGCAGCTCAGGTATTCTGGCAATTGCAGTCTTATGATGAGAAGAAGTCAGGAATCTCTAAGAATGTGCATGGGATTCTGCATAATTTTGAGGTTCAGGTAGCATATCCTTTTGTTTCCCATAGAGTCATGCGCTTCAAATCAACTTCTATTAAAAATAAAGGTTATCCCTCTTCTGCCAGTCTTTATATTATTTTATAATTTCTTTAGACAATGGGTAAGGAAGAGTGGTGTTATTTATTGTTACCCTTGGAATTTCCCCAAACAAAGCTTCATGGCCATCAGTCAACAAAAAACCTGAAACTAAAATATGTACCTTTCAATAACTTAAAAAATTTAGCCAATGATTATATAATAGTGAGTGGGAGAAAGAAAGAAGTGGGAGGGTTACAGACAGAAGTGGCTGATGAATATAAATAATCATAAAATAGTAATTATGGGAACAGATAGATGAAAAATACTTTATTATCATAAGAAAAGTTACTGTAAGAGGCTTTAAAAATTTGTTCTATAAAGAAGATGAAGTCGCTCACTCTGTGTTGACTCTTTGCAACCCCATGGACTATAGCCTACCAGGCTCCTCTGCCCATGGGATTTTCCAGACAAGGGTAATGGAGTGGGTTGCCACTTCCTTCTCCAGGGAATCTTTCTGACCCAGGAATCAAACCTGGATCTCCCACATTGTAGGAAGATGCTTTATTGTCTGAACCACCAGGGAAATCCAAAGAGGAGAGTACATTTTATGGTACGAAGTTTTGAAACATTACAGATATTCAACAAACTATAAGCATAACATAAAATGACATTTGGAATATGTTGAAGAAATACTTGTTAAAATAGAGAAAACAAAGTAGGGATGTGGAAATAAGATTGAGGAATTTAATATTACTTACAGGGGAAAATGAAATCCTGCAAAATGGATTCTTTAGACAAAGCAGCAACCAGAACAACTATGAGGACAAAGGTCAGACTAACACAGAGTAGGGAAAAAGAGTAAATAGATAAAAATGACTTTCAAGAAGATTAGTTTTCTGGATAGATGCACTGAAGATATAAAGTGCACATAATAGATGTATTTGAAGTATGTATAGACCAAGAAAATGATACAAGAAATATCCAGAATAAATAGAAAAATATTTCCTAAAACAAAAGAAAAAAACCAATAGGCAGTTCAAAGCACTCACTGTATGCCAGTGACTCAAGGAAAAAAAGGAAAAAAAAGCATTAACAAAGATAAAAAAGACTGAGACAGTTTTTGGAAAACTCATTGATCTTCAAGTTGAAAGAAGAAAACCTGCAAGCATCCAGGGAAAAGAAATAGGAGGTCATTTTAGAGAGAAAATCAGATGATCTTCGATTTCTCAGCTATTTTAGTTGACAGATGACATCAGAGAAATCTCTACAATGTATGAAAAAGAAATGAATATAACTCAACAATTCTATGGCCAGTTGGCATGCCATCCACTGTATAACACAAAATGAAGATGAGTTTGACAAACCCAAGGTTTCAGGAAGTAAAAGCATTCATCTACTCAAAGTTTAAAAATATACCAGTGAAAAACGTCCATTTTAGTAGAATTGCAGGTAAAGAACCAAATAAGAGATAAATATAAGATGGAATGCAAAAGCTGCATTTTTAAAAATAAAGACAGTTAGTGTGAATAATAACTCCAATACACTCATTCAAAATGTATCTAGATATCTTACCCAGTCTGTTTCAGAACAGAAAATGATTAAATAGTTAGGACAAAATATTCACTCAAGCGTTCCTTAGTGCTGTAGAAATGAACTATGACAATGTGCCAGGCACCTCTCTAGATACAAGTCTACTTCAGAGAAGAAAAACAGTAATTCCTCCTTACACATCTTACATTATAGAGTGATAGACAAAATTCAAAAATGATTGGGTAAATACTTAGAATATTAAGAGATAATCAACCCTGTGCAGAAAAAAGGGAAAGAAAGAGCATAAGGATTGATAAATAAATTTGAGGTTGCAATTTTAAATGGAGTGATCAATGGAAATCTAAATAAGGTATTATTTGAGCAGATAGATGTATGACTTTCAGATCCCCTTGTAATCAGAACACCTAGATTCTATCATTTATTTTTTAAAATTGTTATTGGAGTATAGTTGCTTTTTGTTTTCCTAGGTGGTGCAGTTGATAAGGATTTCCCTGCCAATGCAGGAGACACAGGTTTGACCCCTGGGTCAGGAAGATCCCCTGGAACAGGAAATGGCAAATCACTCCAGTATTCTTGCTTGGAAAATCCCATGGACAGAGAAGCCTGGCGGGCTACAGTCCATGGGGTCACAAAGAGTCGGGCACAACTGAGCAGACATGCATGCATAGTTGCTTTACAATGTTGTATTGGTTTCTGTTGTTGTTCTTGCTTAGTCACCAAGTCATGTGCAACTCTTGGTGACCCCATGAACTGCAGCACACCAGGCTTCCCTGTCTTGTCATGGTGAAGTTGAAGTTTCTACTGTACAGCAAAGTAAGTCAGCTATAGGTATACATATATACCTTTTTTTTTTTAAATTTCCTTCCTGTTTAGGTCACCACAGATCACTGAGTAGAGTGTCCTGTGCTCTACAGTTGTTGTTGTTGCTCAGCTGTGTCCAACTCTTTGTGACTCCATGGACTGCAGCATGCCGGGCTTTCCGGTCCTTCATCATCTCCCAGAGCTTGCTCAAACTCATGTCCATCTAGTCAATGATGCCATCCAACCATCTCATCCTCTGTTGGCCCCTTCTCCTCCTGCCTTCCATCTTTGCCATCATCAGGGCCTTTCCTATTGAGTCCACTTTTCACATCAGTTGGCCAAATTATTGGAGCTTCAGCTTCAGCATCAGTCCTTCCAATGAGTATTCAGGACTGATTTCCTTTAGGATGGACTGGTTGGATCTCCTTGCAGTTCAAGGGACTCTCAAGAGTCTTCTCCTACACCACAGTTCAAAAGCATCAATTCTTCAGTGCTCAGCCTTCTTCACAGCCCAACTCTCACATCCATACATGACTACTAGAAAAACCATAGCTTTGACTATATGGACCTTTGTTGGCAAAGGATTGTCTCTGCTTTTTAATATGCTGTCTAAATTGATCATAACTTTTCTTCCAAGGAGCAAGCATCTTTTAAATTCATGACTGCAGTCACCATATGCAGTAATTTTGGAACCCAAGAAAATAAACTCTTTCACCATTTCCATTGTTTCCCCATCTATTTGCCATGAAGTGATAGGATCAGATGCCATAATCTTCATTTTTTGAACGTTGAGTTTTAGGCCAGGTTTTCATTGGTTGTCTATTTTATGCATAGTAACAATAGTGTATGAATGTCAATCCCAATCTCCCAATTTATCCCATCCCCCCTTGGTATCCATGTGTTTGTACTCTAGGTCTGTGTCTCTATTTCTGCCTTGTAAATAAGATAATTATTCTTAAAATAGCTGGGATGGGGTGGAGAGGAAGAGGAAGAATCAGGAGGGTGGAGGGAGAGAGTAGCACCATGCTAGGAAACAAAGCTTGGAATTTATTATTAGTTTGGAATAGCTCCTTTCTTGGGCAAAATTTTGTTAATTCTGGACAAACTCAGGTATCATAACACAAAGAGTATCCACCTCATCATCACCCCTACACAATTTACCTCCCAAACTAGAGCCTTGTTGTGAACCCTGAGGCAGGAGAAGCCACAGGACTGACAGATCTCTATGCCCAATGATGAATTGTAGGTGAATTCATGCCCCATAGTGCAAAATCTAAATAAATACAAGAACTGGTGAATATATTTTTCTCTCTTCCTCCTCTCAGCAGGCTACACTGATAGTCATTTACATGGCTTCTCATAAGAAAATTCTGTAAGATTGAGTGGTCCGTAGTGCTTAATGCCAAGTGATGGCTCCTTGTATTACTTTTTATCCTTTTTTGTCTTGCTCCCTCTTTCCTTGTCTGTGCTGTCTCAGTTTGGACTCCCTAAAATATAGCAGAAGGTAATGTATGCCATGGAATCTGCTTTACCCAGGGTAAAACATTCACTGATAACTTTATAGATTACGGCAAATATAAATTCAAAAGTCACTGTCACCTTTCAGTCCCTATGTTTATCAAGCATAGATTTTCCATAATGTCATCATAAATTTTTAATGGATCAAAATTGCCCCCCTTTTTTTTTTCTGGGAGACTAAATGTATACACATACACTGAAAAATAGATTATCCCATAAAGAAATGTCCTGGAGTTAGGATGTTGGCAGAACTTGTAGGACAGTAATCCGTATTTCACAAAGTCAGATGATTTATGAGTAACAGCTTATCTCTCTTTGCAACTTCACTACATTTTCCACAGAGTGCTCTTTATTTTCCCTCTCAGGATTAAGATAATTTCTGTTACAAACATATGCATAATAATACAATTACTTGGTAGGGTGGTCATGGCATGGATGAATCAATGTTATATGTCCCATCATGTCAGGACTCCTCGAGTTCAGCTGTTGCCATAATGGACAATTTCATGCAAGATTAGCCTGTGTTGACAGCGTCCCATCTCATGCCTAGACTATAAGTCTTACAACTTTTTACTTCAAGGCCTTTTAAAGTCTCTTCCAATAACATATAGTGTGACCCTGAAATGCAGGATAGCTGAGACATTCAGGGTCGACCTTTGTGATGGAAGTGCGTGCTTAGTTGTGTCCGACTCTTTGTGACCCCACAGACTGTAGCCTGCCTGGCTTCTTTTTCCAAAGAATTTTCCAGACAAGAATACTGGAGTGGGTTGCCATTGTTGGGGTCTTCCCAACCCAAGGATAGAATGCACATCTTCTTCATTGACAGGTGGGTTCTTTACTCTTGAGCCACTCCGGAAGCCAGGTCAACCTTTAGGGATATGGATAAATTCCCCAGTTTTTTTCCTGTATATCACAAGGAAAATTCTGAAAAAAAATATTTTGTATATTGCTTGGGAGGTGTCAACAAAATCAATCCTGTATTCTATGACTGTCTTTTATAGAAAGCACTCCCTTCATTGGCTTCTCCACCATCTTCCCCACCCTCCTCCTTTCTGTAGGCATTTCCACTGTGTCATGGCTTCAAGACCTGCTCTGGGGAAGAATGTTCTAAAGATATGAGATTTTATTGCATAGAAAAAGCACCTCTTTTGCAAGTAATTACATTTATAGTGTAGGAAAAGGGAAAGTCTGGTAGAAACTAAGAAGCCACTAGGAGAGAACAAAATGTTTTGCAAGAGTAGGCAATACAGAGGAAACCACTAAGACAAATGAGTGTTTATATAGTTTTTTTTTTGCAAGCCTGCTTAACAGTTCAAGAATTTTCATACATATTTCAAATTATTTTTCTAATTAAACAGTAGTTTTCATGATATAGGTGATCAAGCTTTCTATATACTAAATAAAGGCCTCTCTTTGAGGGCAAATTTATACAAGTTTAGATAGTATGATATAAACAGACAGTTTAAGAGACACACACTTGGAGAAAACGGAACTGTTCTACACCATTGGTGGGAGTGTAAATTGGTACAGCCACTGTGGAGAACAATATGGAGGTTCCTTAAAAAGCTAAAAATAGAAATACTATATGGCCCAGCTATCCCACTACTGGGCATATTCCCAGAGAAAAGCATAATTCAGAAGACACATACACTCCGGTATTCATTACAGCACTGTTTACAATGGCCAGAATGTTTAGGGAGCAACCTAAATGCCCATCAGCAGAAAAATGTATAAAGAAGCTGCGGTACATGTATACAATGGAACATTACTCAGTCATAGCAAGGAATGAAATTGGATCCTTTGTAGAGACACGAGAAGACCTAGTGACTGTCATATAGGGTGAAGTAAGTCAGAAAAGAAAAAAAATATATAGTATATTAGCACATATATGTAAAATCTAGAAAAATGATGCAGATGCTATTATTTTCAAAGCAGAAATAGAATAATGGATGAAGTGAAAAAATGTATGGATACTAAGGGGTAAAGGGGGAGAGGTAGGAAATGGACAATTAGGACTGCCTATAAACACTATTACTGAGCGACTTCACTTTCACTTTTCACTTTCATGCATTGGAGAAGGAAATGGCTACTCACTCCAGTGTTCTTGCCTGGAGGATCCCAGGGACGGGGGAGCCTGGTGGGCTGCCGTCTATGGGGTCGCACAGAGTCGGAGACGACTAAAATGACTTAGCATAAACACTATTGATGCCGCCGCCGCTGCTGCTAAGTCGCTTCAGTCGTGTCCGACTCTGTGTAACCCCTTAGATGGCAGCCCACTAGGCTCCCCCATTCCTGGGATCCTCCAGGCAAGAACACTGGAGTGTAGGGTTGCCATTTCCTTCTCCAATGCATGAAAGTGAAAAGTGAAAGTGAAGTCGCTCAGTAGTGAACGAGTTCGCGAACCCATGGACTGCAGCTTACCAAGCTCCTCCCTCCATGGGATTTTCCAGGCAAGAGTACTGGAGTGGGGTGCCATCGCCTTCTCCGAACACTATTGATACTATGTATAAAATATAAAACAAACGAGAACCTATTGTATAGCTCAGGGAATTCTACTCAGTGCTCTGTGATGACCTAAATGGGAAAGAAGTCCAAAAAAGAGGGGACATAAGTATACATATAGTGGATTTATTTTGCTGTACTGCAGAAACTAACAGCATTGTAAAGCAACTAAACTCCAATAAAATTAATTAAAAAAGAGACACACCCTTTACTCTCCAAAGACTGGAAACCAGAACAATAAAAGTTAACTAAAATTGGCTTCAAATGTTGGGAATAAGAGGTAACACAATTCTTTTTTAAAAGTTCTTTTAATATCTAATGACACCCAGAGGAGTAAGATTTTAATATAACCCTATTGAAAGCATTGTACACAAAGAAAAGCAACTCATTGAAGTTCATACAGGAAGAAAACAGAGAAAGAATCCCTGGGGCAAGAAAACCAAGTCTCAATTATTGTTTTAATCACATTGTGGGAATGCACACATCAGATTATTTTCTAACACTTTATTTTGACACCATGCTCAAAATATAGATATAGTTTTGGGATTTAAGTGTTAGAATTGAGAAAAGAATAGATTTTTCCCCATGAATTAGCAGACAAAAATTATTGTGACTATATTGAAATATGCTAACTTTAAAAATATTCATAAAATAAACTATAGCTTTGTCAGATGTAGGTGACAGTTTCATTAACTCTGAAAAAACATATAATGTTTTATCCAATTAGATATCAATGTGAGCTAGCTAACTTCAAGGAGTAAAACAATTGTAGGCTTCAGAATTTCTTACTTTTAAAAGAATCATAGTTTCTGAAGATTACAGATGTAAGAACCTGATTTTCCTTTAACCTTTAATTTTAAGTTAAAAGTAAAGTAAGTTTCATATAAAGTCAATTACTTTAATGCTTACATATGTTCATTTCTTATAAATATATTAATTCCCTAATTAAAATTAAATCATTGTTTGCTTTTAAGCATTTACTCTGCATGTACTGATTTGTTTAGCTTGATTTTTTTTAAACAATTGCTGTCTGATTGAACAAAATTATTTAAACAACATATGCAAATCTAGTAAATTAAACCGTAAATATAGTAAAAAGGGGGCTTCCCAGGTAGCTCAGTGGTTATGAATCTGCCTGCCAATGAAGGAGACATAAGTGACGTAGATTCCATCCCTGGATCGAGAAGACCACCTGGAGGAGGAAACAGCAACCCACTCCAGTATTCCTGCCTGGGAAATCCCACAGACAGAGGAGCCTGATGGACTATAGTCCATGGGGTCACAGTGTGATATGTTTGATCTTTACCTTTATATTTATCTCCCTATTTAAACAAATCTAAAAGATCATGTATCCTCTAGGAAAGCAGATTTTCCATATCAAAGAGTTGGCATTACGAGTTTAACTATTTAGGACCATGTGATGGCTAAGATCTCAGGTGCACGAAGGTTTCAATAAGGTCCTAGAGGTTGCATTACTTCAGTTGACTCATGCTACATACAAATGAGCATTTTGAAGAATTTTTGTTATTTTGATGGTACAAGGCATCTACATTGCTAAATCTTCCATCACTACATTGAGATTGATTTCAAACATTTATTTTCCCTTCAAGTTACTTCCATGTAATGTGTTCATCTCATTAGAATAGATTTAAATCTCTACACTCACTCTTGCAGATAAATAATTCTATAGCTTACTTGAATTTCACATTATGTTAAAATTTAATATATTTTTCAATATTTAAAAATATTTTAATGGCATTCTCATGAATTCTAAGTACCTCTAGCAACTTTATCTGCCTTTTAACAATTAAAATGAAATAGAAAATAGAAATAGATTTAGAAAATAAAATTATCTCTCTGGGTTCAGTTATGCTGTACCAAGCCCTCTCTCAATCATTTTAGATGTAATATATCTATGCTTCTGAAGCAAAATTAGAATAATAATTTGTATTCTTATACAGCCTTCAGGAAGAAAAAATATATTAAAAAATAAATTAAAGAGTCATTCCACTTTATATACCTTAAACTCTTGTGTCTTGTATAGAATCTCTGATGGTTTTAAACAAGTTAATTATATGATCATAGTTGCATATATGAAAGAAAAAATCCTTGGGACAACGTAGGGGTAAATGGAAGACGTGATGGCCTTGGAGTCAGGAAGTTCCTTAGGAGGCTCCTGCAGAGGAGTAGACATGAACACTGCCCTTAAATGTGTTTGGAAGAAGGGGACTTGGTAGAGATTTAGGAGAAAGAATTGTTGGGAAACATTGATTTAATAGAAAGTATGGAAAGTAAGGGACTGTATAATAAAACTGTGGGATGCTTGGCTTGATGAGGAGGTTGTCAGAGTCATCTTAATTTTGTGTTTTTTGTGACAAATATTGATACAATTTCTGGCTCTCAAAAGTGCCTGCTGCTGCTGCTAAGTCGCTTCAGTCGTGTCCGACTCTGTGCGACCCCATAGACAGAAACCCACCAGGTGCCCCTGTCCCTGGGATTCTCCAGGCAAGAATACTGGAGTGGGTTGCCATTTCCTTCTCTAATGCATGAAAGTGAAAAGTGAAAGGGAAGTCGCTCAATCATGTCTGACTCTTCACGACCCCATGGACTGCAGCCTACCAGGCTCCTCCGTCCATGGGATTTTCCAGGCAAGAGTACTGGAGTGAGTAGTGACATGAAAATTAGGAGAGAAGGAAGGGAGAGAGAGGAAAATGGAAGGGAGGGAGGAAGAAAGAAGGAAGGAGGGAAGGAAAGGAAGAAAGAAGAGTCAAACTCTCTATAGATTGCATTGATCATTCTGTAACCTATTGAAGAACCCGTAACTAGGTGTCTAGGTGTCTTTGGAGCTCAGAAACAAGACTAAAGAAGATAATTTAGTAATCACAAGCTATGGATAAAGGTGCCCATTTCAGAAATAGTACATGGATTGTTAATAGAATACAGAAAAGTGAAGACAAATATTTAAGGGGAGGGGATAAAAGACAGACCACTTTAAAGAAACTAAACAAAGCTTAGGTGGGGGAGGGGGAAATATATGATTTGGCAGAAGCAGAGAGTGAAACAATATTGCTACCAGCTCTGTTGCACTATTAGACTTTCTTTCTCATTCCACAAGACAACTCTTGAGACTATTGAGTAAATGTCTTCTTTCAAAATGAGCATAATCTCTCTATATGCCTCATGCATCATCCATTAATTGCTATTGCTGTATCATATTTCACAAAGAAAATATAGCATATGTGTGTGTGCGTGCGTGTATTCCTCTCATCAACAAATCTTCTTGTCACTCTGTTTTTGCTCCTTTTCCTTTCTCCCGCCTCTTTTTGTAATGAACAAATCAATGATCATCTACTTCACCCTTTGTTTAGTGACCCTGTATTATCCAGATTGGGCTTCCCTGGTGGCTCAGACAGTGAAGCGTCTGCCTGTAATGTGGGAGAGCCAGGTTCGATCCCTGAGTCAAGAAGATCCCCTGCAGAAGGAAATGGCTACCCACTCCAGTATTCTTGCCTGGAGAATTCCGTGGATTGAGGAGCCTGGTAAGCTACAGTCCACAGGGTCGCAAAGAGTTGAACATGACTGAGCGACTTCACTTTGCTTTACTTTACTTCACTTCATTATCCAGATATTTGATCCTCCTGGAACTCTATCTGTTCTAAATCATTCTCTCTCTTTCTGCTTGTTGGGTATATATCCCATCACTTAAAAAAAAAAAAAATGTCAACATGTAACCTATCTTAACAGTTTCCAAAAAATTTTTAGTTACCAAAAAAAAAAAAAAAAAAGTCTAGACTCAGAGTAGTTTAAATAATGGTGTGTTTTTCTTAGAAATAAAGAGTTCTGAAAATGAACTGTTGCTGGCATGGTTCCATGGTTGCACCAATGCCTGCAATGAGTTTCTGAAATTCTTTCAAACACTCCTTAATTCGTATATCTCTGGGATCACAAGATACATCACACAGTTCAGGAATCATTTTTATATACTCTAAAGCATGAAGAAGAGTAAAGACTGAATCCAGAATACTAACCTCTCTATTGGAGTTGCTATAGAGATTTGATGATTAAAAACTTTAAAGCCCTTGAAACACCATATAGAATAGCAAACAAAACCAGCAAGTATAGAAGTAGCCATCTGTACTCCACTCAGCTTTTAGAGTTATTTCTATGATGCCCTTTTCTATTTTCTTTCACAGATTAACTTCAAAAATAATTTCATAATAATTTTCTCTGCATTTTATCACATCCCCTTTCTCTGTTCATCTAATTCTAATTGACATTATGTTCTAATCAGTCAATCAAAATTGCCTTTATCAAGGTTTCTGGTAGACATATACTTGTTTTCTTTTTTAAAATATCTATTTTTCCTTATTTATTTGACTGCACTGCATCTTGTGGCAGCGTGCCAGGCCTAGTTACCTGACCTGGGATTGAATTCAGGCCCACTGCATTGAGAGCATGGCGTCTTAACTGCTGGATTTCCAGGAAGTTCCTAGATGGACATATTTCCCTCTTCATTTTTCTCAGTCCTGCATTATTAGTATTTTCCACAGGTGATTGTGTGTTCTTAACCATGTACTTACTGGCTTCCTTAAGACCGTATAAGGCACTTTCTTCTGCCTCAGAAGACACTCTTCTTCAGTCTTCTATTCGTCTGTATTTGTCCTCTAATTACAGATACTTTTTGGACTTGGTCCAATGCTGTTTCTCTTTTCTTTCTCCAGTTTCATAATTATCTCCAAAATAAACCTCAAACTTGTGCAATTCTCTATTTCTTTACTGAATATTCAAACTAATTATAACCAGAATTTGAACTCACCACTCTTGATCCACTTAGCTCATGCAACATGTTTTAGATTCTATGGCCTCTTTTAGGTTCTCTTAACATGGTTAAGTCCTTATATTCATAGCCTCTTTTGATCTTTATAGTGAAACTTATTATTTGACATTAAAGTGCTTTATAAAACACTACCATGTGAGAAATAGATAGCTAGTGGGAAAGGGCTGAATCACACACAAACTCAGCTTGATCCTCTGTGATGACCTACAGGGATGGATGCAGAGGTAAGAGGCTCAAGAGGAAAGGGGTATATATACACTTAGAGCTGACTCACACTGTTGTACTGCAGAAACTAGCACAACATTGTAAAGCAATTATCTTAAAATTAAAATAAACTTTCTCCTATGATAAACCAGAATGGAGAAGAATTTAAAAGAGAATATGTATGTATGTGTGTGTGTGTATATATATATATACATTTGTGTGTGTGTGGAATTGAATCACTTTGCTGTACAAGAATTAATAAGACTGTAAATCACCTATATTTCAATATAAATAAATAAAAAGACAAAACTGCTTTATAAAGCATCTATCTTTCATTAATTTCTAGGTTAATATATTATTTTTAATGCATATTCTAAGTCACAATTTTATTTATTTTGAGTATTTCCCTTGTTTCTAAGTGACTTCCCTGGTGGTTCATTTGGTAAACAACCTGCCTGCCAATACAGGAGGCACAAGAGACACAGATTCGATCTCTGGATTGGAAAGATTCCCTGGAGAAGGAAATGGCAAAGCACTCCAGTATTGCTGCCTAGAGAATCCTATGGACAGAGGACATGGATGGGCTACAGTTCATGGGGTTGCCAAGAATCAGATACAACTGAGTGCACACAAACGCTTGTTCCTAACTCTAGACCATAAATTCCGTGGATTATTATTGCCTAAGTTCTAATTTGACCTTAGACAATAAGTTGAGGTGCTTTTTGCCTAGAACACTAGTTAGTGGAAGAGGACAGCTAAGGACAAGTTTCCTAACACTCAGTTAGCCTTTCTCTGTATTCTTTAGGGGAGTGGGCACTGCAGAGTTTAATAATGGATTATTCCAACTCCTTCAAATTTGACATCTGAATATTTGGATTCCTATGGGAAGACTGTTTGCAACTCCAACATATAGGGAATGAGGAAGTTGTAAATGACATTATATTTAAAAAACACATAACTACTTATTTTTATCCACCAGTCTCATTCTTTCCTTGGAGAAGGCAATGGCACCCCACTCCAGTACTCCTGCCTGGAAAATCCCATGGACGGAGGAGCCTGGTAGGCTGCAGTCCATGACTCGCTAAGAGTCGGACACGATTGAGTGACTTCACTTTCATGCATTAGAGAAGGAAATGGTAACCCACTCCAGTGTTCTTGCCTGGAGAATCCCAGGGACGGGGGAGCCTGGTGGGCTGCCGTCTGTGGGGTCACACAGAGTCGGACACAACTGAAGCAACTTAGCAGCAGCAGCAGCATTCTTTCCTGTGTTGCATTTCATGTTTTATTTATTTGTGTGTAACCTCTCAAAACAACCATGTAACTCAGAGTCCTGATCATATATTGAATATTATTTCATAAACTGTAAGAAAAATACACAATGTAAGAGCTGTGAGTTGAATTTACTTGGTGTTCTTTGCTTAATCATGTCTGACTCTTTGGGATCCCATGGACTATAGCCTGCCAGGGTCCTCTGTCCATGGAATTCTTCAGGCAAGAATACTGGAGTTGGTAGCCGCTCCCTTGTCCATGGAATTCTCCAGGCAAGAATACTGGAGTTAGCAGCCGTTCCCTTCTCTAGGGTATCTTAACAAACCAGGGATCAAACCCTGGTCTCCTACATTGTAGGTAGGTTTATCATCTGACTCTAGTTGAATAATATTCAATTAGCACAGGATTGAGGGCAGAGGGGACAAAAAAGGAAATAAAATTTTGTATATGAAAATTAATCATAAACTCATAAAGTGGTGGACTAGGTTTCAGGGATGGTGTGATTTGTTCCATTTTTTTGTTTCCTTTTTTTTTTTTTTTTACAGTTCACCCTGTGGAGTCCTATCCAAAGGTTACAGGTGTAAGGTCTTGTACCAAGATCACAGAAGTGGAGCCCAGAACCAACGTCATTTCCAGAACTCACTGAGTCACATTGTAACCGTTGTCAAAAGCCCCATGATCCTTACTGGTTAGCTTCCTGACCCCAAATTAGGCAAAAATGCCCACCTTTGTACTCACCCTATAGCATCCTAACCAATCACCTAAAGCCACCCTTCCAGCAAGAATTTTCTTTGTCTTAAGCCTATAAAAGGTGGCTGCTAACCCACAAAAAGCATCAACTCTCCCTGGCCTGTCAGGATGTCAACCTGCTGTGCTCATAGTGCCCACATTATCTTTGCTCTTAACTCAATCTTTTCTACAATACTCTGTTTCTGGAAATTCTTTTTCAACCCATGGTCATACAGCCACAATACATCCTTCATTACAGCTTTTGAAATCTCAAGTCTCTACAAATAGGAGAATTTCAAAAACAATTTGTTAAGGGCAAGCAAAGTTCTCACCCTACAGATGGTATATTCATAGATTTTCTTTATGATTTACAACTCTGTTTAGATTGTATAATAAAAAGAAAAGCTATTATAAATATTTAAGGGTAGCAATACAGAGAAATACATAAGCTACTACCTTGTAATTTTACACTTTTATAATTTTGTATGTTGACTTAGAAAAATGAAGCAGTGTTGTTTAAATATGTGAGTGTAATTTAGGTGATATGACCACAGAGGAAGCGAACCAAGGAATTATTTAAATATCTGGTTTTCCAAGAAAATATATTTTCTTTTACTGCTTTATTATTTTGGTTATAAAGTTTCATTATGTTACTCTCATAATGTTAGATTTTATGTATTCTTTAGAGACAAGCATTGAATTTCCAGATTATTAAATGGGCCATTTAAAATTTTATATTAAACACTTTTAATATAGACAGAAAAAAAGTGATATAAAATTTTCTTTTAATAGATATTTGTCCTGAGTTAATGACAGTGCTCAGCCATCACATGACTGAGTGACTGAACTGAGTGATAGTGCTTTGGGGCTTCTCAGGTGGTGCAGTGGTAAAGAATCTGCTTCCAGTGCAGGAGATGTGAAAGAAGACAATCGCTGGATCAGAAAGATCCCATGGAGGAGAAAGTGGCAACCCACTCCAGTATTCTTGCCCAGAAAATTTCATGGACAGTGGCGTCTGATGGGTTACGGTTCATGGAGTTGCAAGGAGTTGGACACGACTCAGCACACATGCACAGTGACAGGGCTTATTTGGAACTAAACTCACCATGTGGTCATGCAGGTTTGTCCACAAGGAATGTTAATTCTGAGAAATGAAGACCTGACCTCTAACACAGTGCTACCTCTGCAATCCACCAGTTCAGCTCAGATCAGTCTCTCCATCGTGTCCGACTCTTTGTGACCCCATAGACGGCAGCATGCCAGTCTTCCCTGGCCATCATCAACTCCCGGAGCTTGCTCAAACCTGTGTCCATCAGAAAACTTAATAATTCTTCATTACGAACTTTGTGCTTGGAATATAGTATGTATCATTTCAAAGATTCTAGGTCAGATTTGAACAAAGTGAAACACAAGGTTGTTTTCAGTACTAAATAGACAATGTACTCTTAGTAGTAACAATTTGAAACTGTTTCTTATCTTTATCATGGGTATTATATATGTCATTTTCTTTTGTTGTTGTTTGACTCTGATTTAGTTTAGTTTGGGGATCTGTAGCATGTAAAGCTGGAATCAAGATAGGCAGGAGAAACATCAACAACCTCAGATATGAAGATGATACCACTCTAATGGCAGAAAGTGAAGAGGAACTAAAGAGCCTCTTGATGAGGGTGAAGGAGGGCAGTGAAAGAGCTGGCTTAAAATTAAATATTAAAAAAAAATTAAGATCATGGCATCTGGCCCCACTACTTCATGGCAAATAGAAGGGGAAAAGGTGGAAGTAGTGACAGATTTCCTCTTCTTGGGCTCTAAAATCACTACAGATGGTTACTGCAGCCATGAAATCAGAAGACATTTGCTTCTTGGCAGGAAAGTTATGACAAACATAGTGTGTTGAAAAGCAAAGTCATTACTCTGCTGACAAAGGTCCCTATTGTCAAGGCCATGGTCTTCCCAGTGGTCATGTACAGTTGTGAGAGCTGGACTGTAAAGAAGGTATAGCACTAAAGAATTGATGCCTTTGAACCATGGTGCTGGAGAAGACTCCTGAGAGTCCCTTGGACAGCAAGGAAATCAAACCAGTCAATCTTAAGGGAAATTAACCCTGTATACTCATTGGAAGGACTGATGCTGAAGTTGAAACTTCAGTATTTTGGTCATCTGCGAACACCTAACTCATTGAAAAAGTCCCTGATGCTGGGAAAGATTGAGGGCAGAAGGAGAAGAGGGCTTTGGAGGATGAGATGTTTGAATGGCATCACCGATGCAATGGACCTGAACTTGGGCAAACTTCAGGAGACAGTGAGGGACAGAGAGGCCTGGCATGCTGCAGTCCATGGGTTTGCAAAAAGTCAGACATGGCTGGGCAACTGAAAAACAACAGTGTGTAAACAACAACACACAAAAAGCTATGTAGGACATTTGAATCACTAGGGAAGAGAAGGGAAGGGAAATGTATATACTGCACAGTTAATACATAAGAAAGAGCACAAACTAAGAAAAGATACCCAAAAGTGCTGTAGTATCTCAACCCAGCACAGAAGTGTCAATGATATACCTTCTCAAAGTGTTGAGATGAGTTTTCTTTTATTATTTACATTTATTGTTGTTCTTATTCAGTTGCTAAGTCCTGTCTGAGTCCATGGACTACAACATGCCAGGCTCCTCTGTCCTCCACTATCTCCCAGAGTTTGCACAAATTCAGGTCCATTAAGTCAGTGATTCTATCTAACTGTCTCATCCTCTGCCACCCTCTTCTCTTTTTGCCTTCATTCTTTTCCATCAGGGTCTTTTCCAGTGAGTCGCCTCTTCTCATCAGGTGGCCAAAGTATTGGAACTTCAGCTTCAGCGTCAGTTCTTCCAATGAATTTTTAGTGTTGATTTGCTTTATGGTTGGCTGTTTTTGTATCTTTGCTGTCCAAGGGACTCTCAAGACTCTTCTCCAGAACCACAAATTAAAAACACCAATTCCTCATCATTCAGCCTTCTTTATGGTCCAACTCTCACATCCATAGGTGACTACTGGAAAAACCATAGCTTTTACTATAGGGACTTTGTTGGCAAAATAATGGCTCTGCTTCTTAATATGCTACATAGTTTTGTCATAGTTTTCCTTCCAAGGAGGAAGCATCTTTTAATTTCATGGCTGCAGTCACTGTCTGCATTGATTTTGGAACCCAAGAAAATAAAATCTGTCACTGGTTCCACTTTTTCTCCTAATTATTACTACATGTAAACATTTCCTTTTAACTGATTTAATGTTGAATTTCTGTTCTTAGCAATCAAATTGTTGTTGTTCATTCATGAAGTTGTGTCAGACTATGACCCCATGGTGGAGAAGGAAATGGCAACCCACTCCAGTACTCTTGCCTGGAAAATCCCATGGATGGAGAAGCCTGATAGGCTACAGTCCATGATGTTGCAAAGAGTCGACATGACTGAGCAACTTCACTTCACTTCACATGACCCCATGGACTGCAGCACACCAGGTTTCCCTGTCCTTCACTCTCTCCTGGAGTTTGTTCAAACTTATGTTCATTGAGTCAGTGATGCTATCTAACTATCTCATCCTCTCTGGAGAGGGAAATGGCAAACCACTTCAGTATTTTTTGCTTAAGAACCCCATGGACAGTATGAAAAGGCAATCAAATGAACCCAGACAAATGCAAATAGGTTGGTAAATATTTTGCTGAGTCTCTTTGCCTGTCTCAGCCTGTCAGTAATCAGTGTTGTGACTGGATTGGCTCTTGTAGCCCTTGTTACAGTTGCAGATGCCCTCAGCTATGACCACCAGGAAACTTTGAAAGAGACAAAGCTTATTCCTAACAAGTTTTGAAAATTACACGGCACGCCTGGGTGACACAGTGAGGTCATGGATAGGTAGCATCTACTGAAAGAAAAATACACAGTGTGCAATGAAAGTTGTGAGTTAATGTTTTTTGAAGGCCTTGGTGAAGACTACAGGGGAGAGCCTGTCAGATTGCTGTGAGAAACTGCCTCTAAGTGTTGAAGAGGAACAGATATATGCAAATTTGGGGGGGGATATATTGTCAAGCATAAAAAGATTATTGCTCAACCCAAGGAAAAGACATTTCAAATTAATGATTTTAATGTTTTCCATTGCTTGGGAAGATGAAAGAATGCAGGTTCATTGAAATTTGTCCTTAGACAGGTGTCTTAACTGGGCTTCCCTGCTGGTGCAGTGGTAAAGTATCTGCTTGCTAACACAGGAGATGCAAGAGAAACGGATTTGTTTCCTGGGTCAGGAAGATTCCCTGGAGTAGGAAATGGCAAGCTGCTGCAGTATTCTTGACTGGAAAATTTCATGCACAGAGGAGCCTGGCGGTTTATGGGGCTGCAAAAGAGTCAGATGCAACTGATGGACCATGCAAGTATCTGGGGGCCTGTACATCCAAAGCATAGCATACTTGCTGTTTTTCTCCATCTTGAATTCCCCTGTCCCTGGATGACTAACATGGTTAATGGCATGATCCTTATAGAACTGAAGGGCAGACAACGCTTTTTTTTTTTTTTTTTCCCTTTACAAGTGTTTGACAGGTTTGGTAGGGTTGATGGTGGGGGGCCTAAGGTTTCACAACTCACTCTTTGTTGGTGAATTCAAAACATAAGATTGGGGAATTTAAACTGTGAGAAGAGAAAACAAAAATGAAAATGGCACAAAAACACAGGGGACCCAAATTTCCAGTCACCCACATTAGCCAAGACCTCTACAAAGGGGAATCTGGCAGCGTGGTTGGGGGAGGATGTGGGGAAGGGGTTCTGGTGGCTGAGGTGGCCTAGCTTTTTATCTAGCACATTGCTTTGGCTGCAAAAGTATTTATTCTCGTCCCAGTGCACCAGCCCCAAGCATCCAGTATCATGCATCAAACCTGGACTGGCGACTCGTTTCATACATGATATTATACCCAGAGGGAGGGTATGGGGAGGGAAGAGGGAGGAGGGTTCAGGATGGGGAGCACAGGTATACCTGTGGCGGATTCATTTCGATGTTTGGCAAAACTAATACAATATTGTAAAGTTTAAAAAAAAAAAAGTATTTATTCTCAATAGCCATCTTAGAAGTGGATGCCTCTACAATCAAACCTTAATTTGGGCATTTGCACTAGTATTGAAACATACATATTACCATATGTAAAATAGAAAACCAGTGGGAATTTGCTGCATGGTGCAGGGTGCTCAAGCCTGGTACTCTGTGACTACCTAGAGGAGTGGGGTAGAGTGGGAGGTGAGAATGAGTTTCAAGAGGGAAGGGACATGTGTATACCTATGGCTGATTCTTGCTGATGTATGACAGAAGCTAACACATATTATAAAGCAATTATCCTTCAATTAAAAATTAAAAAACAATTTTAAAAAATTTAAAAAGAAAGAAAAAGAAACAACATTTTAGGGCTTATGTACTACCAGGGATCAACATTCATGGAAATGAATTACATACAGATAAGTGGCTTCTGAGAGAAATTGAGAAAAGTAGCAAGTTGGGAAAATTATAACTATAAAGTAAAACAATGAATCATGATGTGTGAAACATATTCTTAATTTCACCATATCAGAAAAATCAGTAATTAACTATATTTATGATATAAGCTAAAAAAAAATCTGTGATAAATTTAAGTTGAAATGTAGACCAAGCATAAAAGACCAAGGTTTTTAGACACTGTAGTATAAAAGTCGATTGTAATCTCATAACATGGGACAAAATTTTGAAATAATACTGTTTTAGGGCTATACCTGCTAATATAATCTACCCTGCTTACTTGACAAATAGTAAAATTAAAATTCTACAACATATGACCATACTAATATCACAATTATTATAGATAAACCAATATTTAGTGTTAAATATTGAACTTCAAAAATGCAAATTCTTTTGGAGTAAACCCAGTTAGTCCTTTCACGGTTTCAATGACCGCCAAATTCCACTCCGATAATAAATTTAGTATGTGGAGTAAACATACATATGGCAAAGGGATGTCTAACAGAGACATTTCCTGATGAGTGTTAAATTATTTAAAAACTGAAGGTCATACAAACCTTAAGTTTTTTCAAGTCATTCTGGCTATAAGTATTAAGAAAATTATTGAGCAAGTACTTAATATGTAATAACATACAGCTGTAACATCTACAGGGTCACCTTTTAGATTGGAAATGAAAAACACACATAGATGCTAATTTCATTTCTTTGGTTTTGTTTTGTCATAATACAGAAGAGATTCCACTTAAATATTAATGATAGTTTCTCCTCAGAACTATTTTGATATGATCTTGAGAGACCATAATACTTTAACATTCATTTAGATAGTAGATAATATTTCAATTATTCATATATCTATTATATCCAGATGAATGTAAAGGGCACACTGTCACTTTTAATAATGCCAACTGGAAGTGTGTTTCTGGTAATGGAAAGCTTATATAAAAATATTTAGTAGGTAGCTGATACTTTTATGATATTTAAGTACAGGATTTCTGTTTAAACTTCTGCTTTCTAGTCTATATTTGAATGCTGCTGTTTAATTATGAATTTAAAATACATTGTTGAGATTTCTTAGAACTCCAACAGAGCCTGTGTCTTAGTGTATAAAGTAAAATTTCAATATGAAATAGTTTTATTTCAAGTGAATATTTATTATGTTGTTATTTGAAAATCTCAAGGGCTATGGGGTATTTTAATGATATGTTAAGGAACACAACAGAAAATTATCTTGATCAAGAGCACTAGTTGTCAATATTGTAAGACGTTAAACATATTTTCAGACATTAAAATGTGGATTGTTGAACCATATTAGGTTAAGGAAGATAGTGATGTGTTCCCTGATTTAAAGAGAATCTTCTCATTTGAAAGATAAGTAACTGTGGGCTCTCCTGGTGGCTCAGAGGTTAATAATCCACAAGCAATTTAGGAGATGTGGGTTCGATCTCTGGGTCAGGAAGATTCCCTGGAAGAGCAAATTCCAATATTCTTTCCTAGAGAATCCCATGGACCTAAGGAGCCTGGCAGGCTACATTCCATGGGGTCAAAAAAGAGTCGGACATGATGACTAAAGAACAACAAAAGGTAACCTAAGCATGTTTCCATTTAACAAGTGTGATTAAATTTTATCATCATCTGATGTGAAGAGTTGACTCATTTGAAAAGACCCTGATGCTGGGAAAGACTGAGGGCAGGAGGAGAAGGGGATGACAGAGGATGAGATGGTTGGATGGCATCACTGACTCGATGGACATGGGTTTGGGTGAATTCTAGGAGTTGGTGATGGACAGAGAGGCCTGGCGTGCTGTGGTTCATGGGGTCACAAAGAGTCGGACACGACTGAGCGGCTGAACTGAACTGAACTGAACTGAAAAGGCACTGATGATGGTAATTTATTTAGGGACAGTGTTCCACCCACTGGTGGCTAAATTCAGATTCCTTTATTATTGTTGTTCTCTTCTCTCTGGTTTCAGTTCCTGGTTTTGTCACTGAGCTAAGAGGATATGGGATAAATTGTTTCAACTTGTTTCTCTTTTCTGAAATGGTGACCACTGCCTATTACAGTATTACATATTAATATATGAGCTAATATGTATTAGTGACAGTAATATTTCACTATGAAAGATATTTAATATGATGTTTCCTTTATTTTCATAGTCAGAGATGTGTCTTTTGAATTTCAGTTTAATTTTATTTATTTCTTCTCTATTTTGGTTATTCTTGATTCATCTGACTTTTTGTCAAAGATAGCATCTTGCCTTGTTATGTTTGAGTATTTATTTTAAAATATAGTTATTTGAGTAGATCAGGGCATACATAGGACACCAAAATTGTTTAAATTTTACTCTTTTTAAGGAATTGCTGATCTTTTCTCCGTTGTACGTTCTTGATTATCAGCCACAAAAAGGAACAAATTTGAGTCAGTTCTAGGGAGGTGAATGAATCTAGATCCTGTTATACAGATTGAAGTAACTCAGGAAGAGAAAAACAAATGTCATATATCTATATCTATCTATCTATATATATACTCTAGAAAAATGGTACTGATAAATCTACTTGCAGGGCAAGCAATAGAGATGCAAACGTAGCGAACAGACTTGTGGACACAGCAGAGGAAGGAGAGGGTGGGATGAATTGAGAGAGCAGCACTGAAACATATACATTACCATACGTAAAATAAATAGCTAGTGGGAAGCTTCTGTATAACACAAGGAGCTCAACCCAGTATCCTGTGACAGCCTGCAAGGGTGGGATGTGGTGGGGTTGGAGGGAGGTTCAAGAAGGAGGGGATGTATACCTATGACTGATTCATGTTGATGTGTGGCAGAAACCAAAACAACATTGTAAATCATTTATCTTCCAATTAAAAGTAAAGTTTAAAACGATTGCTGATCTTTCTATCATCACTTATGTCATGCTTGATTGTCCAGTTACTTAAATTATGCTGTATAAAAGATAGTTATTTCATATCCTCAGTTCTGAAATCAATGCCCTTATGAGCCTATTAACTCAGAGGTGATGGTGATGATGATTGTTGCGGGTGTAATTTGCATGCAATAAAAAGCCATTTTTTCTTATTATTTGAAATTATAAATACAACTTGACCCATTTCATTTTTATTTGGTTTAATAATTAAGTGCCAAAACCCACTGGATCATAGAAAAACCAAGGGAATTCCAGAAAAACATCTACTTGTGCTTCATTGACTATACTTAAATCTTTGACTGTGTGGATCACAACAAACTGTGGAAAATTCTTAAAGAAAAAGGAATACCAGACCACCTTACCTGCCTTCTGAGAAAGGACAAGAAGCAACAGGACAGGGCAAGAAGCAACAGTTAGAACTGGACACAGAACAACTGGTTGAAAATTGGGAAATGAGTATGAT
This sequence comes from Bubalus bubalis, assembly GCF_019923935.1. Taxonomy (NCBI): domain Eukaryota; kingdom Metazoa; phylum Chordata; class Mammalia; order Artiodactyla; family Bovidae; genus Bubalus; species Bubalus bubalis. The sequence goes on along the minus strand of NC_059175.1, from coordinate 60,458,214 downwards.
AAAGCTGTATGTTGCCACTATTTATTTAACTTAAATGCAGAGTATATAATGCAAAATGCTGGCCTGGATGACTCACAAGCTGGATCAAGACTGCCAGGAGAAATATCAATAACTTCAGATATACAGATGACACCACCCTAATGGCAGAAAGCAAAGAGGAACTAAAAAGCCTCTTGATGAAGGTGAAGTTTTGTGGTTCAGTCATGTCAGACTCTTTGTGACCCCATGAATGTAGCCTGCCAGGCACCTCTCTCCAGGGGATTTTCCAGGCAAGAATACTGGAGTGGGTTGCCATTTCCTCTGCTAAGGGATCTTCCTAATCCAGGGATCCATCCCCGGTCTACCAAATGGCAGGTAGATTCTTTACCATCTGAGCCACCAGGGAAGCCAATTATGAACTATTAAATATGATGCTTTCAAGTTTATTTACAGTCAAAATCTTGAAAATTACCTGTTTTAAAAACATAACAGATTCATTGAGTCATTGGTCACATACCATACAATTCACTAATTTGAAGTTTATAATTCAATGCTTTTTAGTATATACACATTTCTCCAACCATCACTGCAGTAGATATTAGAATGTTTTTTTAAACATCCCATAAAGAAATTCTAAACCCTAGAACTATTCCCTACTGCTTTTCAATATGCTATCTAGGTTCATCATAACTTCCCATCAAAGGAGTAAGCATCTTTTAATTTCATGGCTGCAATCAACATTTGCAGTGATTTTGGAGCCCAGAAAAATGAAGGCTGACACTGTTTCCACTGTTTCCCCATCTATTTCCCATGAAGTAATGGGACCAGATGCCATGATCTTCGTTTTCTGAATGTTGAGCTTTAAGCCAACTTTTTCACTTTCCTCTTTCACTTTCATCAAGAGGCTTTTTCAATTTCTGCCATAAGGTGGTGTCATCTGCATATCTGAGGTTATTGATATTTCTCCTGGCAATCTTGATTTGAGCTTGTGCTTCTTCCAGCCCAGGGTTTCTTATGATGTACTCTGCATAGAAGTTAAATAAGCAGGGTGACAATATACAGCCTTCAGTTCAGCTCAGTTCAGTCGCTCAGTTGTGTCCGACTATTTGCGACCCCAGAAATCGCAGCACGCCAGGCCTCCCTGTCCATCACCAACTCCCAGAGTTCACCCAGACTCACGTCCATTGAGTCAGTGATGCCATCCAGCCATCTCATCCTCTGTAGTCCCCTTCTCCTCTTGCCCCCAATCCCTCCCAGCATCAGAGTCTTTTCCAATGAGTCAACACTTCACATGAGGTGGCCAAAGTACTGGAGTTGCAGCTTTAGCATCATTCCTTCCAAAGAAATCCCAAGGCTGATCTCCTTCAGAATGGACTGGTTGGATCTCCTTGCAGTCCAAGGGACTCTCAAGAGTCTTCTCCAACACCACAGTTCAAAAGCATCAATTCTTCAGTGCTCAGCCTTCTTCACAGTCCAACTCTCACATCCATACATGACCACAGGAAAAACCACAGCCTTGACTAGACGAACCTTTGTTGGCAAAGTAATGTCTCTGCTTTTGAATATGCTATCTAGGTTGGTCATAACTTTCCTAGCAAGGAGTAAGCGTCTTTTAATTTCATGGCTGCAGTCACCATCTGTAGTGATTTTGGAGCCCAGAAAAATAAAGTCTGACACTGTTTCTACTGTTTCCCCATCTATCTCCCATGAAGTGTTGGAACCCGATGCCATGATCTTCATTTTCTGAATGTTGAGCCTTAAGCCAACTTTTTCACTCTCCTCTTTCACTTTCATCAAGAGACTTTTTAGTTCCTCTTCACTTTCTGCCATAAGGGTGGTGTCATCTGCATATCTGAGGTTATTCATATTTCTCCCAGCCTTGACATACTCCTTTTTTTATTTGGAACCAGTCTGTTGTTCCACGTCCAGTTCTAACTGTTGCTTCCTGACTTGTATACAGGTTTCTCAAGAGGCAGGTCAGGTGGTCTGGCATTGCCATCTCTTTCAGAATTTTCCACAGTTTATTTTGATCCACACAGTCAAAGGCTTTGGCATAGTCAATAAAGCAGAAATACATGTTTTTCTGGAACTCTCTTGCTTTTGCGATGATCCATTGGATGTTGACAATTTGATCTCTGGTTCCTCTTCCTTGGAAGGAAACTTATGACCAACCTAGATGGCATATTCAAAAGCAGAGATATTACTTTTCCAATAAAGGCCCATCTAGTCAAGGCTATGGTTTTTCCAGTGGTCATGTATGGATGTGAGAGTTGGACTGTGAAGAAAGTTGAGAGCTGAAGAATTGGTGCTTTTGAATTGTGTTGTTGGAGAAGACTCTTGAGAATCCCTTGGACTGCAAGGAGATCCAACCAGTCCATCCTAAAGGAGATCAGTCCTGTGTGTTCATTGGAAGACTGATGCTGAAGCTGAAACTCCAATACTTCGGCCACCTCATGTGAAGAGTTGACTCATTGGAAAAGACCCTGATCCTGGGAGGGATTGGGGGCAGGAGGAGAAGGGGGCGACAGGATGAGATGGCTGGATGGTATCACCAACTCGATGGACATGATTTTGAGTGAACTCCGGGAGTTGGTGATGGACAGGGAGGCCTGGTGTGCTGTGATTCGTGGGGTTGCAAAGAGTTGGACATTACTGAGCAACTGAACTGGTCACCTACTGGGATCCCTATGTCCCCAGCCATATGGAACCATGAACTTGTATTTTATTGCCATGGATTTTCCTGTTCTGGACTTTTCATTAAAAATGAAGCATGTACTATGCAGTCTTTTGTGAGTAACTACTTTCATGTAATATAAGATTTTTAAATTTCATCTACATTGTAGCTCATTCAGTAACTCATTCATTTTTATGGTCAAATGGTAGTGTTTATGCATTTATGTCACATTTTGTTTATCTGTTCATCACTGAGTCTTTTTCACATTTTGACTATTGAATATAATTCTACTATAAACAAAAATATATAAATATTCTACAAGGTTTTCCATGCATTTAGTTCTCATTTCCCTTGGAAATATATCTAGGAATGAAATTGCCATATCATATAGTAAGTCTATGTTTGGTCTTTGCAGGTGGTCCAGTGGTAAAGAATCCACCTGCCAATGCAGGAGACACAGGTTCTATCCCTGGATCAGGAAGATCCCCTGGAGAAGAAAATGGCAACCCATTCCACTATTCTTGCCTGGAAAATCTCATGGACAGAGTCTGGCGGGCTACAGTCTATGGGGTCACAAAGACTTGAACATGACTTTGTGACTGAACATGCTCACACAAATCTATGTTTAACTACCTGAAGAACTGCCTGATTGTTTTCCAAGCTGGCTGCATTATTTTGCATTCCTATCAGCAATGTATGAGAGTTCCAACTGTCCACATCTTGGAAAATCAGTATTTGTTATCTTGCTTTTATAATTACAATGATAAAATATATTTTTATATTTATAGCTACCATAGAAAACCATCCTATACATATACATGAAGTGGATGCAAAGAAATATTTTATTGTAGCTTTGATTTGTATTACTCTGACAAGTAATGATGTGGAACATTTTACCATTTTATATCTAATAAGATCTTTTGCTCATTAAGAATTGATATATTTTTATTTATTATCACTGAGTTGTAAAAATTCTTTTGTAGTCTAGGAACAAATACTTATAAGATTGTAATTTGCAAATATTTTCTACCATTCTTTGGATTGTTTTTTCACTTTATTGATAGTGTCCTTTTCATACTCTTCATGTATTTCATACTGTTCATGTATCCTTTGCAGACAAAGATGGACAAGCTCTATACAGTCAGCAAAAACAAGACTGGGAGCTGACTGTGGCTCAGATCATGAACTCCTTGTTGCCAAATTCAGACTTAAATTGAAAAAAGTGGGGAAAACCACTCACTATTTAGATATGACCTAAATCAAATCCCTTATGATTATACACTGGACGTGAGAAATAGATTTAAGGGACTAGATCTGATAGAGTGCCTGATGAACTATGGACGGAGGTTCATGACATTCTACAGGAGACAGAAATCAAGACCATCTCCAAGAAAAAGAAATGCAAAAAAGCAAAATGGCTGACTTAGGAGGCCTTACAAATAGCTGTGAAAAGAAGAGAAGTAAAAACAAAGGAGAAAAGGAAAGATGTATCCATTTGAATGGAGAGTTCCAAAGAATAGCAAGGAGATATAAGAAAGTCTTGCTCAGTGATTAGTGCAAAGAAATAGAGGAAAACAATAGATTGGGAAAGACTAGAGATCTCTTCAAGAAAATCAGAGATACCAAGGGAACATTTCATGCAAAGAAGGGCTCAATAAAGGACAGAAATGGTATGGACTTAACAGAAGCAGAAGTTATTAAGAAGAGGTGGCAAGAATACACAGAAGAACTATAGAAAAAAGGTCTTTACAACACAGATAATCACAATGGTGTGATCACTCACCTAGAGCCAGACATCCTGGAATGTGAAGTTAAGTGGACCTTAGGAAGCATCACTATGGACAAAGCTAGTAGAGGTGATGGAATTCCAATTGAGCTGTTTCAAATCCTAAAAGATTATGCTGTGAAAGTGTTGCACTCAATATGCCAGAAAATTAGGAAAACTCAGCAGTGACCACAGGACTGGAAAAGGTCAGTTTTCATTCCAATCCCAGAGAAAGGTAATGCCAAAGAATGCTCAAACTACCACACAAGTGCACTCATCTCACACGCTAGTAGAGTAATGCTCAAACTTCTCCAAGCCAGGCTACAGCAATACACGAACTGCAAACTTCTAGATGTTCAAGCTTGTTTTAGAAAAGGCAGAGGAACCAGAGATCAAATTACCAACATCTGCTGGATCGAGCACAAGTTGGAACAAAGATTGCTGGGAGAAATATCAATAATCTCAGATATGCAGATGACACCACCCTGATGGCAGAAAGTGAAGAAGAACTAAAGAGCCTCTTGATGAAAGTGAAAGAGGAGAGTGAAAAGTTGGCTAAAAGCTCAACATTCAGAAAACTAAGATCATGACATCTGGTCCCATCACTTCATGGGAAATAGATGGGGAAACAGTAGAAACAGTGTCAGACTTTATTTTTCTGGGCTCCAAAATCACTGCAGATGGTGATTGCAGCCATGAAATTAAAAGACACTTACTCCTTGGAAGGAAAGTTATGACCAACCTAGATAGCATATTCAAAAGCAGAGACATTACTTTGCCAACAAAGGTTCGTCTAGTCAAGGCTATGGTTTTTCCAGTGGTTATGTATGGGTGTGAGAGTTAGACTATAAAGAAAGCTGAGCACTGAAGAATTGATGCTTTTGAACTGTGGTGTTGGAGAAGACTCTTGAGAGTCCCTTGGGCTGTAAGGAGATCCAACCAGTCCATCCTAAAGGAGATCAGTCCTGGGTATTCGTTGAGGACTCATGCTGAAGCTGAAACTCCAATACTTTGGCCATCTGATGCGAAACGCTGACTCATTAGAAAAAACCCTGATGCTGCCAAAGATTGAGGGCAGGAAGATAAGTGGACAACAGAGGATGAGATGGTTGATTGGCATCACTGACTCAATGGACTTGAATTTGGTTGGACTCTGGGAGTTGGTGATGAACAGGGAGACCTGGCGTGCTGTAGTTCATGGGGTCACAAAGAGTTGGACATGACTGAGCGACTGAATTGATAGTGTCCTATAGAGTTTCATATGAACATTAGGATTGGCTATCAGTTGAGACTCTGATGGGGATTGTGTGGAATCTATAGATTAATTGGGAGGTTATTTCACCATTTTAACTATATTAAGTAATCTGATCCATGGATACAAGATTTTTTCCATTTATTTAGCTCTTCTTTGAACAATGTTTTATGTTTTTCAAGCTATAAATTCCACACACACTTCATTTTGTTAATTTTTTCATAGTCATCTTATTCTTTTTGATATCATTTTACATGAAGTAGAAATTTTATTTTGTATTGATTATTCCAAGTGATAATCATACAATGGATTATTTTATATCCATATTGTATCTTGCAATCTTACTGAAGTTTTTCACAAATGATAATATTTTTAGTGAGTCCAATATCATGCCATCTATCAATAGATAAAGTTTTACTACTTCCTTTCCCCTTTGCATGTCTTTTGTTCTCTTGCTGATTACCCTTGATGGAACTTCTAATATTAATACAAAGTTGTGCAGAAGCAGCAAGAATGAATGTCCCTGTTTTGTTGCAGATCTCAGAGGGAAAGCATCTAGTCTTTCACCATCAAGTATAATGTGGGTTTTTCAAAGATACCTTTTATTATGAAGACTTCTTTGAACAAAATTTGCTTCTATAATTTTGTCATAACACTAGGGACATGAAATTGCCTAGTTTCAAAGGTTAGGTTTTCTTTGTTTGTTTATTTGTTTGTTTCCATTTTCTCTGAGCCTACTGTTGAGTAAATAAGTCAGATCAAGATGTGCACTTCGAAACTGGTCACTTTGGAGGAAGAAAAAGGCAAAAAAAAAGCATATTAAACACTGTCAGGCCTATTCCAGTTTCTCCACTACAGCACTTATCAGAGCTGTGCATGAGAGTGAAGGAGAGGGCTACGTGTATTTCTAAGTCATGAACTAAGTAGTAAGCTGATCTCATTTGAATCCTCTTTCATTGGGGCATTGTTTCTTTTAGTCAAGAGCTTCAGGAGGAGAAACAGGAGTAGCAGGATTTACCATAATAGTGACACAAAATGAACAAACAAATAAAATAAATTTAAAAACTTCAGGACCACCAAATAGTAAATATTTTAAATGTTTTTCTGTGTGTTTAGAAAGCTACAGGATTTGATTGAATGTGCTTCAGATTTCACCTGCATTGATCAAAGTAGCCTGATCATCTTAAACTCCACATTTTTATATTAGGTTAGCATAAACTGATTTGCACATATTTTGTTCAATAGCATTATAAAATGAATTATGCACCAAGCAGAGCAATGATTTATATCTTTTATGGCCACTTTTTCATTCTTTAAAATTTTTATGAGGATTTTATCACTTAAAAAATTTATATTTGAGTAGTTTCATCAAAAATAATTTGGCATGCTGCGATTCATGGGGTCGCAAAGAGTCGAACACAACTGAGCGACTGATCTGATCTGATCTGATTTTTTGAAAATAATATGGCACACATGAAAAGATCAAACATTAAGACAGATTCAGTTTTGCTATCTGAGAACTTTTTACACTGCTACTGTCTACAGAGTCAAAGAGAATTATAATCATAAGGGGAGGTGAAAGTTTTCTTAGAAATTTTATCTGAAATATTTGAAGGAGGACATGATATCTGAATAAATATTTTACCATATTTCTCATTAAAGCACAGTCTATACATTGGATTATTCCAATTAGATTTCTGTTTCCATTTGGGTATACAAAATGCTAGTATCAATAATATGCATAGTCTCTGGAGATAGAGGAAAAATAAAAGATAATGACTAACTATTATCAAATGAATCATTGCATTGTAGCAACTAGATTACTTATGTGAAAGGCACATTTCCTTGTGAGAAATGACCTATTTCTCGTAGCAATAATCTCTATTCTTTCCCTTCTTTTGTACCCAGTTTATTCTCACCTTCCCAAATGCAATTTTAATTTTAATGTTGTATGTTCAACTCAGTAGAAAAAATACTTTAACAGGCATTCTTATTCCTAAACTTTCATGTTAATGAAATAATCTGATTTCTGATATGTATACCTCAAACAATAATGTAGAATTATTTTGAGCATTAAAGTCTATTTTTAAAATTTTTCTTCCCACTTAAGGTCAATTGTCACAAGTGTCACTGATGAGTTCCCATGTCACCAGGCTTTGGTAATTGTTCTTCAATATGCTAGCTGAAGACCATGTGTCTACTGTTGTTGTCGTTCAGTTCCCAAGTCGTGTTCAACAGTTCATGACCCCATGGGCTGCAGCACACCAGGGCTTCCCTGTTGCTCACCATCTCTTGGAGTTTCCCCAAGTTCAAGTCCATTGAATCAGTGATGCCATTCAACCATCCCATCCTCTGTACATGCTGCCATATCAAAATTTATTACATTAAAAATATGTATCATCCATTAGAAATTATTGAAATTAGGTATCATCCATTAGAAATCATATATCATCCACTAGGTATCATCCATTAGAATGAAAATTGCTTAGGAGGTAAAAATCATATGTAATTAATTATCAACCTTATTAAGTGGAGCTATTTTGACACTGTACAGGTATTCAATAATAGTTATTAAATGTCATTAAATAGGACTACACCAAAGGATTATTTCCTATTTTCTCATGAATCTTAATTTTTATTATTTTCCCTAAAGGAAATTTGGTGTAGTAAAAAACTTAATAAAAGCAAGAGTTAATGATAAAATAATTGTTATCATTTTTCTAATTTATTCACCCTTGTCAATTTATCTGATACCAAATTGGTAATATCAGCTCAACACTGAATATAAGTAAGTAATTAGGGATATAAATTGATTTCTGGTTGTAATTAAGTGGAGTCTGGATAGAGGAAAAGTGGTTGTAGGCCTATTTGACCTATTTATTTTAAGGGAGAAGTGTTCACACCATGCTCCACTTCCCTCAATGTGGCATCATAGATGTTGCTTGGTTTTGAATTTTAAGCTAATGGAATCATAGACATTCTGATATTCTTTTGTCTGTTTTTTTCTAATTAATACACCTATAAAATTTATCTATGTTCTTGATACATATATTTGTGCTTGCATAAATGCTATATAATATTGAATCATCTGAATATGCTGCATTACATTTATTCATTTCAATGAGGATCAGCATTGACACTGTTTCCAAGTTTAGGATTTTATGAATATAGCTGCATTTTCCTTTGATGTGGTAGACAGGAAGGCACCTCATGTAGATGGCTCTTCAAGGAAGGGTTTTCTGTCCTCCGTCAAGGAGTGCAGCCAAAGGAAGTCCTCCAGCTGTCAGCTCCTTTGGGCCCAGCCTCCGAAGCAGAGTCACCCTGCCCAAAGCTATAAAAAGCTTGGCTAATTTAGTCTGAGGTGAAACAAAGGGCAGTTTAACACCAAATTATCTTTAGCGGTTGGCAGAGGCTTTCTTCGGAGAAGGCAATGGCACCCCACTCCAGTACTCTTGCCTGGAAAATCCCGTGAATGGAGGAGCCCGGTAGACTGCAGTCCATGGGGTCACTGGGAGTGGAACACGACTGAGCGACTTCACTTTCACTTTTCACTTTCAGTGAGCATCGGAGAAGGAAATGGCAGCCCACTCCATTATTCTTGCCTGGAGAATCTCAGGGACAGGGGAGCTTGATGGGCTGCCATCTTTGGGGTCGCACAGAGTCGGACACTACTGAAGCGATTTAGCAGCAGCAGCAGCAGAGGCTTTCTTAGTCCTGCTTTGCAAAGTGTCATTGCTCCATTCTATTTCCCTTTACTCAGGTTGATTAAAAAACAAACAAACTCACAGGCCAAGCTCTGACTCACTGACTTCCACAAACAAATCATTTGTTTAAGAGGATGGCTTCCTTTCTCTGAAGGGAAGCTAATCCACTGAATAAGTATGCATCTGGCACTTGTTTTATCCATGAGAGAATTAGAAGATAATTAGAATTGATGATTCCCATTTCACATATTAGCAAGGTAATGTTCAAAACCCTTCAAACTTCACTGCAGTATGTGAACAAATAACTTCCAGATATACAAGTTGGATTTAGAAAAGGCAGAGGAAGCTGACATCAAAATGCAAACCTCTGGTGGATCATAGAAAAAGCAAGAGAATTCCAATAAACATCTACTTGTGCTTCAGTGACTATGCAAAATCCTTTGACTATGTGGATCACAACAAACTGTGGGACATTCTTCTAGTTGGGAATACTGGACCACCCTACCTGTCTCCTGAAAAACCTGTATGTAGGTCAAGAAAAAAACAGTTCGAATCAGACATGGAACAATGAACTAATTGCAAATTGGGAAAGGAGTATGTCAAAGTTATATGTTGTCATCCTGCTTATTTAACTTATATGCAGAGTACATCATGCGAAATGCTGGGCTGGATGAAGCACAAGCTGAAATCAAGATTTCTGGGAGAATATTAGCCACCTCAGATATGCAGATGATACCTCTGTAATGCAGAAAGGACAAGGAACTTAAGAGCCTCTTGATGAGGGTGAAAGAGGACAGTAAAAAAGTTTGCTTAAAACTAGACATTCAAAAAACTAAGAATATGGCATCTGGTCCCATCACTTTAGGGCAAATATAAGGGGTAAAATTGGAACCAGTGACAGATTTTATTTTCTTGGAGTCCAAAATCACTGCAGATGGAAACTGCAACCATGAAATTAAAAGACTCCTGGTCCTTGAAAGGAAAGCTGTAACAAAATTAGACAGTATATTAAAAGGCAGAGACATCACTTTTCAGATGAAAGTCCATATAGTCAAAGCTATGGCTTTTCCGATAATCAGGTACAGATGGGAGAGTTGGAATATAAAGAAAATTGACCACTGAAGAATTGATGCTTTCGAAATGTGGTGCTGGAGAAGACACTTGAGAGTCTGTTGGACAGCAAGGAGATCAAACCAGTCAATCTTAAATGAAATCGATAATGAACACACATTGGAAGGACTGTGACTGAGGCTGAAACTCCAGTACTTTGACCAGCTGATGTGAAGAGCAGACTCGTTGGAAAAGATCCTGATGCTAGGAAAGACTGAGGGCAGGAAGAGAAAAAGGTGACAGAGGATGAGAGGGTTGGCTGCCATCATCAATTCAGTGGATGAGTTTGAGCAAGCTCAGGGAGATAGTGAAGGACAGGGAGGCCTGATGGTCTGCAGTTCATGGGATCTCAAAGAATCAGACTAGACTTAGCAACTGAAAAACAACAATAATTTCCACTTCAATTTTATTAGTAAAGATCTTTGCTTTAAATTTAACGTGTATTGATTTTTCCACTTTTACTTATTAGAAGTGTGTTCTCTTGTGTTCTACTTTTTCCAAATTTGCTTTCTTAAAGTAGTCTGTACAACAAACACAATTTGTTTTTTAAAATCTTTGACTATAAACAATAACGAAAATAAAATTGCTGAAAAGACTATGCTTAGTTTAGAGTCAAGTAAGACTCCCATGCTTTGAATAAAATATTTCTTTGGAATAACTACTCTATTATTAGAAATGTATTTATTTTGTATCATTTTCCTTATAATCTAGGTGTTAAATAGCCCACCAGTATCTCTATTGCATGAATATTCAAGAACAGCACAAACACTTCCATAAAACAACTGGGTTTCCAGTTTTCTTCAAATAAACTTTGGAAACAGATTGTCGTATGTCTATGCTTAGTGACTTTTATTTTGAAACCATATTATTGATTGGTTTTTCATACATTTTAACTTGGAGGAGTTTCTTTTCAGTACTTTGGAGTCACTCAATAAAAATTAATCAACCTTGATTAACTGAATGATAATGACAGTCTCAGAGACATCCTGCTTTGTGACTGCAGGATGAATTTGTAATTAATGAGAACAAACTTTCAACAGTCATCACCAAGATAAGCAGTACATACTGAAGTGTAGAGGCCACGGCACCAGTTTTAGATTTCCCTTAGCTTCTCTTCCGTGAACTCTTCTTCTTTCCTTTCTCCCTATCAAGTGTTTTATCAGTCTCCTATTCTGCTCATCATTCTTTTCTAAGTTTTCTAAAATTCTATTTAAGTTCTTTATCATTGGCACCAAATCAGGATGTCTACTAGACTTGATCTGGGTCCCTATGAATCCCTGATTATTTTCATTTGCATTAGGGAAAGAAATTTACCTTCGAATTATTGAATAAAAAATAAATAATTGAGAGATATTTGAGTGGATATTTGATATTTGCAATACATTTTCTTCTGAATTTGTAGAAAAGAATGGATTTAAAAACAAGGGTAAGCATAAGGTATCCTATTGAAATATAATGCTGGTAAGTAAACATTTACTTACCATCTGTTAATGTGCTTGTAACTATAAGTGATTCAAAATATAATATTTAATCTTTCCTCAAAATACTAGTTTTCTAAGCAGGAAGATAGTATATACCTATGGACAGGCATATCTTTTTGGTGTTTTATACTTCTTCATGGGGTTCTCAAGCCAAGACTACTGGAGTGATTTGCAATTCCCTCCTTCAGTTCCTTGATGCAAACAGCTGAATCATTGGAAAAGATCCTGATGCAGGGAAAGATTGAGGGCAAGAGGAGAAGGGGACAGCAGTGGATGAGATGGTTGGGTGGCATCACCAATTTGATGGACATGAACTTGGGCAGCTTCTAGGAGATAGTGAAGAAGTGCTGCAGTCCATGAGGTCACAAAGAGTCAGACATGACTTAGCAACTGAGCAACAACAATCAAAAACATCTGATATAATAGTTACTAGCTTATACATATGGAGAAGGCAATGGCGCCCCACTCTAGTACTTTTGCCTAGAAAATCCCATGGATGGAGGAGCCTGGTAGCCTGCAGTCCATGGGGTCACTAGAGTTGGACACGACTGAGCGACTTCACTTTCACTTTTCACTTTAATGTGTTGGAGAAGGAAATGGCGACCCACTCCAGTGTTCTTGCCTGGAGAATCCCAGGGACGGGGGAGCCTGGTGGGCTGCCGTCTATGAGGTCACACAGAGTCAGACACAACTGAAGTGACTTAGCAGCAGCAGCAGCAGCTTATACATAATAAATGTCTCACTGACATGTGACTTTACGTGATACAGAGTTTTGAGTAAAGAAGAGTGTACTATACTTTTAAAATTTTAATTGTTAAATCAACGCATTTTTAGATGGTTATATTACCATTAACAGAGGAATACAAAGAAATTCTAAATTCTCAGCTTTCAAAATTAGTTTTGTATTTTATTTTCTACTTACTCCTAAGAAAGAATGTCAAATAATGTCTAAAATTTCAACGAAATAAAAGAGGTGATTACTCCAAACAGAGCTTATAAAACAAGAAAAAAGATAGACAACATGGGAGTTTCCATCTCTGTTTTTATTCCAAGTTTGGTGCTAGAAAATATGCTTCTGGGTGTTATTCTTATTAGTTTCAATGTTCTCATATAAATGGAACTTTAGAGAATATTAAATTTATTATATTTTTAAATTTGTATAATCAGTAATAACTTCAAAATAGTGTACTGATTTTTAGCAATAATTATGCAGCCAAATTGCTAAGTTCAAAATTGAGCTTTACTAGGTGTGACTTTGTGTGACTTTGAGTGAGTCACTTAAGCTCTCTGTGTCATGATTTCCTCATTTAATAATAATGGCTATCTCCAGGATTGTTGAAAAGTTTAATGAGCTAATATATAAAAGTACTTGGAAGATTATGTAACTGACAACGCTCTTTGATTTGTGTTTAAAAAGTGGAGTGGGTTGTCATTTCCTTCTTGAGGGGATCTTCCTGACCCAGGGATTGAACTCAGGTCTCCTGCATTGCAGCCAGATTCTTTACCATCTGAGCCTCCAGAGAATCTCTTAAAAAGTTAAACTGATCACTATTTTTTTTTCTGTTAATATTGAAGTAAATTTACTAGCGCTAAATATAAAATGAGCTATATGAAAACATATTTATTTGGGAAAAAAGCCATATTAATTCATAGATTTATTTGGTATTTACGTGTCTTTCTAGGTTCCAAATAGGAAAAGGAGTATGTCAAGGCTGCATATTGTCACCCTGCTTATTTAACATATATGCAGAGTACATCATGAGAAAGGCTAGGCTGGGGGAAACACAAGCTGGAATCAAGATTGCCGGGAGAAATATCAATAACCTCAGCTATGCAGATGACACCACCCTGATTGCAGAAAGTGAAAAAGAACTAAAGAGCGTCTTGATTAAAGTGAAAGAAGAGAGTGAAAAAGTTTGCTTAAAGCTCAACATTCAGAAAACTAAGATCATGGAATCTGGTCTCATCCACTGGGGAAACAGTGGAAACAGTGGCTGACTATTTTTCTGGGCTCCAAAACCGTGGCAGATGGTGATTGTAGCCATGAAATTAAAAGACTCTTACTCCTTGGAAGGAAAGTTATGACCAACCTACACAGCATATTAGAAAGCAGAGACATTACTTTGTCAACAAAGGTCCATCTAGTCAAGGCTATGGTTTTTCCAGTGGTCATGTATGGATGTGAGAATTGGACTATAAAGAAAACTAAGGAAAAAAAAAATAAAGAAAGAAAGAAAGCTAAGCACCGAAGAATTGATGCTTTTGAACTGTGGTGTTGAAGAAGACTCTTGAGAGTCCCCTGGACTGCAAGGAAATCCAACCAGTCCATCCTAAAGGAGATCAGTCCTGGGTGTTCATTGGAAGCACTCATGCTGAAGCTGAAACTCCAATACTTTGGCCACCTGATGCGAAGTGTTGACTCATTTGAAAAGACCCTGATGCTGGGAAAGGTTGAGGGCAGGAGGAGAAGGGGATGACAGAGGATGAGTTAGATGGATGGCATCATGGACACATGGACATGGGTTTGGGTGGACTCTGGGAGTTGGTGACAGACAGACAAGCCTGGTGTGCTGGGGTTCATGGGGTTGCAAAGAGTCAGACATGACTGAGCGACTGAACTGAACTGAACTGTCTTTCTAGGAATTATGTTATGAAGTTTTAAAAATTTCCATGAAGTACGTAGCAAACATAGTATGTTTATTATTTATTCTTGTTGCTAGTAATTTAAGGTATTTCAAATTTTATAATATTAGAGATAACATTTCAATAAAGAGCCACTTATATTTAAATATTTGTAAGCAGTTCTTAGTATTTCCTTTTCAAAAATTCATATACAGAGAATTGCTGAGAGAGGGCCATTTTATAATTCCTATAGGTCTCTTCTACAGTCATTATCGTATCTTTTCTTTCTTCCTTTCTTTGCTTCTCTTCCTTTTTCTCCTCCTCCTCCATTTTCCTTCTCCTTCTCCCCCCACAACAATATGCTTTATGCTTCTCTCTCTCTTTCAACACAAGGAGTTAATTCTTTAAAAATTAAAAGTATCCTAGATTCTTACCAACTGGAGTATGTTTAATCTAAATAGACTTCAGTTTTGCTCTTATGGTCAGCTTTTCTAGAAAGCAACTTTCATAGGAGACTAAAATCATCATTCGATAAGACAGCTTTTATACGTCTAATGGCCTGGAAAGGAAAACGACTAGCATGGAAAAGTTTTACTGAAGGGGAGAAACAATTGCTTACAAGAATCTTTCAGACACAATGAAAAGTAAGCCGAGAACTCTTAAATAAAAAGGAGATGCCAAAAAACTAAGAGTGATTTCTCTGGGCAATACATCACACATAGTAGGTTGCCTCACAAAAGTAAGAGAAAAGTGAATGTAAATTCCATGTAGAATTCAACAAAATTATGCCAAGATTTGTATATACATTATCATATACCAATTTAAGAATCACCAGAACCTCCATATATCTTTCAAAATATCATAATAAAATTATGATTCAGCATGCTGTATTGTTCATATGTTTAAAACATTTTTAAATGACAGAGCTTATTTTTTAACACCTATAACAAAGGCAGCATGATGAAGTGGACAATAATAAGGTCATATATCAAACTGAAAATCATGAGTAGACTATTGTAACCAGAGTGAAATATTTGAATGCATAGAAAATGATTCTCTGTTTGACAATACCTGATAGAATGACACTAGAATATAATTTTCCAGGAATTAAGTTAAAAGTGAGGTGAAGTCTCATTATCTATAAAACCATACAGGTTGCGACAGGCAGTGTAGCAATTCAATAGCTGAGATTGTCTGCCAAAAGACATTAGAGAACCTGAAGGGAAAAATTGAAGAGCAGACAGCTGAACCTTAATGTGTCCATTTTCTTCACTTGGAAATTGAACACAATGTCTAGAAAGACATAACTGCTCACAATTTTAATTTTCTTTATTTTGAGGAATTGTCAATATAATATATATCAACAGACTTTGTAACAGACTATGATTCTGCTGGGCATACACACCGAGGAAACCAGAATTGAAAGAGACATGTGTACCCCAATGTTCATCGCAGCACTGTTTATAATAGCCAGGACATGGAAGCAACCTAGATGTCCATCAGCAAATGAATGGATAAGAAAGCTGTGGTACATATACACAATGGAGTATTACTCAGCCATTAAAAAGAATACATTTGAATCAGTTCTAATGAGATGAATGAAACTGGAGCCTATTATACAGAGTGAAGTAAGCCAGAAAGAAAAACACCAATAAGTATACTAACGCGTATATATGGAATTTAGAAAGATGGTAACGACAACCCTGTATGTGAGACAGCAAAAGAGACACAGATGTATAGAACAGTCTTTTGGACTCTGTGGGAGAGGGAGGAGGGGATGGTTTGGGAAAATGGCATTAAAGCATGTATAATATTATATAAGAAATGAATCGCCAGTCCAGGTTTGATGCAGGATACAGGAAGCTTGGGGCTGGTGCACTGGGATGACCCAGAGGGATGGTATGGGGAGGGAAGAGGAGGGGAGTTCAGGATGGGGAACACGTGTACATCTGTGGCGGATGCACGTTCATGTATGGCAAAACCAATACAATATTGTAAAGTAAAAAAAAAAAAACCAACAAAATAAATAAATATCTTTTTAAACATTAAAAAAAAAATAAAAATATGGGAAAACAAAAGTCTGAGTAGGATAAAGAGCTATAAAAAGTGATGGTTAGGTAGAAGAATTTGCCAGAATCATAAATATGAAAGAGAAAGCATATAAAAATACAATCCACCCATAAATTTCTCCCCTCAGGAAAATTAGGCTTTAATTGCTGAACAGGAGAGTATATCTTTGTTTAAATCATTTGCAAATTCGCAATCTTAGGGATACATTGGGAGAATGCTTTAGTATGGATTTGGGAGAACGTTTTTGCATGGAATTTTGCACCTTCTTTACCCTAATTCTGAACTAGAAAATAACAGTTGGTGTGTATGCATGTGTGTATGTATATTTTAATCTAGATTTCTCTAGGGAAAGAATGGTGCTGCCTTTAGTTGCTCAGTCATGTCTGACTGTTTGCAACACCATGGACTGTAGACTGCCAGGTTCCTTTGTCCATGGGATTCTCCAAACAAGAATACTGGAGTGGGTTGCCATGCCCTTCTCCAGGGGATCTTCCCAAGCCAGGGATTGAACACAGGTTTCCTGCATTGCCGGTAGATTCTTTACCATCTGAGGCACAAAGAAAGTCCAGGAAAAGAATAGTACTAAGTCTGAAATGAAAGTTCCTTCAAGCTTAGCAAAATTATTAACAACAAAAATACAAAGAAAAACATAGGAAAATAATATGTAAAAAATTTCAAAAGAGCTTTTTATTAGGAAATAAAAAAAAACTCAGATTTGCAAGAAATATAGAATGATTTTCAGAGCCCCATTTAAGATATAAGAATATATACTTACTACATAAAAGTTAGCTTACATATATTTTTTGTTTTTTATTTATATTTTTGTTTATTTTTATTGGAGTATAATTGCTTTACAATTGAGATGTTAGTTTCTTCTCTACATTGAAGTGAATCAGCTATATGTATGCATATATTCTCTCCCTCTCAGACCTCTCTCCACCCCCAGCCCTGTATCACCCATCTAGGTCATCACAGAGCATCGAGCTGAGCTCCCTGTGCTATACAGCAGTTTGCCACTACCTATTTTATGCAAGGTAGAGTATATATATCGGAGAAAGCAATGGCACCCCACTCTAGTACTCTTGCCTGGAAAACTCCATGGACGGAGGAGCCTGGTGGGCTGCAGTCCATGGGGTCGCTGAGGGTCGGACATGACTGAGTGACTTCACTCTCACTTTCCACTTTCATGCATTGGAGAAGGAAATGGCAACCCACTCCAGTGTTCTTGCCTGGAGAATCCCAGGGACGTCTGGTAGGCTGCCTTCTATGGGGTCGCACAGAGTAGGACACGACAGAAGCGATTTAGCCTCAGCAGCAGTGTATATATGTTGATCCTAATCTTCCACTTCATCTCACCACCCCCCACCCCCGCCCCGCCCCGGCATCCACATGTTGTTCTTGTAAGTCTGCATCGCTATTTCTGTTCTGGGGTTAGGTTCATCTGTACAATTTTTTCTAGATTCCACAAATGTACCTTCCTATATGATATTTGTTTTTCTCTTTCTGTCTTCTTTTACTCTGTATGATCAACTCTAGGTCCAGCTACATCTCTACAAATCAAAACTAATATGTAAAGCTGGCCTGGAGACTTGAGTAAGAAATTACATAGCCATATGCTGCTCAGTGGCTCAGTCATATCCAGTACTTCGGGACCCCATGGACTGCAGCACCCCTGGCCTCCCTGTCTTCACCATCTCCCAGAGCTTGCTCAAACTCGTAGCCTAAAAGCCTTTGACTGTGTGGATCATAATAAACTGTGGAAAATTCTTAAAGAGATAGGAATACCAGACCACCTTATCTGCCTCCTGAGAAATATGTATATAGATCAAGAAACAACAGTTAGAACTAGAACTATATATTGTCACCCTGCTTATTTAACTTCTGTGAAGAGTGCATCATGAGAAATGCCTGGTTGAATGAAGCACAAGCTTGAATCAAGATTGCTGAGAGAAATATCAATAATCTCAGATATTCAGATAACACTAACTTTATGGTAGAAAGCAAAGAGGAACTAAAGAGTCTCTTGATGAAAATGAAAGAGGAGAGTGAAAAAGCTGGCTTAAAACTCAATATTCAAAAAACGAAGATCATGACATCCGGGCCAATCACTTCATGGCAAATAGATGGGGAAACAATTAAAACAGTTACAGACTTTCTTTTCTTGGGCTCCAAAATCACTGTAGATGGTGACTGCAGCCATGAAATTAAAAGACACTTGCTCCTTGAAAGAAAAGCTATGACAAACCTAGATAGCATATTAAAAAGCAGAGACATTACTTTACTAACAAAGGTCCGTCTAGTCAAAGTTATGGCTTTTCCATAGTTATGTATGCATGAGAGAGTTGGATCATAAAGAAAGCTAAACGCTGAAGAATTGATGCTTTTGAATTGTGGTATTGGAGAAGACCCTTGAGACTCCCTTATACTGCAAGGAGTCAAGCCAGCCCATCCTAAAGTAAATCAGTCCTGAATATTCATTGGAAAGACTGATGCTGAAGATGAGGCCTCAATACTTTGGCCACCTGATGCAAAGAACTGACTCACTGGAAAAGACTCTGATGCTGGGAAAAATTGAAGGCAGGGAGGAGAAGGGGATGACAGAGGATGAGATGGTTGAATGACATCACCAATTCAGTGGACGTGAGTTTGAGTAAGCTCCAGGAGTTTGTGATGGACAGGGAAGCCTGGCGTTCTGCAGTCCATGAGGTCACAAAGAGTTGGACATGACTGAGCAACTGAACTGAACTGAACACAGTCAAAAGCTTTAGTGTAGTCAATGAAGCCGAAGTAGATGATTTTCTGGAATTTTCTTGCTTTTTCTATGATCCAACGAATGTTGACAATTTGATCTCCAGCTCCTCTGCCTTTTTTAAATTCAACTTGAACATCTAGTTCTTGGTTCACATACTATTGAAGCCTTGCTTGGAGAATTTTGAGCATTACTTTGCTAGTATGTGAGATGAGTGCAATTTTGCAGTAATTTGAGCATTCTTACATGTTGCCTTTCTTTGGGATTGGAAAGAAAACTAACATTTTCCATTCCTGTGGCCACTGCTGATTATTAATCTTTGCAATAGTAACAAAAACCTTTGAAACACATGTTTCACTAGGGACTCTATGTCTGTTAGCATTTCAAAGGAAATAATGTGAGTTATAACCTTGAAATAATCACTTTTATTCTCAACTAGTGTAAGCTAGTGTTTGTATATAATTTGTTATTTTCAATTTAAAAAGAAATGAATGGTAAGTTTTATTTTTAATTTTTTTTTCAGTTTGTGAAGCCTCAGTTCACTTAAAATCTAAATGAAACTTGCACCAAATAGCAACTCTTCATCATGAATAATGGGAGATTTCAAAGGAATGACTAAGCTATGGACAAGAGAATTCTTTAAGTAAATTTGAGAATGATCCAGACATAGTATTTGTCTTCAAGCAGATGCATGGTAAGTGATTCTGGTCAGATATTATGTCACTATGGCTTTCAGCTTTAGAGTAAGTTAGTCAAAAAGGTTCATTTAGACAGTCAAAATGATAGAATCACTTCAGAAATCCACTTTAATCAGAACAGGATGTTAAAATCAATTTCAGAAAAATATTAAGAAAACCATTATTTCATTTTATAATATAAATCACTTCTATATAAAATATTCTGCATCCTATGATGTGAATATTGAAGCAGGATACACATTAGGGGTGTGCACAGTTTATTTGCTACAACTTTATCTTTTTAGCAATCTTTTATATTTATAGTGCAATATGTTAATTACAATTGGATCTTTTTCTAAGCATGG
The DNA here is from genome assembly GCF_019923935.1 of Bubalus bubalis. Lineage (NCBI taxonomy): Eukaryota > Metazoa > Chordata > Mammalia > Artiodactyla > Bovidae > Bubalus > Bubalus bubalis. The sequence goes on along the minus strand of NC_059175.1, from coordinate 60,437,766 downwards.
AATAAGCCAGTTAACTGTAGTATTTTAGAAAAAAAATTAATTCAAAGCGTTGTTCACTCTCACCAATATCTATATACAATGTAAAATTATTTTAATATCCGCATACTATTTTGTCTTTATCAATAACTGAGACTTCATTTGGAAGGCTGATTATCCCTTGTTTTTAAATTGCAAATATCTAATTAGGAAAATGTGAACAATTTTGCTTTGTGTTGTGTTTTTTAATCTTTGTGGTGTTACAAATATTAAATAGAATGTGGGAAACACAATATTTGCTTGTTTTTTAATTTTCTTTTCATTCTTGTGATTTTGATTTCAATAATATTGTTGCAAATATTTTTAAGCCCATAATCTCAAGTTTTAGAAAGATAGAGTGACTTTATCAAATTATATGAAGGAAAGTTTGTATTCATTTTTTCAGTTAAATACATCTAGTAATTACTTAGAATATGATAGATACTACATTGTGAAAATAATATTAAATAAGTGAAAGAATATTCACTGACACATGAAATGTTTTTATGTATTTGAACCACCTACTGCTGTATTTTGGAGAAGGCAATGGCACCTCACTCCAGTACTCTTGCCTGGAAAATCTCATGGATGGAGGAGCCTGGAAGGCTGCAGTCCATGGGGTCGCTGAGGGTCGGACATGACTGAGTGACTTCACTTTCACTTTTCACTTTCATGCATTGGAGATGGAAATGGCAACCCACTCCAGTGTTCTTGCCTGGAGAATCCCAGGGACGGGGGAGCCTGGTGGGCTGCCCTCTATGGGGTCGCACAGAGTCGGACACAACTGAAGTGACTTAGCATAGCATAGCATAGCATACTGCTGTATTTTATATTCACATATATTTCTCACTTTCCCAGTTTATGTGCACAATTTAAATGTATGTTAAATATCATCAATCTTCATTTCTGTGTGTAATTCAAAAATGTTATTTGTTTTGTTAATAGTTAATAGAATATCTACATATTCTTGTTTTTATCTGGTCAATGAGAGTTTATTATATTTGAAAAGAACTGTATTTCAAGTAGAAACATTTAAAATAAGTGGCTGTGGCGGATTCATGTTGATGTATGGCAAAACCAATACAATATTGTAAAGTAATTAGCCTCCAATTAAAATAAATTAAAAAAAGGTAAAATGTCAAAAAAAACCTCAATGTTCAAAAAATGAAAAAAAATTTAAAAATAAATTTATATTAAAAAAATAAAATAAGTGGCTAATGTCTAAAGAAAATATATATTAAATTATCCACATGCTTTAATGCACCAGCAATTTAAATTTAAATATATATATATGTACATTTAAAAAATTTATTGGCATATGGTTGATTTACAATGATAGTCTCAGGTATACAGCAAAGTGAATTAGTTATACATATACATATATCCACTCTTTGTAAATATTCCTTTCCTATTTAGGAATCCTTCAGTGGATTCCCCTATACTATATGGTAGGTTCTTATTGGTTTATTTTATATATAGTAGTGTGTATACATCAGTTCCAATCTCCCAATTTATCTCTCCCTTCGCCTTTTCCTCTGGTAACCCTAAGTTTATTTTTTACATCTGTGATTCTGCTACTATTTTGTAATTAAGTTCATTTGTACTCTTTTTTTAGATTCCATATATTAGTGTTATTATATGATATTTGTCTTTCTGTATCTGATTCAGTTCACTCAGTATGATAATCTCTAGGTTTATCCATGTCCCTGAAAATGGCATTATTTCATTCTCTTTATGGCTGAGTAATATTCCATTGTATGTATGCACTACATCATTTATTTATTCCTCTGCTGATGGATTGCTTCTATCTCCTGATTACTGTAAATGAATACTCACTATTGCAACAAATATTTGTTGTTATTGTTGTTCAGTTGTGTCCGACTCTTTGTGACCCCATGGACTACAGCATGCCAGGCTTCCCTGTCCATCACCATCCTCTGGAGCTTGCTCAAACTCATGCCTATTGAGTTGGTGATGCCACCCAATCATCTCATCCTCTGTTGTTCTATTCTCCTCCTGCCTTTAGTCTTTCCCAGCATCAGGTCCTTTTCCAATGAGTTGGCTATTCATATCAGGTGGCCAAAGTATTGGAGATTCAGCTTCAGCATCAGTCCTTCTAATGAATATTCAGGATTGATTTCCTTTAGGATTGACTGGTTGGATCTCCTTGCAGTCCAAGGGATTCTCAAGAGTCTTCTCCAACACCACAGTTCAAAAGCATCAATTCTTCAGTGCTCAGCCTTCTTTATAGTCCAACTCTCACATCCATCTATGATTACTAGAAACACCATAGCTTTGACAAGATGGACCTTTGTTGGAAAAGTAATGTCTCTGCTTTTTAATATGCTGTCTAGGTTAATCATAACTTTCCTTCCAAGAAGTAAGGGTCTTTTAATTTCATGGCTGCAATCACCATGTTTAGTGATTTTGGAGCCCCCCCCCAAAATAAAGGCTGCCACTGTTTCCTTTTTGATTTATAATTGTTTTCTGTATTCTCATCTGCTTTATGTGTTGTGTGGTATTATTTTTCCTACTGCAATGTATGATTTAATATCCCCTTTTGAAGATAATGCATATGATTTATATATTTTCTCTATTAAAACATATGTAGAAAGCATTCAACAATTATTTATTCTAGTGATATGGTTCTGGAACTGAAGTTGTTGGTCTTGGAATATATGTATTCTATTGTACTGGATGATGTAAAAACATTCAAAGTGGTTGTGACTGATAACGTGTTAGTCAGTGAATAAATATCACTCCCTTTTTCATTTTCAGATAAACAAAGAAAACATGAAAATAAAAACAAGTAATTTGAATTTTAAAAGAATCCACAGAAGTTGTGAAAAAAAATGTTCTATTTTCCTTTTGCTCCATTACAAGTGAGGGTGAACATTTTTTCCTATGCTTCTTGTAGTAATAAGGTTCCCTCTCTTTTTATGTAACTGCTCATTTCTCTTTTATCATGTTGCCTAAATTCACTTATGTATCTAAAGTAATTTACTTATGTACTTGTATATCTTGAAATACCAAAACTTGTTCCTTATAAGCTTGCAAATATGTATTTATATACTCTCACTTACTTTTAACTCTGAATAGCGTTGTTTTGTAATACACAATTTTAAAAAGCATTCGTTTGATATGAATCTATCATGATTTTCAATTTCAGTGATTTGGGTTGTTTATAACTTGTGTTTTTATTCTACTGCACTCAAATAACTAGATTATCATTTATTCACTCTAAAAATTTGATCTTATATTTAGATCTTTTTATCTATCAGGAATACATTCTTCGTGCATGTTGGGTGGTACAAATATAGTGATAACACTTACATGTAACTATATAACTACACACGCATTTTAAATATGGAGAGATTTTGTCTAGAAACATATACTGACTAACTCATTATTTCATCCACGTATTTTCAATACTTCTCTCACATAGTAATATTCACATAATCATATGCTTACAGCTTGGATCACTAGTTTGTTCGAACTTCCCCATGCCATCTTTGGGTTCAAGAGGGATTAAATGGGAAACAACAAACTTCATTGCATTAAACTGTCCTCATAGCAAAGTACAATTTCATATGTGAATCTTAAAGGATAGATGGTTCAAATAGGTATAATAGACTTGAAGAATCAATCACCAAAACAGTTCAATGAAATCTTTCTGATTGATTAATTAGATCAAGTCAAACAAGCGAGGTTACATTATTGAAAAATTATTAACATGGAACTGAAAATGAATCCCTGTTTAGAAAAATGTTGTGACTCATCAAGGAATTGTATATTTGTATAAAAAATGTAATTTGTGTGGGCACATTAGGAAAATTCACACATTTTGATTGGAGCACATTTTCATATAGCCATGCTAAAGAGAAACCGGGTGCTTGTAATAAAATGAAAATCTGCCTGCTTTATATTCTAGCATGTTCTCTTCTTGATAAATACCAAAGAGAAGGAGGTGTAGACAAATTCAAGTGACATGTTCAGGTATGCATATCCAAACTGTTTTCCTAGTGGGAAATTCAAAACATTATATTATCAAGTCATATTTTGTAAGAATGTTATACAAAATGGCATCCTCTCTGTTTTTCCCTCAAAAGTTTTGCACAAAACTCCTAGCCTCATTCTCTAATCCCCACCACACTCCTTCACCTGTTTCCTTGGAAAAAAGATCTCAATGGCCATGTTGTTGTTGTTCAGTTGCTCAGTCATGTCTGACTTTCTGCAACCCCATGAACTGCAGCAGGCCAGGCTTCCCTGTCCTTCACCATCTCCCAGAGCTAGCTCAAACTCATGTCCATTGAGTCGGTGATGCCATCCAACCGTCTCGTCCTCTGTATTCTCCTTCTCCTCCTCCTTCAATCTTTCCCAATATCAGGGTATTTTTCCAATGAGTTATCTCTTTAAATCAGGTGGCCAAAGGATTGGAGTTTCAGCTTCACCATCAGTCCTTGCAATGAATATTCGGGACTGATTTCCTTTAGGATTGACTGGTTTGATCTCCTTGCCATGCAAGGGACTCTCAAGAGTCTTCTCCAACACCAGAATTCAAAAGCATTAATTCTTCCAAGCTTTGTATTCATCAGAGTTCCAATCCACATCCTCTAATTTTGTCAGAGAATTGTTTACTGTGGTTTTTATTTTTCACTCTTGTGAATCTTAAAATACACGAAAGCTTTATTTGCCCTTTACCAGTTTTTCGTCTTTACACACAGTTAACACCCTGGAAATATGTTCCAAACGTTCATCTCTAAATTCAGTTGGTTTGTGAAAGTGGTTGTCATTACATCACTTTGGTGTAAACTGCAGATTGCAATCCTCCAAGGACTCTCCTCAATATGCCTCTTTAAATTCTATTTAGGAATATCCTATATGACCTATGCAACTTAAATTCCCTCTCAGCCAGGTAAATATGTAAAAAGTGTTAACTGCATTACCACCAACACCAGGCTGGGTATGAGAATAACTGGGGGAAATCAAATAGGAAGAAGGAATATCTAGATATGGCTGTCAATGCCAAGTTTCCATCTTTAAGTGATACATATGTTCCTTATATTTTTGTTTTTCCAATCTTTAAGCCTATCTGGATGAAATATTTTTATCAGACTATATGAAGTTACAGTTAGCAATTTATCCATGACTTCTCCAAATGATAACTAGACCAGGAGTGCATTAGGTCTTCAAAGGACTGAGTATGAAGAATGGAGGAGCTGTGATAAAAGATAAGACAGGAAATACTCAAAAAAGAAAAACTTGAGAAAAACTCCTATTAGTGTATTTAGAAAAGCAGGGTGCTATGTTTCAAAATTAAAGAAATAAAGTTATAAATTCATTAACTCTTTCTCTCTCAGTACGGTCATTGGCTTAGACCCTTAGATTCAATCCACTGATCCACTGTTAACTAACCAGACCCCAATGGCAATAGGATCAAAATGTTTCACCCTCTTTATTATTCGCACCAATGTAGCCAATATGCTGCTAGGATCTTCATCACCACCTTAATTGAAAAGATGATCTTAGTTTTGATACAGGTATATGACAGCAGCATGAGTGTATGGAGAGAGGGGTTACAACAGGTTTTTTATGGAGATGCCTGAAAATTCCATGCTTTGTGCTTTAATAGTTTTATTTAATGGTTTTTAGTTCTGGCTTTGTCAGGTCTTAGTTGTGGCACACGGGATCTTCTCTTCAGCTGTGGTGTGGGCTCCAAGAACATGTGGGCTCAGTAGCTGTGAAAGGACTTAGTTGCCCCATGGCATATGGGATCTTAGTTCTCTGACCAGGGATAGAGCCTTCATTCCCTGCATTGGTAGGTAGACGCTTGACCAGTGGATTGCCAAGGAAGTCCCTTATAGCTTATTGTTCATCCAACAAGTAGTATATTTTCATGCAGATGATTAGATTTGGTCATATTTTTATTAGGTACTAGAAATATTAATTTATAGGGGGAAAAAAAAAGAAAAACAAGCTATTGAGGTAAAAAAATTGGGATTTCTCATGATCAGTGTCATAGGTTTTAATTTGAATGACACAGTTTAAATTGTATTTGCCTCAAATATTGACAAAAATAATCACATCATGCAGAGTAACTAGATGCCTCCTACCAATTTAATCCCATTAAATTGTGAAGGTGAGGAATTGGCTTATATAATATTGTAGAGCAGCAACATTTCAATTAAAGCATAACTTCATTTGCACACAAAAAAGAGAAATTGGTTTTATTTCAAAGATTGCTTCCAATAAGTTTGCAGTAATATTAAAATAATAAAAATGATTTTACAAATTCATATTAAATTACTTAAGGTCAAGTAATCCAATTCATTTATTTTCACTTATTTGTATTAACAATTACATTTGGGGGCAAGCATTACATTGCAGGGCTTCCCTAGTGTCAGTGGTAAAGAATCTACCTACAATGCAGGAGTCATAGGAGACTTTGTTCTATCCTTGGGTCAGGAAAATCCCCTGGAGGACGGCCAGGCAACCCACTTTAGTATTCCTGCCTGGAGAATCCTATGAACAAAGGAGCCTGGCAGGCTACAGTCCATGGGGTCACAAATAGTAGGACGTGCCTGAAGTGACTTAGCATGCATGCACACATTACATCCCATTAGCAAACTTTCTTCTTAGAGTGTTCCTAAAATCTCATTTTTCTACTGTTGTCCAGTAGTCCACTTGTGCCTGATGCCTTGTGTCCCCTTGGGCTGCAGCAAACCAGGCCTCTCTGTCCCTCACCATCTTCCGAAGTTTGCCCAAGTTCATGTCCATTTCATTGGCGATGCCATCTACCCATCTCATCCTCTGACACCCTCTTCCCTTTCTGGCCTCAATCTTTCCCAACATCAGGGACTTTTTCAATGAGTTATCTGTTCACATCAGATGAACAAAATTCTGGAGTTTCAGCTTCAGCATCAGTCTTTCCAATAAGATTCAGGGTTGATTTTCCTTGAGATTGACTGGTTTGATCTCCTTGCTGTACAGGGCACTATAAGGAGTCTTCTCCAGCACCATAGTTCAAAGGTATCAATTCTTCAGTGGTTTTGGAGTCCAAGAAGAGGAAATCTGTCACTACTTCCACCTTTTCCCCTTCGATTTGCCATGAAGTGATGGGGTCGGATGACTCGATCTTAGTGAGTGAAAGTTGCTCAGTCGTGTCTGACTCTTTGTGATCCTATGGACTATACAGTCCATGGAATTCCCCAGGCCAGAATACTGGAGTGGGTAGCCTTTCCTTTCTACAGGGGATCTTCCCAACCCAGGGATTGAACCCAGGTCTCCCGCATTGCAGGCGGATTCTTTACCAGCTGGGCCACAAGTGAAGCCAAATAATACTGGAGTGGGTAGCGTATCCCTTCTCCAGCAGATCTTCCAGACCCAGAAGTCGAACCGGGGTCTCCTGCATTGCAGGTGGATTCTTTACCAACTGAACTATCATGGAAGACAAAACTAAGACTCAATATTAGTGATTTTTTAATATATATATTTAGTCTTAGTCTCTCTTTCACTCTCTGCCTTCACCCTCACGAAGAGGCACTTTAGTTCCTCTTTGATTTCTGCCATTAGAGTGGTATCATCTACATATCTGCGGTTGTTGATGCTTCTGCCTATCTTGATTCCAGCTTGTTACTCATCCCGTCTGTCATTTCTCATGTGGCGCTCAGCATATAGATTAAAGAAATGGGGACAGCAGACAGCACTGTCATACTGTTTTCTCAATCTCGAACCAATCAGTTGTTCCATACAGGGTTCTAACTGTTGCTTCTTGACCTACATACAGGTTTCTCAGAAGATAGGAAAGATGGTCTTGTATTCCCATCTCTTTAAGAGCTTTCCACAGTTTATTATGATTCACACAGTCAAAGGATTTGACATAGTCAATTAAGCAGAGATTGATGCTTTACTGGAATTCCCTAGCTTTCTCTATGATCCACTGAATGTTGGCGATTTGATCTCTCGTTCCTCTTTCTTTTCTAAATCCAGCTTGGACATCTGGAAATTCTTGGTTTGCATAATGCTAAAGCCTAGCATGCAAGATTTTAAGCATGACCTTACTAGCAGCCCTTAAAAGATCATGAAATAAAAGGAATATATTTCATGTGTAAAATACTTAGCTTTTATTAATTTTCTTTAAATAATTATATGTAGATGGATATACATCCCTGCTGGCTCGGGCAGTAAAGAATCTGCCAGCAGTGAAGGAGACCTGGTTTTGGTTCCTAGGTCAGGAAGAACCCTTAGAGAAGGGAATCACAGCCCACTCCAGTATTCTTGCCTGGAGAATTTCATGGACAGAGGAGCCTTGGGGGCTGCAGTCCATGGAAGTCACAAAGAGTCACACACTACTGAGCAACTGAGCACAGCACAGATGCATATAGGTTCTTTAAGCAAATAAATACTACACTTTTCTAGGTTGGGATTTTAAATGCTGAGTTTTTTATAACTGTATTAAATGAGGTTAATTTATTTGAACCCAAAGATACAGTAATTTCTTTGGAAATAAAATTAAATTGATAACCTAGAGTGAATCCTTCCTGGAGTGATTCCCCTGAAATGTAGTAATCACAATTTGATATTTGTTAACCTTCTTAAAAGGATGCGACAGGAGTCCAATAGAAAAAGATATCTTTTCTTGGGCAATTCTTTGTGAAGTAAGAGATTTAATGATCCCCAAAGTTCTTGAAGAAAAGCAAATATACATGTCTGAGCAAAACCTGCTTTTAAAGCCTTCAAGGCAAAACCAGTACATATTCACAGCTGCACCATGAAGACCTGGCAGAGGCTGTTTTGCCAAGTCACTTCAGTCGTGTCCAACTCTGGGCGACCCCATAGACGGCAGCCCATCAGGCTCCCCCGTCCCTGGGATTCCCCAGGTAAGAACACTGGAGTAGGTTGCCATTTCCTTCTCCAGTGCATGAAAGTGAAAAGTGAAATGGAAGTCGCTCAGTCATGTCCGACTCTTCACGACCCCATGGACTGCAGCCCACCAGGCTCCACTGTCCGTGGGATTTTCCAGGCAAGAGTACTGGAGTGGGGTGCCATCGCCTTGAACAGCTAAAAAGGCTTTGCGTTTTGGTCAAAGGGCAAAGATTCTTTTTTTTTTTTTTTTTTTAAGATTATGATATCTTGTGTTGTGTATTTATTTAGCTTTTGTAGATTCTCATTATAGAAAGTTGAATCATTGGTGTTTTATTCTGGAGTCAGAGTATTACAAGTCATAGAGACTCCAATGGGAAGAAATAAGAATCCAAAAAGCCTAAAAAATTATAATATGTCAAAAACTCTTTCTACAAATTAGGGTATTGAGCTGTTGTCCAGAAAAAGGTGAATATTTATGTATAAAAGAAGTCATGCTTTCAAGAATTAAAAACACCTTCTAGATTTAGTAGACACAACTTTGATTTTCCCCAAACTTTTTTTTCTATTTTTATTCAATGTTTTCCTCTTTTAAGCACCCTTGATGATACCATAGGGCCAGATGGATGGGTGAGTAGTGGTATGACCCAAGAAAGCAGACAAAGGGAAGTTAGAGCCCACAGGGTGAGCTAAGAAGCTTCAGATGTGTAAGAGGAGTCAGGCCTAGTCCAGAAGGTGGGGCAGGGAGATGATGAGCAAAGATACACTTAGCTTCAAGGACTGCTTGGATTGGGCAGAATCAGACTGGAAGCTGGGCCTTGTGAGATATACAAAAGGGAAAAATTTGCCTCTGACTTTTTTGAGGAAATCATGATCATAGTAGCACAATCTAATTGCCCTTGCTCCTGTGTGGTTAACAAGAATAAGTGAATGGAAGGAAAGAAAACTAGGAAATCGTTGCTAAAGTACAATGGATGAGGAAATATGATGGTATGGATTAGAGTAGTGGCAGTGGGAATGGAATAAGGCAAACAGATGGATTCAGAATATATTCTTGAGTTTAAAATGGCATGCTTTGCTCATTACTTGGATGGGAAGGAAAGAATAATAGAGAGAAATTAAAACTTTCTCCTGTATCTTAGACTGGAAAACAGTTGAACTATAACCACAAAAGTTGAATCTACACATATACCCAACAATTTCACTCTAAGCATGTACTAAAAATAAGCATGAACTAATACTAAAACTGTAGTAGTTTTCTTTCAGCAGCCATAAAGTTGGATCTTGTTTTACTCAGCTACTCTGTACTTTTGATGGGAAGCTTGATCCATTTATATTTAAAGTAATTATTGATTGGGAAGGAATTACTGTTCCTTTTGTTCAATTTGTGGTCAGGGTAGTTGGACAACTATTCAACCCCTCTCTTTTTCTCCCATTTCAAGGAGACTCTTTGCTGTGATCGTCTGGGGTATTGCAACTTCTTAACTAGCATCTAGACCTCTCACAAAGATATTTTAGTCCATATTTAATTATTAAATTAATATTTCTGTGAGGCATGAGTACTGGGACTTCCTATTCCACTATCTTGAAAACTTACCTGTGTTCCTAATGTTATAGGCTGAGCACCGAAGAATTGATGCTTTCAAACTATGGTGCTAGAGAGGACTCTTGAGAGTCCCTTGGCTTGCAAGGAGATCAGATCAGTCAGTCCTAAAGGAAATCAACCCTGAATATTCATTGGAAGGACTGATGCTGAAGCTGGGGCTCCAATACTTTGGCCACCTGATGCGAAGAGCCAACTCATTAGAAAAGACCTAGATGCTGGGAAAAATTGAGGGCAAGCCAAGAAGAGGCTGACAGAGGATGAGATGGTTAGATTATATCACTGACTCCATGGACATGAGTTTGAGCAAGCTCAGGGAGATAGTGAAGGACAAGGAAGCCTGGCTCAGTGCAGTCCATGGGGTCACAAAGAGTTGGACAGGATTTAGTGACTGAACAACAATACCAAATGATACTTAAAAAGATCTTTCATATTTCAAAAATCCAAAATTATCTTTGCCAAGATATATGTTTTTAATATGCTTTATATGCTCATTATTACCATATTTATGATTTATATTATAAATAGGATTATAAAGTTTGAATATGTTTTCAAAATTTCTTAATACTGTGTACAACTGAATGTTAACATATCATTGTCAATGACAAATTGAATGATTTTTAGTATTTTTTAAATAATTTCTTAAGTAAAACTGAATTAATTCAAGGATGAATGTTTTTAGTTTGGAGTCTGCTTTCATTTAACTCTCAATTTAAATCTCTTTATGATCAAATGAAGTTTCTATACAAAGTTAACCATGATCCCACCTAGATTCATGCTTTGCCACATGTAATGAGTTTACAAGTCATGTGGGAATCTTGTCAAAATAAAGATACTGATTTATTAGGTCTGGGAATGGGCCCCAAATTCTGCACTTCTTATAAACACCTATGTACCAGTGCTGTTTCTGAAAGATGTGGGAATACCAGGCCACCTTACCTGCCTCTTGAGAAACCTATATGCAGGTCAGGAAGCAACAGTTAGAACTGGACATGGAACAACAGACTGGTTCCAAATAGGAAAAGGAGTACATCAAGGGTGTATATTGTCACTCTGCTTATTTAACTTCTATGCAGAGTACATCATGAGAAACGCTGGACTGGAAGAAGCACAAGCTGGAATCAAGATTGCTGGGAGAAATATCAATAACCTCAGATATGCAGATGACACCACCCTTATGGCAGAAAGTGAAGAGGAACTAAAATGCCTCTTGATGAAGGTGAAAGAGGAGAGTGAAAAAGTTGGCTTAAAGCTCAACATTCATAAAACCAAGATCATGGCATCTGGTCCCATCACTTCATGGCAAATAGATGGGGAAACAGTGGAAACAGTGTCAGACTTTATTTTTTGGAGCTCCAAAACCACTGCAGAAGGTGATTGCAGCCATGAAATTAAAAGACTTTTACTCCTTGGAAGAAAAGTTATGACCAACCTAGATAGCATATTGGAGAAGGCAATGGCACCCCACTCCAGTACTCTTGCCTGGAAAATCCCATGGATGGAGAAGCCTAGTAGGCTGCAGTCCATGGGGTCACTAAGAATCAGACACGACTGAGTGACTTCACTTTCACTTTTCACTTTCATGCATTGGAGAAGGAAATGGCAACCCACTTCAGTGTTCTTGCCAGGAGAATCCCAGGGACGGGGGAGCCTGGTCGGCTGCCGTCTATGGGGTTGCACAGAGTCGGACACAACTGAAGTGACTTAGCAGCAGATAGCATATTGAAAAGGAGAGACATTACTTTGCCAACAAAGGTCCATTTAGTCAAGGCTATGGTTTTTCCAGTGGTCATGTATGGATATGAGAGTTGGACTGTGAAGAAAGATGAGCACCGAAGAATTGATGCTTTTGAACTGTGGTGTTGGAGAAGACTCTTGAGAGTCTCTTGGACATCAAGGAGATCCAACCAATCCATTCTAAAGGAGATCAGCCCTGGGATTTCTTTGGAAGGAATGATGCTAAAGCTGAAACTCCAGTACTTTGGCCACCTCATATGAAGAGCTGACTCATTGAAAAAGACTGATGCTGGGAGGGATTGAGGGCAGGAGGAAAAGGTGACAACAGAGGATGAGATGGCTGGATGGCATCACCGACTCAATGGACGTGAGTTTGAGTAAACTCCGGGAGATCGTGATGGACAGGGAGGCCTGGTGTGCTGCAATTCATGGGGTCGTGAAGAGTCGGACATGACTGAGTGACTGAACTGACTGATCAATGCTGTTGGTTCATGAACCATGCCCTGAGTAGTAAGGTTCTAGATAGAGATTCTTCTGAAATCCAAGTAAGTACTTGGAGACTTACTATTAATATATTTAGTTCTAAAACAACAACACTTGAAGACTGAGAGATAAATTTGTACAACTTATATCAAAAACTCACCCAGTAAGCTGAAATTAGCCTAAATTTATCCACAATTTTATGCCCAGGATATAGCTGATGTCCATATGTACTGGACACCTTTTCTCCATCACGTCTAAATAATTGGCCGCACTTTTGTTTCTGAATCTAGGCACCCCTGCAATGACTAATTTTGCACAACTTCCTTCCATCCTCACACAAGTGGATATTGACAGTACTTTGACAAAGGACAGTGTTACACTTTGCCTCCTATTTTAAAGACTTCTTTACTATCACTGTGATATGAGCTTATGAGAAAACCTACTCAGCACTACAACCTCAGATATGCAGATGATACCACTTTAATGGCAGAAAAGTAAGAGTAACTAAAGAGCCTCTTGATGAAGGTGAAAGAGGAGAGTGAAAAATTTGGCTTAAACCTCAACATTCAGAAAACTAAAATCATGGCATCTGGTCCCATCACTTCATGGTAAATAGATGGGGAAACAATGGAAATTTTCTGATGAGTCAGTTCTTTATATCAGGTGGCCAAAGTATTGGAATTTCAACTTCAGCATTAGTCCTTCCAATGAATATTCAGGACTGGTTGGATCTCCTTACAGTCCAAAGGACTCTCAAGAGTCTTTTCCAACACCACAGTTCAAAAGCATCAATTCTTCGGTGTTCAGCTTTATAGTCCGACTCTTACATCCATACATGACTACTGGAAAAACCATAGCTTTTGACTAGAAGGACCTTTGTTGTCTAAGTAATGTCTCTGTTATTTAATATGCTGCCTAAGTTGGTCATAGCTTTTCTTCCCTTCTCACAACTCTCCTTCATCTTTTGGGATCAAATTCTTCAATAAAAGGAATTATAAACAAGCCTTTGCCTCAGTACTACTTTCTGTTAATCCTAGGCTGAGAGGTTAAATGATGTACTTTTTTTTTTTTTCCTGGATAAAAAGGTCACTTACCTAGACTACTTCCATATATGAACAAGGGAAATCAATATTTCTAAGGAAATTATGTTCAAGCAAAAAGGTATTGCAATCTACAGTAAATGCTTTTAAACACAAGCCACTGTTATCTAATCACAAAATAAATAATTAATTATAATTACACTGTATTTTCCTATACTTTTAGCTTTGGCAGTGTTTTCAAATTAATCTCTGTGTTATTTTGTGATTTTTAACTACTCATATGGAATAAAACTGTCCTACATAATATTTTAAGCATTTTATATTGCAGAAATTTGGGAGTTTTTTTTAAATATTTTCTGATATTAAATTCTTCCTTTTCCTATTAATACCAAGTGCCTTTCAAAATTCACTTTAGTTTATTAATAACATGAATAGTACCATTTCTTTCATCAATTTTATTGATTTACTGTGATTGAAACTCAGAGCGTATACCTAGAAACAAACCAATGAAGTTAAACAAACCTAGAAACAAACAAAGAAGTTAAATAACAACTTTACTTAACAGTGTTTATGTCCCATTAAAATTCATTAATAAGCAACTTCTATAATTTAATGACTTTGGGAAGTAGCTCAACTGGTAAAGAATCTGTTTGCAATGCAGGAGATCCTGTTTCAATTCATGGGTGGGGAAGAACCCCTGGAGAAGGGATCAGCTAACTACTCCAGTCTTCTTGGGCTTCCCTTGTGGCTCAAATAGTAGAAAATCCACCTTCAATGCAGGAGACCAGGGTTGGATCCCTGGGTTGGAAAAATCCCCTGGAGGAGACCATGGCAACTCACTCCAGTATTCTTGTCTGGAGAATCTCAATGGACAGAGGAGCCTGGCGGGCTATAGTCCATGGGGTTGGAAAGAGTCAGATATGACTGAGTGTCTAAGCATACATAAATTGATGCCTGTTCAATGAACTCATTTATCTAACCTTTGAAGAGTCAGAATTTTCTTCTAAAACTATTTGTTTTGTTTGTTTGTTGTTTCTATATGTTTCCATTATCCTTGTATATATATTCTGTCTGGAGAAGGCAATGGCATCTCACTCCAGTACTCTTGCCTGGAAAATCCCATGGATGGAGGAGCTTAGTAGGCTGCAGTCCATGGGGTCACTAAAAGTCTAACACGACTAAGCGACTTCACTTTGGTTTTTCACTTTCATGCATTGGAGAAGGAAATGGCAACCCACTCCAGTGTTCTTGCCTGGAGAATCCCAGATTTTCAGTTCATTGTTAGCAATTTTCTAGGTGACTAAGAACTTTAGACAGAATTAAAGTTGCATCACCATTTTCATGCAATTGGCTACTATCTAATTATTTCCATGTTCTTCTGCTGACACAAGGTATTTCTTGCTGTTAGTCTACTTTTCCCCTTCAGCTGTATACCAGACTTTGCATAGATCATCTGTTTAAGTCCATCAAATAGAATGTAAAATGTAGCAACTCAATAACTTTTCCGGCTTTCCTAAAGTGGCACCATCCATCATATATAATAACATCCTCTCAAGCACTCACACAGAACATATTCAAACAATAAACACATGAATCAAACCAAGAAATGACTGGAAAATACTCTCCACTAAATGTGCATAGTTAAAATGTTTAGCACTATTGCATAACTATAACCTTTTGCTAAAATAAATAATCAGAAATACCAAATTTAATTTAGTTTTCACAGTTATACTCATTCGTGGATTTCTAAATATTATACTAGATTTTGCTTATACATTTTGTCTTTAACCTTGACAATGACATTGACTTTTGGCACCAAAAACTGTTTTTTGCTACCCAATGACCTTCTAGGATATTTTAAGTACAGGTTTCCCTCACTAACCAAAAGTGAGAAATCCTAAAATGGCATGAACTGAAGAAGCAATTACCTTAGGACATATCTTGATGATGGATGCATAAAATAAACCTAGGTAAAACACAGATGCTCACATACACAGTTCAAAGATATGGCATCTTGATTCCGAGATGTTGAGTGTAGTTCCCAGGGAAGGAGGTTGGAGGTGACACTCTTGCTGCATGGGGTGCACTCTACTATAATAGTTTGCTGCAAAACAAATGCCTTTTGGATATTTTTCATTTTTTACTAGTTTTAGTAAAATTGAAAATCTTCTTTGGATTTCTTTTGCTTAGTTAAGCAGAGGTATTAACATAGGTCATCTGTAAAAGTGAAGTGGTATAAAGAGAACTTTCAAAAAGCAGGAGATAGGGGTACATTCAAGGGTTTACTTTTAATTGACTGCATTTGGGATCAGAGGTTGGCTATCTGTTGACTTAAAAACTGAATTTCTTATGCCTTTAATGCAATTATAGAATGAAGGGAGCTGAATCACTCACAAGAGCTGAGACAGTCACATAAAAATAAGTCTGTAAACAAAATTCTCAATACAAAAAAAGTGGTCAAGACAAACAGAAAATTTGGGCATATGTTTCAAATATGTCAAAAAAAGAGAGAGATTATTAAATAAAAAACAATAAAAGGGAAAACATATAAGTATAAATTTAAAAAAGTAGATTATAAAAGGATAAAATAGATGACATAATTTAAAATATATTTATTTCAATAAATGAAAATACTGATATACACAAAAAACTCTAGTGTGGAAAAATATAAGAGTGTTAAAATTCTTCTGTGACTTCTCTAGGAACACAGCTCAGATGTCAAAATTTTAAAAATATATAAAAAATTAAGTTAAATGAAAGACTAATTTAACAGCTTGAGAAAGCATATAATAAAGTTCCTAAAATGAGACACAAGGGGAAAGAGCGAAGCAGTTAAATTTGAAGGGATAATTGCTGAGAATTACTCAGGTGTGAAGAAAAATCGTGAATCCAAGGGATAAAATGAGTTCTGAATACAAAATAAAATTAAAAAAAATTGATATCTCAATGCAAAAATAAAACAACAGAACATTAAGTTTAAAGATGTTAGTTAAAGATATTAAAGAAATATACCAGATTATTAAAAAATTGCAATTAGATTGGTAATTGACTGGGAGTGTCAGAGACAAAACAACATACAATAAAATTATGTCTTCAAAGTGATAAAAGGAAACTCTGCCATGCTTTATATTCTTACTCAGCTAAGCTAGTATTCAGTACTGACAAATGCAGATTTATTTCAGTACCTGAAAAACTGAGAGTTTAAAACTCCAGCATCCTCATTAAAATTTTATCCACAGCTTTATTTCACCAAGAATTACACAAACACACGCACATACACACAAGGAAAGACTGCAAAAAATTGTGATCTAAGGAGTGTGCATGCTTCTGTATGCATAGGTATATGCATATTAATATAATTAATTAAGTTAATTATACAGATTACTTTTAAAGTGATACATGAATTTTTGAATTTGGTTTCTGAAGATGCAATTTGGCTTTTGGTGAAAATAAAATGTAATATATGCATGGCTAATTATAGATTTTAAATTTGTTTTATTGTTTTAAATGGTTGCATAAAAAAGTAGAAAGAGAGTTGAACTGTTTAAACTGATAATATATATATATCAGAAAATTGAAACTAGCTTTTTCCTCTAGAAAAATTTCTCAGTTAGGTCAAAAGCAAAATAAGTATGCCATTTGTGATTGCTTCAGTTCAGCACAGTGATTAATTCAATGCCATGACATAAAGAAATAAAATAAAATTATTGAGATTGAAGAAAAGAAATAACATCTTTTTATTTAGTGATAATGCAATTGTACACTGAAAAAATTAGACACAATATAAATCAACTAGCAATTTGTACTATGATTACTGCATTCTAGATCAATACTTAAGAAATCTATAACTCATATACAAATCTGAATTATAAACCAGTGTATAATCTACTCATAATATGAGAGAACAAAGACAGTATAGATGAATCCATGTACATATTTATGTGATGTATTCACTGAGTAAGAGATAATTTTAAATTTCGTAGGATTCTTGAATAAATATAAATGTATACAATGATTAAGGATATGGAGATAAAGTATATCAGTCTTCTCCAAATTAATCTTTAATGTTTTGCTATAGCAGCAGAATTTCACACAAAACTTGGCAAGCTGTCCCCAAAATTCACATAGAAAAGTAAAGAGTAAATAAATATCAATGCATATTTTGTGGGATATCTGTTTTAAAGAGGTATAAAAATGCAATATCTTATACAACATAGAAGGATATATTACAAATTAAAGCATAGAAAAAAGGCCAAATTGTACTGTGTATTCACTTACTTCATTTAACAAATAAAAATAATATGAAGCACACAGTAGTTCGTTTTAGGTGAATGTTTTCACTAAAGTATGGGGACATCAATTTGGTGATCTCTGTCCTGCTCAAAAGCATCCTCACTTGCTGAAACGAAACAATAGAACAGAGCAGTTTAAAATTCATAAATATAGGGAACTTAGGCAGAAAGAGAGGAGTACACACCTGTGACAACTGAGTTGTGTGAAAGTTTCATTTCCTGATATAAAATTCTAAAATGCTTGGCTTTTGTTCAGGCACAATTCAAACAGCAACAGTAGCCAAGGTTCACATAAATAGCTTTTACTTTCCCAGAGCTTCACATCAGGCAATCCACATAGCTTTTTGGATTTTCTAGTTAAGTTTGCAGTAAAATATTTTTATAATGTTTTTAGTATGGGGCTTCCCTGGTGCTCAGACAGTAAAGAATATTTTTAGTGTATCTTCCTGAAAATTTTGAATGATTATTCACTCAAATCTGAAAATTTTTATCATTAATATTAATCCTTGATTTCAGAAAGATTTATGTTTATAAAAATTATGAGGTTTATAAAATATTCCCCCTAAGCAGTATTGTGTGAAATTCAAAGAGTAACTTTTCTATGATTATTTTTATAGTTTTAAAATATGCTTATGCAATCAGGAGTTCAAAGTGTGACATGTTATTCTGTATATATATAGTTATTGAATCCCAAGTGGTAAAGAATCTACCTATCAACATAAGAGATTCGGGCGATGTAGGTCTGATCCCTATGTGGGAAAGATTTTCTGGAGAAGGGAATGATAACCCACTCCAGTATTCTAAATTGGAAAATTCCAGGGACAGAGGAGCCTTGCAGGCTACACTCCAGAGAGACTGCAAAGAATCAGAGACAGCTGAGTGATAGTTCACATATGCACACACAATATAGAACAGTGGGTTTGTGTTGCAATTATAGCATCAAACCAGCAGTCTCAGAATTGTATCTGGTGACTGGTCATCAAACTAGCTCCTTTATGTGTTAGTTGCTCAGTCATGTCTGACTTTTTGTGACTCCAAGGACTGTAGCCTGGAGTGGGTTGCCATTTCCTTCTCCAGGGGATCTTTTTGACCCAGAGATCGAATCCATGTCTCCCACATTGCAGGGCAGATTCTTTACCCTCTGATCCAATGGAGAAAGCCTCTAGCTCCTATTGTAGATACCAATAGATACATTACATTTCTCTTTATTTGAAGGAATTTTAGTTCCCTGAAAAGAGCTAAAGAAGGACAAAAGGAGAAAGGAGAACCAAAAATGATTTACTGTTGCCATTGTTATTCATTTCAGTGGTGATTGCATGGTTATTATGATTTTGCAAAAAAATTCTTACAGCAGTATACTTGTAATTTGTGTTTTGTTTTTCTTTATGATTTTGTCTGTCAATACATGTTTAGATAAAAGTATCATCCAATCAAATATTTCAACAGAATTAACCACAAAAGACCAAGAGACTATGATGATGGAGTGGGGAGAACCACAGAGAGCTTGAATGATTTGAAGCTTCTTTTTCCTTGGGATTTTGCGAATTCTGAGACATTGACATTTGGTATTGTATCAAGGTAGGTGGTCAATACTGGGATAGAGAAATGGGGTGTTTGGCTTTCATGGATCCAGAAATTAATTCATATTTCCTCTCAGACATGAAATCACTTTATTTTTACATATTTTTGGAATTATTATTATAGTTTTGATATATCATTCTTTATATTTCAGTGATATTTTCTGATAATCACTATTGCTGGATATCCACAAAGCTTTATTTTCCTCTAGATTCATTTGCATTTTGTTCCTGGAAATTTTAGGGATATATATTTTACTTTTAGGAATGTTTCCTCTTATGGAAAGTACTCTTCATTTTTAGAACATTTTATCTTTCAAAGTGTTTTTATTTTATCTACTAGTCAATTCCTATGCTTATTTTCTTTGTTGGTTATTTTAGCATTTTTAACAAAATTAAATTTCACAAAATGAACACTAATATTTTATTTTAAACAACTTGAATACTTCTTCACTACAAAAGTTTACTTTATTTTATGGTGTATAATTTGTATAACAAATGATGTAACATAATAACAAAGAATCTCCTAAGTCCTTCAGGTATTTCAATTTTAAAAATGATTCTTCCACATAAATGTCATATCACTATAGAAAATATGATATACAATTACTTTAAAATACTCAAATCTCTTTTGATATAATTTTTTTAAAAATCATTTTTGTATTTGATTCTACATGAGTTTATATTTTTACCAAGAGAAAGGGCATGGGACTATCAAACATTTTATATACTAATAATTTCATCATATATGATTAGAAATACGCTTTTGGGTTATACACACTGGTTCCAAGGACTCATCTATGTGTGTTATGTGTGTATGTGTGTGTGTTTAACCATCATTTACTTCTTTGATTCATTATAGACAGTTTTTCTTTGTGTAATCAGGAGCTGAAAGGACTCTTCTGCATGTAATACAAAACAGTTTTTTCCTTATATGATAATTTTTAATATTATGGATATCTCTAACAGAATAATGAGGAATATACATAGAGTTACGATTGAGTACCACGTGATTATACTACAGGTATATCTTACAAAAATGATAAACAGATAAATGTTGCCTCCAGTTCTGAGTATGCAATAGGGTTCAGAATCACACTTCTAAACAGCCTCAAAATTACACAAAATATCAGAAACTTTCTTTCTGAAATCAGACAAGAGGCAGTGCACTTCTAGGATTCTTAAGATATGGGAAATTAACAAAATGAGTTTCATGTTTCCCCAGAGTCTTAGGCTGTGGAAATATCTACATAGTGGCTGACAGAGGAGGGACCCAAATAAAACTGAGCAATCGAGAGTTCTAATAATCTACATCAGTCTGGCCTTGAGCCTTTGGCATGCATAAAGTGAAATCCTGTAAGGGAAGGCTAAGCAAATCCTGAACAAGAATTATGAAGCAACCAAAACCCAAACAACTCCCAGAGCTCACAAATGCCAGCCAAATTCCAAATCCCCACTAGCTAAGGTAGCTGTGTTAAATAGAAAACAGTTAGAGACCACTATGAAGCTCCAGTACTTTGGCCACCTCATGCGAAGAGTTGACTCATTGGAAAAGACTCTGATGCTGGGAGGGATTGGGGGCAGGAGGAGAAGGGGATAACAGAGGATGAGATGGCTGGACAGCATCACTGACTCGATGGACGTGAGTCTGGGTGAACTCCGGGAGTTGGTGATGGACAGGGAGGCCTGGCGTGCTGCGATTCATGGGGTCGCAAAGAGTTGGACACGACTGAGCGACTGATCTGATCTGATCTGATCTGATGCTTGAGGAAAGAAACTTGACCAAAATATTACTATCCCATCAAAAATAAGATTTACTTAAAACTGATTATCTTTCATATGATCTTCGGGGCATCCCAGATGGCAGGGTGGTAAAAGAATCTGCCTACCAATGCAGGAGACGTGAGATTCAGGTTCAATCTCTGAGTTGAGAAGATTCCCTGGAATTGGAAATGGCAAGCCACTCCAGTATCCTTGCCTGGAAATTTTCATGGACAGAGGAGATGGTCAGGCTGCAGTCCATGGGGTTGCAAAGAGTTGGACACAACAGGAGCATCCAAACACACTACATATGATCTTTACTAGCAGTACCGAAAGTGAAAGTGAAAAGTGAGAATGAAGTCTCTCAGTCGTGTCCGACTCTTTGCGACTTCATGGACTGTGTAGCCCACCCGGCTCCTTCCATCCATGGGATTTTCTAGGCAAGAGTACTGGAGTGGGTTGCCATTTCCTTCTCCAAGGGAACCTTCCCTACCCGGGGATCGAACCCGGGTCTCCCGCATTGCAGGCAGATGCTTTACTGTCTGAGCCATCAGGGAATCAAGAGATAACCTAAATGGAGTCATGCAGACTTCTTAGTTGAGGAAATTGAGCTGAGATTCCAGAAAGACCAAGGCAGCTGGATAAAATAGAGTACTGGAGGATTATTGAGATATGCAGCGTTCCCACTCCTATCAGTATTCAGTGGGTTACTGACTGATACATTTATATGTGAGGAAACTTTTGAAAGCATTAGAGAAAACCACGGGCTTGGAGGTGCATAATAATTAAGAACTAGACTAAAAATTATCCACTTCTCACCTAAAATTTATAAAAGCAAGATAAGAAGTGATCAAGTGCCTTAAATTTATTTCAGAGAAAAGCTAAAGCAATATATTTGCACATATGACTATGTCGGTTCAGTTCAGTTGCTCAGTCATGTCCGACTCTTTGTGACCCCATGGACTGCAGCACTCCAGGCTTCCCTGTCTATGAGCTCCTGGAGCTTGCTCAAACTCATGCCCATTGAGTTGGTGATGCCAGCCAACCATCTCATCCTCTGTCGTCCCCTTCTCCTCCTGCCTTCAATCATTCCCAGTGTCAGGGTCTTTTCCAATGAGTCAGTTCTTTACATCAGGTGGCCAAAGTATTGGTGTTTCAGGTTCAACACCAGTCCTTCCAGTGAATATTCAGGACTGATTTCCTTTAGGATGGACTGGTTGGATCTCCTTGCAATTCAAGGGACTCTCAAGAATCTTCTCCAACACCACAGTTCAAAAGCATCAATTCTTCATCTTTCTTCACAGTCCAACTCTCACACCTATACATGACCACTAGAAAAACCATAGCCATGACTAGACGGACCTTTGTTGGCAAAGTAATGTCTCTGCTTTTGAATATGCTATCTAGGCTGGTCATAACTTTCCTTCCAAGGAGCAAGCGTCTTTTAATTTCATGACTGCAGTCACCATCTGCAGTGATTTTGGAGCCCATAAAAATAAAATCAGCCACTGTTTCCCACTGTTTCACCATCTATTTCCCATGAAGTGATGGGACCAGATGCCATGATCTTTGTTTTCTGAATGTTTCACTTTAAGCCAACTTTTTCACTCTTCTCTTTCACTTTCAACAAGAAGCTTTTTAGTTCCTCTTCACTTTCTGCCATAGTGTGGTGTCACCTGCATATCTGAGGTTATTGATATTTCTCCTGGCAATCTTGTTTTCAGCTTGTGCTTCATCTAGCCCAGTATTTCACATGATGTACTCTGCATATAAGTTAAATAAGCAGGGTGACAATATACGGCCTTGACATACTCCTTTCCCCATTAGGAATCAGTCAGTTGTTCCATGTCTGATTCTAATTGTTGCTTCTTGACCTGAATACAGATTTCTCAGGATGCAGGTCAGGTGGTCTGGTATTCCCATTTCTTGAAGAATTTTCCACAATTTGTTGGATTCTACACAGTCAACAGCTTTGGTGTAATCGATAAAGCAGAAATAGATGTTTTTCTGGAATTTTCTTGCTTTTTCTATGATCCAACAGATGTTGGCAATTTGATCTCTGGTGCCTCTGCCTCCAGCTTGAACATCTGGAAGTTCACAGTTCATGTACTGTTGAAGCCTGGCTTGGAAAATTTTGAGCATTACTTCGCTAGTGTGTGAGATGAGTGCAATTGTGCAGTAGTTTGAATTTTCTTTGGCATTGCCCTTCTTTGGGATTGGAATGAAAACTGATCTTCTGTAATGTATGTAAACTTATTCAAAACTAAGATCATGGTATCTAGTCCCAACTCTTCTTGGCAAATAGAATTGAAAAAAGTGGAAGCAGTGACAGATTTTATTTTCTTGAACTCCAGTATCTCCTTGGATGGTAACTGCTGCAATGAAATTAAGACACTTGCTCCTTGGAAGAAAAGCTATGACAAACCTAGACAATGTATTAAAAAAGCAGTGATATCACTTTGCCAACAAAGATCTGTCTAGTCAAAGCTATGATTTTTCTAGTAGTCATGTACAGATGTGAGAGTTGGACCATAAAGAAGGCTGAGCACAAAAGATGTTTTCAAATTGTGGTGCTGAACAAGAAGCTTAAGGGTCCCTTGGACTGCAAGGAGATCAAACCAGTCAACAGTAAAGCAAATCAACACTGAACATTCTTTGAAAGGACTTCTGATGAAGCTGAATCTCTGATATTTGGCCATTTGATGTGAAGAGCTGACTTACTGGAAAAGACTCTGGTGCTGGGAAAGATTGAAGGCAAAAGGAGAAGAGAGGAGCAGAGGATTAGATGGTTAGATAGCATCACTGACTCAATGGATATGAATTTGAGCACCCATGGGAGACAGTGGGGGACAGAGATGTTTGGTGTGCTACAGTCCATGGAGTTGCAAAGGGTAGGACCTGACTGAGCGACTGAAAAACAGCAACAAACTTACTTAGCATTCAAGAAAATAAAATCTGTAACATGTGACAACCAATCAAAATTTAAAAAACGGGCAAAGAAACAGGAAAATATGAGCAGGACAATGAAAAAATATTCAATCAGTTGAAGCAGTCCTGGAAATGACAGATATTAGGATTAGAAAACAAAGGAAATAGAAAGGTATTATTACTGCATTTCATATGCTCAGGTGTTAAATATAGACATGTTCTTTATAAATAAACTTGAATCAAGCTTCTAGAAATTAAAATCTCAATGTTTGGGATGAAAAATAAACTGGATAGGATTAACAGCATATTTAACATTGCAGAAGAAGACAATGAAGACGTCACAGCTGGAGCTCATATAACAAGACATAAATAAAAATAGAAAGTAGAAAATCAGTGAAGGTGGAAAAACTTCATTAAGTGTGATGAAAAATAACTGGCATACCCAAGAGAAAGGGGAGAATAATAACTGGAGAAATAACAGCTGAAAGTTTCCCTCATTTGAGTGAAAATTAGAAAGTCTTTGAGCCAAGCAGTAAAGTGATTCTTGGGTACAAGAAGCAGGAGGAGATGGAGGAAGTGAAGGAAGAGAGAAAGAGGAAGAAAATTATACTGAAGGGGGAAATAGTAAGATTTTTCAAAACCACTGATAAAAATAAAATCTTAACGTAAGTCAAAAGACACATAATATAGTGAGAAGCAAAAATAAATGTCAGCAGATTACTTATCAAAAACAGTGCAAGCAAAAAGAGAAAGGGGAGCAAAGTCTTTAACACACTGAAAGAAAATGAAATCTTTCATCTCAGACTTCTACATCCAGCAGGAAGAAAATAGTTTAAAATGAGGATAAAATAAAAGACTTTTTTAGACTTAGGAAAAAAACAAAAACAAAAACGAGGGATTCATCTCCAGCAGATCTGCCTGCAGTACGAAAAATCTTGTACTTATTGAATGTAGCTCTTCAGACAGAGGAAAAGATACCAGATAAATATAGACTTTCACAAAAAAAATAGTATAGGAAAAGGGATGTACATAGATAAATATATATTTTAAAGTTTTATATTTTACATATTTCCAATTACTTTGATATCTTTAAAATTCAATATTTAAACAAAAATAATAATATATATTGTTACATTTATTTACTAATCATACTCATTACAGCCTTATGAAAATAGGACTTAAAAATTTAAATTATAGAGAAACACAACACTATTAACTTACATAGCAACATCATTAAAGATATATTTCAATTTGAAAAAATGCAAAATTTTTCCTTAAATAGAAATTCTTATTTTAAATCACCTTTAAATATTCTTTTACAAATAAGAATACTTAAAGATTAGAATATTAGAATACTAATCTCTCAGTGATAAGCAATATATGCAGCTTCTGGAATTATTCTCAAAGTCAAAATTAAAACTGTGATTTTCATAAATATTTGATAAACATTTTACTGTTTGGAGATTTAACTCAATTACCAAAAAAATACATCTTTGATTTTTACCATAGGGCATTTTAGTTTCCAGCTACTTCTCTTTTTATCTCTATGATATTGGCAGTCATTCTTACCTTCACTGATTGTGCTATGAAAGTGAAAGACGCTCAGTCATGTCCAATTCTTTGTGACCCCATGGACTACCATTCATGGGTTTCTCAAGGCCAGAATACTGGAGTGGGTAGCCCTTCCCTTCTCCAGGAGATCTTTCCAACTCAGAGATCGAACCCAGGTCTCTGGCATTGCAGGCAGATTCTTTACCATCTGAGCCGTCTCATTATTAACTTTGTTTGCAGTGATTTGCAATTTTGTTTTCCTCTGAGACACCTGTTACTCCACATGCATGTCTCTGTGTTTTCAGTCATGTCCAACTCTTTGAGACCCCAGGGACTGCAGCCTGTCAAGTTCCTCTGTCCATGAGCATTTTCAGGCAAGAATACTGGAGTGGGTGGCCATTTCTTAATCCAGAGGGTCTTCCTGACCCAGGGACCAAACTCACATCTTCTGTGTCTCCTGCATTGGCAAGCAGATTCTTAACCACTGAGCCACCAGGAAAGCCCTATTCCACATGGTTACTCTTTTCTCATCATTGCCCCAGCATATATTTTTCCTAAAATAAATCTTATTGCATCACTTCTTTTCTCAAAATTCCTGTGGATTTCTTTTTCCAATAATGCATTATGGTCTGGTCCCAACTCAATGAGTTGTCATATACAAATTACACTGGGCATCATTCCCTTGTGTAATTTTTACCCTGGGACTCTTCAACTCATATGTTATTTACTCTGGCCTTAGTGAACCCCTCCCAGTTAAGTGAATATTATTCCAAGGGCAACCCTTTCTACTGCTCTATGCCTTTGTAGTCCCTCTGCTTAAAACACAGTTTCTCACACTTGACCCCTGTAATAGTTTCACAGGGAAGATCCGCTGTTGTCTTGATCTGGAGTAGTTACTGCCTCCTCTCCATTCTGTCACTCATTTGAATGATGCTTGAAACAGTGGTTTATGGGTCTTGTCATTTGTACAACATTTGTACAACATTTTCAACACCCATAAAAACATTGCATATGTTAAGGTCTGTAAGTGATTTCAGAAATCTTGATGTGGAAATAACAAATTTATTTATGGAACTGAATAAATCCTGATTAGTCTTTAGAAGTAGTTCCAAGAGGTTCATTTATAAAATATATATTTACCTTTCAAATATTGACATCCCTACAGCTGGCATGGTAAACAATTCAACTGGCAAGAGAAACATTGCACTGGGGGGAAATGAGTTTAAGATGTAATTTTGATTGTTTATGGTTGACTATGATGACATGTGGCAGGTATTTAGAAAGTCTTTGCACTGACATTTTACAAAAATTTAAATATCTATAAATGACTTTTGATAATGTTCTTCCAAGAAATTGTGAGTGGATTAATCCTCTACCCATGTGACACACAGGACCTGGGAAATCTCAAGAGTTCCAGGACAGCAGGAGATTAAGAGATGTCTAAGGTTGTTTAAATTGTAGACATTTCAGTGGTTTTAGGAACACTTTAATCCATCCTTCTTAGAGAATTGCTACACACTTAGGTTAGCCCTGTGTCCTATTTTTAGCTTATTGAGAAATGTAACTTCCAGATGTGCTTTTGGTTATGCCAAAATTCTGCAGCCAACAAGTTTATAGCCTGTGCAAATTGCAGAAATGTCACTAACAATTTAAATGTCAGACTAAGAGTTCTAGCATAATATGTACATTGAACTTTAAAAACTCATATAATACTAAAAGTATTATTTGGAAAACGTGCTTGCACGTGCTAAGTTGCTTCAGTTGAGTTCAACTCTTTGTGACCCTATGGACTGTAGCCCACAAAGTTTTTCTGTCCCTGGGATTTCCCAGGCAAGAATACTGGAGTCGGTTGCCATGCCCTCCTCCAGGGCATCTTCCTGACCCAGGAATAGAACTCGTGTCTCCTGCATTGGTAGGCAGATCCTTTAACACTGAGCCACCTGGGAAGCTGGATGTGGAAAATATGAGTTCTTTATTGTAATTCACATGCCCATGCCCAAACCCAACCTGTTCCCTGGAAATAGTGATTTCACTTCTTTATTCTAACCCTTCTATTTTAGGCTATATGTTAATGATTTATTCTTACATTACCAGTTTTAGACAGTGTATGTCTTTTGGTTTTTTGTCTATCTGCTAAAGGATTTCTCTCATTTACAAAAGCATTCTCATCTGTGTTTTCTGTATTCACATAAATTTTGGCTCCATTATTTTATATTGTCCTTTTACCGCTCTGCAATACTTCTTTCCCGAATACCACAGTCTAGGTTGGCACAAGTGGTCTAGAATGATGGCTTTCTTTTTGGTATAACTTTGTTTTGCCTTTAATTAACAATAATTTTGCTTTAGTTTTTTTTTTTTTTTTTCTTTTGCGTATAACTGTTGCTATGGTAAAGAATCTGCCTGTGATGCAGGAGACCCAGGTTCGGTCTCTGGCTTGGGAAGATCCTCTGGAGAAGTAATGGCCACTGATTACAGTATTCTTGCCTAGAGAATCCCATAGACAGAGGAGCTTGGTAAGCTACAGTCTGTGGGGTCACAAAGAATCAGACACAACTGAGCAACTAACATTTTCACTAAATACTTTGAGAAAATTGTCAGTCACCTTGAAATTACTGTCCATATATTTAAACATTTTAAAAGATTTGTCAGTGTTGTTTTGTTTTGAAGAAACTCCCTCACCATAGATGTCACCCTTTTAATATGACTTGGTCTCTTGACCTGGTATTCACTACCATGCTCTTCAGTTGGATCTTCTGTTTTGGGGGTCACAGATCTTTATTTTTTATTTACTGTCTCTTTTTAGTGGTGCACACTTTCTACAAATTCTTGCATAAGAGGAGGGTGTGTGTGTGCTCAATCGCTAAGTTGGGTCTGACTCTTTGTGACCCCATGGACTGTAGCCCACCAGACCCCTCTGTCCATGAGATTTCCCAGGTAAGAAAACTGGAGTGGGTTGCCATTTCCTCCTCTAGGGGATCTTCCTGACCCAGGGATGGAACCTGTGTCCCTGCATTGGCAGGCAGATCCTTTCCCAATGAACCACCTGGGAAGCCCATTAAAAGGTGGGACCCTAGGCCAATTGAGATGGGCTAAATTTTGTGGACCCTGTAGCCCATTGAGATGTGCTACATTAGGATGTGACCTCCAAATCTTGAACGAGTTACTCTTTTAAATTGGGCAGCCTTTCTAACATGGGCAGCAGGGGATGCTGCTCATTGTGGTCAGCCAGGGACCCAGGTAGCTGCAGGCATCTCCACAAGCTTTCACTTTTCCCCACCAGCGGAAATGGGAAGAGGATGTGGCCAACCTCATACTCACTGTTAGAGCTCTGAAAAAAAAAATAAAAAGTAGCACACTTTATTTTCACTCACATTCCCTCAGTCAACATACAGACATAAAGTATGGAAAAAAAGTCCTACTCTGTGCTTGGAAAGTATTATAACTATTCAGGGAAACATAAATAATGAAAATATATAATGGAAACATAAATAATGGTCAGCCTATATGAAGTTCTATAAGCGAGCACAACCCCACTGGGCCTTCCTGGGCACAGACCCACCCCATATCCTCTGCTTTAGGGCCTCTCCGAGGTACCTAGATAATGGAATTTGATGCACATTTCCTGAGTTATTTTGCAGATGTAAAAAACTTCTCCTCAAGTGGATATGTTTACTGCCTGATGAGCACATAGTCGCAGGCCTTCTGGAGCCTGAGAACTGAAAATGTTAACCCCTGTGACTCCATCCAGCTGCTTCGTCTTCACCCCATCAGAGAATTGTACAGAACTGATCACACACCCTGCTTCCCTGCTCCCTCACCTGGCTTTTAAAAATGCTTTGCCAAAACCTTTCTGGGAGCTCAGGGTTTTTAGAGCATGAATCACCAGTCTAGTGTCTTGACTCGTTAAGACCTCCATGGACTGTATAGCCCGTCAGGCTCCTCTAACCATGGAATTCTCCAGGCAAAAATACTGGAGCAGATTTTATTCCTTTCTCCAGGAGATCTTCCAATCCCAGGAATCAAATTTGGGTTTCCCACATTGCAGGCAGATTCTTCACTGTCTGAGCCACCAGGGAAGCCTGCTTTGGCTGCTACTTGAACCCTTATCACCCAAGGTGTGTGTTCTCCTATCAGTCTGAAGGTCCCTGCTTTCTTTTGTCTGCATAGAGGACCCCCACTCTTTATAAGATGTGTGATTTCCTGCCACCTGGCCCCTACCCCTACTTCTCTGCTCATACCTAGTTACCTACCTGCTGGAACATGACTAGTGTCAAGATGCAGGTTGGTCTCAAAGGGTCACAAAGAGATAAGACTGAGCCACTGAACAACAACAACAACAACAGAGCCAGACAAAGAAAGGTGGTGAAAAGTGGGAATCTCCTGTGTCTGAGTGTAAGCTTTTGTTCACTGAGCTCTCATTATAATAAGATTAGCCTTGCAGATTAGAAGTGCTTATCATGCGCTGATGCCATGACACTTCTGATCTAAGCTTAATAGGGACAAAATCCCTCCTCCCCTTAGGAAAATGGAGCTAGAAAGAAGATGACCCCCAAACTCTTCCTTCCCAAGTGAATATTCCACCACTTCGTTTGTACTTTCCTCATAACCCGCTTGTCTGGGCAGCAGCTCCTTACCTGTCTGCCCACTCTCCAGAGAGTGTATATGCATGCTCAGTCATCTCAGTCCTGTCCAACTCTTTGAAACCCTATGGACTGTAGCCTGCCAGCCTCATTTGTCCATGAGATTCTCCAGGCAAGAATATTGGAGTGGGTTTCCAGTTCCTCCTCCAGGGAATCTTCCTGATCCAGGGATTGAATCCATGTCTCTAGTGTCTCCAGCATTGGCAGGCAGATTCTTTATCACTGTGCCACCTGGAAAACCTTCTGAGAGTGTATCCTTGCTTAAATAAATTTTCACTTTACTTTCCTGGACTTCCCGGGTGATTCAGATGGTAAAGACTCTGCCTGCAGTGTGGGAGACCCAGGTTCCCTCCTCTCCGCATTGTCTCTGAATTCTTTCTTGATGAAGAAAGAACCTTAAATTCACTGGCAACAGTTAGACTGTCTGGATTCTACCCATCAAGTCAAAGACACAATTAACTGCCTCTCCAATGTTTTCATTTCCCCAATTTCTTTCATATTTAGCAACCATTCCTTCAATGCTCTGTGCAGATAAGGACAATATGTCCCCAGCTACACTGCTGGTCATATTGTATCTTTCTTATATAGGACATGACAACACTTACTCATACTCAATCTGACTCATTTATTTTCTTTTTAAAATTAAATTTTGTTGGAGTATAGTTGATTTACAATGTTGTATTAGTTTCTACTGAATAGCAAAGTGAGTCAGTTATACTTATAGCCATACTTTTTAGATTCTATTCCCATATAGGTCATTACATAGTGTTAAATACAGTTCCCAGTGCTATACAGTAGGTTCTGTTTAGCTATCGATTTTATATATAGTAGCGGGTATATGTCAACCCCAATCTCTCAATTTATCCTCCTCCCCTCTCCTTTCTTTCCTTCTTGATAACTATAAGTTTGTTTTCCATGTCTGTGTTTCTGTCTTTTAAATAATTTCCTTTGTACCATTTTTTTTTTAGATCCCACATATAAGCAATATCATATAATATTTGTCTTTGTCTGATTGACTTCACTCAGTATGACAATCTCTAGGTCTATCCATGTTGCTCCAAATAGCTTTATTTTGTTCTTGTTTATGGAGGACTAATATTCTATTGCATATATGTGCCACATCTTTATCCATTTCTCGGTAGAAATTGGATTCACTTCTTCATCTCTCTTTCCAAACAATATTGCTTACAACTGAGGATGCCTTTTTCCTGTACATACTCTACCAATAATGCTCTGTTTGTCACTTCCCCCCTATGCTGCTGCTGCTGCTGCTAAGTCGCTTCAGTCGTGTCCGACTCTGTGCGACCCCATAGACTGGCAGCCCACCAGGCTCCCCCGTCCCTGGGATTCTCCAGGCAAGAACACTGGAGTGGGTTGCCATTTCCTTCTCCAATTTATGACATTGAAAAGAGAAAGTGAAATCGCTCAGTCGTGTCCGACTCTTAGCAACCCCATGGACTGTAGCCTACCAGGCTCCCCCGTCCATGGGATTTTCCAGGCAAGAGTACTAGAGTGGGGTGCCATTGCCTTCTCTGCTATACTCATGATATATAATATGAACCACAACAATGACCAAGTTAAAAGATTACTGAGAAGCAGTTATAATAAAATAGCATGTGGGTGTGTGTTAGTCTCTCAGTCATGTCTGCCTCTTTACAACATCATGGACTGTAGTCACCAGGCTTCTCTGTCCATGGAGTTCTCCAGGCAAGAATAGTAGAGTGGATAGCCATTCTCTTCTCCAAGGGATCTTCCCAATCCGGGGATGGAACTCGGGTCTCCTGCAGGGCAAATTCTAAGTTGTCTGAGCCATCTTACCTTTAACTGGACCTTGCCTTTAATGTCCTATGTGTCTCCAGATGATCAAAATCACTAAGTTAATGTGATTCCTTGCTGCACTGCAGTATTTTGTCTGGGATCTGAACTGGAATGAGGGTGAGCTTCTGTTCTTTCTGTGCACAGGTCCACTACCTCTTAACAGCCTAACTTTAAGACTCAGTCACAATTATTTCAGCTACAGAAACTTGAAATGCTATAGAACCCTCCCGAACTAGTGATAGCTGTGTCCTTATTGAAAAAAAAAAAAAACTCCCATTATCAAGTTATTGATAAAAATGACAAAATGCTATTATAATTGCTGTTTATATTGACACTGAGCTCCTCTTTAGCATAATCTTTCTATCATTTGGAAATCCACTAAGTTGTATCAGAGCCTAAATGATTTTTAACTAGATTGATGAGTAGATCATTTTTGACAGAATCAAAAGCTTTTTTTACAGTTAATTTCACTGCCATCTATTGATTTTTCACAATAATGTGGAACTAGAGGAAAATATTCACAATGTAATGCATACTGGTTGCCATGAATAATGCAAGTGTGCATAATGATTGATGATCCATTTATCCAAAGTTAGATATTTTGAAATAGGCCCTCAGTAGTACGTTGAAAAAAAAATCTATTGGGTGTATGTAAGGAAACAAGGATATCCTTTTATTTAATATTTAATAAATTTGAAATATGTTCAAAACTCCAAAGCAAAAAAAAGACCAATTTCTCATCTCACTAAAGATCAGATATAAAATAACGTGGATATTTAATAATGCCATTTGGGTATAATATTAAAATATCTAGAAAAATGATACATGCAAACACTTGTGTACTTTGAAAGCATAGGGACAAGGTTTTGGTTGCTATTTGGAAGTTGCATATGTAGTATTATTGAAACTTACAGTTTATTCCATTTCAATCCTTGTCTCTTTAGTTAAAGCTAATATTTCCTCTACTTTTGGTTACTGATGGTTGAGACTTTTAAATTTATTTAAAAATATTTTCTTTAACTAGATCTTAGCACCTAACAAAGTCACAAAGAAACAAACTATGAGTCCAGAAGCTAATACACTGTCACTAATTAATAAAAACAACAACAAACTTTCCAGAACATATCAGATTTTGAGGAATAATGAATAATAGTGATCTTTTTTATTGTGGCCTCATTTCAGCAGAGACATTTGTGCTATCTGATTTATGTAAGTCCCTCCATGGAGTTTTCCTATGGCTTTAATAATCTAGGGATACCTGCCAGTGTGTTTGTTGCACATATATAAATTGAGAGCCCACATTCAAATGTGTCAAAGCTTTATTTATTCATCCATTTATTTATTTTCAGCCATTCATTGATTTACTTGCAGATTAACTTTTCCAAGTCAGAGCTTTGGAAAACAGGGAAATAAGCTTTGTTGATTCTCCCTTGGGTCAAAGAGAAAAAAAAAAATCTTCTTTAAAGAATAGGGCTACTTTCTTCCAAATTCCTATCTTGAAAAAGCTTATCTCAGTTCTACTGAACATTTTGATGTTGTACTCAGCCCTCTAGCTAGACTCTCCACTCTTCACTTGCTCACCATATCAAGGAAGCTGACCAGTTTTGATAGCATCAAGGCTCTTCCTTGCCTCCTGCCCTGTTTTTGCATTTGGTCAATTAGAAGCACCAACAACTAAATGGGGAGAGAAGGGTGAGGTCAGTGTGATGGATTGTAACCCTGGATGCTCCTCTACAAAGCTGCCTTTTTCTAGCTGGCTGCAAGTGTAGTATAATATCCCACAGCCTGTCAAGTAGTCCTTTCACAAAACCTTCTCCATTTTCTGGGTCCAGGGTCTTCAGTCTTCAGATGTAGAGTTACTAACAGCCCGACTGACCAGTCCAGGATACTGCAAGATCTAGTGCGAGTTAGCCACCATTTATCCAAATCTACGAAATCAATCATTTTAGTAATACCTCTTCAAAATCTCTTAATTTGAGTATGCAGTATGTTTCTTATTTGTGGCTGACTCAAGAACCCTAAAGCCAGGAATTTATTAATACAGAAATGCATATGTTTTTTTATTTTGTTTTATCTGATCAAGCATCTCTCTTTCCACGTGTGTGTGAGTTACAAGAGAATGAAGGCATTCCCTACTGCCATATTCACAGAAATTTATTACCATTATATGTCAGACGTACATAGGTGACTGGAGCACAGGATAAAAAGGTTTATTCTCTGTGTCCTAACTGTGAAGTGTATAAAGGCATAGCCCATGAATCAAAGGACTATTTTTTAAATTAATTTTTGTTGGAGTAGAGTTGCTTTAGAATGGTGTTAGTTTCTACTGTACACTAAAACAAATCAGCTTGAGGTATTACAAGTCTTTTTGTACTTCCTTCTCATTCAGATCACCACAGTGCATTAAGTAGGGTTTCCTGTGATGTAAAGTATGTTCTCATTTTCTATTTTATACATAGTAGTAATGGACTTGACCATGTTCTCTTTTATTTATCTAAAATAGTCCTTTTCAAAGCAGAATCAAAGCAAAGGACTATTTTTGATAAATAAATGAGAATATGGCCAAATCCATCTTAAATTTTGGGGAATGAAAGTGAAGTGAAAGTGTTAGTCGCTCAGTTGTGCCCAACTCTTTGCGACCCCATGTCTGTCGATGGATTCTCTAGGCAAGAATACTGGAGTGGGTTGCCATGTCCTTCTCCAGGGGATCTTCCCAACCAAAGGATGGAACCGGAGTCTCCTGCATTTCAGGCAGACTCTTTACCATCTGAGCCACCAGGGAAGCCCTTTCGGGAATGAGCTATCTTTATTCAGTTGAACTGGGTTTTCCTTTTAGGGTAGATAACCAAAATATCCCAAAAACTTCTTACAATTGCTGCTGTGCTAGAAATTTTCTGAAACTATCATAATTTTAATGACAAATGGCCAGATAAATAAAATATCTGGCTCACAAATTCACATATAAATTATAATTCGTAGACTAAAGATGCATAAGGGGAAGGTGGTAGCTGAGACAAGATCAGTTTAGACAAGCACTTAAAAGAAAAGGCATAAAATTGGAAGTGACAAAAACTAATGAATTGACAGTTGCTCAAGTCATCCTGGTGACTTCCCTGGTGGCTCAGATGGAAAAGCATCTGTCTACAATGCGGGAGACCTGGGTTCCATCCCTGGGTTGGGAAGTTCCCTGGAGAAGGAAAAGGAAACCCACTCCAATACTCTTGCCTAGAAAATCCCATGGACAGAGGAGCCTGGTGTCCATTGGGTCGCAAAGAGTCGGACACAACTGAGCGACTTCACTTTCAAGTCATCCTACAAATTCTAACATTTCTAAGACAGTTCCTTGGCTTTGTGAGATATGTAGGTACTCAGTAAGTCTGCTAGAGATCCAGATTTACATGAGGAATATCTAATCATCCTGAAGTACACATTTTTCTGAACCAGGTCAGAACAACCTTCTTCAGACAAAAATGGTTTCAGTAGTACCAGGTACAGATAGACTAATCAACTTTTCCTAAGTTCTGTCTTCATTGCAATATTATTCTTCCTTGTGGCAAAATATTTTAACTTTATCTGGTTTTGTCCAGGTAGAGTTTACTGTGGAGGTAATTTCATTTACTTATGTAAAGATTTTCTATTTTGCCCATTCAAGGAGATTTATAGAAAATTCCAGAACTTATTTTTATAGAAATAAGTCTATAAAAAGAGTACACATGGAGCTTTCTTTAAGTTTCAGTATTTCAGGCAAAAAAATGTCATCACACAATGAGAGTCTTATTAACAGTGATCTTCTGATTTTCAGAAGGAAAATAAAGCTGAAGGATTTAGTAACAGGTCAAGATGAAGAGGAAAATATCAGTTTGCTCAGAACTGCATTTTAAAAATAGTAGCAACTAGAGTGGAAATGATTTGATTGCTTGTTTGAGAAAGGCATAGGCATGTTTCAAAGACCTTTGTCTGGGCTAAAGTAGAAGTTTTTTCATACATTTTCCCATACATTTTCCACTTGGCATGTGTGCTAAGTCATTTCAATCATATCTGATTCTTTGCGATCCTCTAAGACTAGTTCTCCAGGCTCCTCAGTTCATGGGCTTCTCCAGGCAAGAACACTGAAGTGGGTTGTTATTTCCTCTTCTGAGGGATCTTCCCAACCCAGGGATCGAACCCACGTCTCTTGCATCTCCTGAATTGACAGGTGTGTTCTTTACCACTAGCACCACCTGGAAAGTGGGAAAATGTTGAATTTTACCTATCTGTTTTATTTTTTTTTAAAGATGTATACTCATATTAGTATGTTAATATTTTCCACTCTAGTAGCATACTAACATAAGTATAGTATCTTTGAAAGAAAGCAAAAACAAAAACATAGGTAAGGATTCCACATTTTCCTGATTTTCCATAGATGTAATAATTGCCATCTATTTGGAGTAAAATAATACACCTATTTCTGATATTTTCTATGTTATTCACATATTTTATATATGCTCAAATATTATATCTCTTTAAAAATGTATAGAAATTTTTTTTCAAAATTATGTGGGCTACTGTTATGAAAGAAAGAAAAAAGTGAAATGGCTCAGTCCTGTCCAACTCTTTGCAACTGCATAGACTGTACCCTGCCAGGCTCCTACTCCCATGGGATTTTCCAGGCAAGAATATTGGAGTGAGTTACCATTTTCTTCTCCAGGGGATCTTCCTGTCCCAAGGGTTGAACCTGGGTCTCCCATGCTTTGACTAGAAAAACCATAGCTTTGACTAAACGGACCTCTGTTGGTAAAGTAATGATTCTTTAAATATGTGACCTAGGTTTGTCATAGTTTTTCTTCCAAGGAGCAAGCTGCTTTTAAATTCATGGCTGCAGTCACCATCTGCAGTGATTTGGGAGCCCAAGAAAATAAAGTCTCCCACTGTTTCCATTGTTTCCCCATCTATTTGCCATGAAGTGATGGAACCGGATGCGGTGATCTTAGTTTTCTGAATGTTGAGTTTTAAGTCAGCTCAGCTTTTTCACTATCCTATTTCACTTTCATCAAGAAGCTCTTTAGTTCCATTTCACTTTCTGCCATAATGGTGCTGCCATCTGCATATCTGAGGTTAATGATATTTCTCCTGGCAAATCTTGATTCCAGCTTGTGCTTCATCCAGCCTGGCATTTCACATTATGTACTCTACATCAGTTCAGTTCAATTGCTCAGTCATGTCTGACTCTTGCAATCCCTTGGACTGCAGCACACCTCGCCTCCCTGTCCATCACCAACTCCCGGAGTTTACTCAAGCACATGTCCATTGAGTCGGTGATGCCATCCAACCATCTTATCCTCTGTCATCCCCTTCTCCTCCTGCCCTCAATCTTTCCCAGCATCATGGTCTTTTCCAATGAGTCAGTTCTTTGCATCAGGTGCCCAGAGTATTAGAGTTTCAGCTTCAGCATCAGCCCTTCCAATGAACATTCAGGACTGATTTCCTTTAGGATAGACCAGCTGAATCTCCTTGCAGTCCAAGGGACTCTCAAGAGTCTTCTCTAACACCACAGTTCAAAAGCATCAATTCCTCACTGCTCAGCTTTCTTTATATGCCAAAGCGTTTGACTGTGTGGATCACAATAAACTGTGGAAAATTCTGGAAGATATAGGAATACCAGAACACCTGACCTGCCTCTTGAGAAGTCTGTATGCAGGTAATGAAGCAACAGTTAGATCTGGACATGGAACAACAGACTGGTTCCAAATAAGAAAAGGAGTACATCAAGGCTGTATATTTTCAGCCTGCTTATTTAACTTACATGCAGAGTGCATCATGAGAAATGCTGAGCTGGATGAAGCACAAGCTGGAATCAAGATGGCTGGGAGAAATATCAATAACCTCAGATATGCAGATGGCATCACCCTTATGGCAGAAAGGGAAGAAGAACTAAAGAACTCTTGATGAAAGTGAAAGAAGAGAGTAAAATCATTGGCTTAAAGCTCAACATTCAGAAAACAAAGATATTGGCAGCTGGTTCCATCACTTCATGGCAAATAGATGGAGCAACAGTGGCAGACTTTATTTTCTTGGGCTCCAAAATCACTGCAGATGGTGACTGCAGCCATGAAATTAAAAGACACTTACTCCTTGGAAGAAAAGTTATGACCAACCTAAACGGCATGTTAAAAAGCAGAGTCATTACTTGACTGTCAACAACGGTCCATCTAGTCAAGGCTATGGTCTTTCCAGTAGTCATGTATGGATGTGAGAGTTGGACTATAAAGAAAGCTGAGCGGCGAAGAATTGATGCTTTTGAACTGTACTCCGCATAGAAGTTAAATAAGCAGGGTGACAATATACAGCCTTGAAATACTCCTTTCCCAGTTTGGAACCACATGCTTTTTCCACTTCAGGTTCTAACTGGTGCTTCTTGACCTGCATACAGTAATCTTGCTTCTCTTTGGTCTATTTGTAAAGACTCCACCTGCCAATGCAGGAGGCATGGGTTTGATTCCTGGGTTGGGAAGATCCCCAGGAGAAGGAAATGGTGACCCATTCCAGTATTCTTGCCTGAGAAATTCCATGGATAGAGGAGTCTGGTGATCTACAGTCCATAGGGGTTGCAAGAGCTCGACATGACTTAGTGACTAAACAACTGCAAATATTTATAAAATAGATAAAGCAAGATGCATCAAAGAATTAAGTTGAATTATAAAAACACTACCATGTATGATCAACTTGTTAAATAATGCAAAAAATGAGTTAATTCATAAAAATTATGTTTAAACAGCAAATCCAGCATTCACAAGGTATTTAAAATGACTAAATTATTATAAACCATTATAAGATTAGATGTCTGTAGGCCATGCTAAAAAAAAAAAAAAATAAAAAGCCCTATAAAGCACTTTGTCATTTGTACTGGATGTTGAAAAAAATACTATACATGATATATGGTAATCATTGTGATTCTGAAGACAGCATTCTAAAATGGATATAAAAAGTCATTTTATAAGAAAAATTGCTATATAGTACACAAAACAATAGCTTTTGTGTGAGCAATATAGCTCTTCTGCATCAGAATGAGGCGGCATATTGGGATTTCCTATATTTGGAAAAGTGTACAAAGTACAAAAAATACTGGGATTGTACCAAGCCTTCAGATGTACTATAGCTGGTGAAAAAAATAAGCCTCTGCAAGAATGGAAGATAAACCATATACACTAATAGGCTTAAAAGCCTTGTAAGTATCTATACAGTGCTTAGATCCCTGTTTACTTGTTTTATTATGAAAGTAAGTCTTGAAAACTTTTAAACCCTCATTCACAGATATAATTTGTGATTTTATGGTTATGCCAATGACTTATCACTAGAGAATATATATTAACTTTGGATTTAAATGTAATAAAACATGATTTTACAAACAGATAAATAGTTAATATGAGCTGAGATTAGTTAATATGAGTTTGGAATTAAGTAACAGAAAGGACAACTTACATTGTTATGAAAGATTAGGATAATTCTTGGCTCATATCAAGTAAATTTTTATATAAAATAGGTGTCAGAAAAATTGAAAAGTGACCCCAGAGCCCTTCTGACTTCTGTTATCTTTGCAAAGTGTTTCTTTCTTAACTATGATTGATGTTTTTGTGGTGGTAAAATTACTGCAGCAAAATTCAGGCCAACGTGCTTCCTCATTAAGTCCTGTCAGACTAGAATGACACTTCCTGAAGTCCTCCCAGAAAAGATAAGGCACCTTCCTTCTCAGAAGATGCAAACGTGCTACTCTTTACATATCACTGGCCCAAGAAGACCACGTGTTATTTTTTGCTGAAATATTGTAATAAGGGTTAAGAAACTTTTATGATGCATTTTATCACAACTTGGTCCTTGAAATGGATGCAAAATCATGTTATCTTAGAACTCATATGATGCATAGGAAAACAGTGCATATCTGAATGAAGCAGAGTTCAAAAAAAGAGGGAAGGGGGAAAGTTGATTTTGGAGAAGTAACAAAAATGTACGATATTCAAAGAAGAAAGTCCACCTGTTAAAATAATACTTCTGATAGAAATGAAACATTGACGCCACATACAAGATGCCATGATGTTTTGTAGAATAAATCTTAGTTCTGAAGAGAGTAGCCTTCACTGCAGTTTCTGAAAATGTGTGTTATTGATGGTGATCTTATTGATATAGTGTAAACATAATCTAAATAAATTCCAAAAATTTAACAATGAAAAAAATAAAAATATTCTCCAATACAGCAGAGATGAAGGCAGAAAAATAGCATATAAGTATTTTAAGTGTCTTTGCAATATAAATTATGCAACTAAAAACAAGGGGTAAGGAATAAAATGAAATATAGGTAAGAAGAATAAACAAGCTAACTATATAGGCAGTAGGTGGGAATGAAAGAAACATTTACTACTGACATGGTGGTGATAAAAGACTAAATAAAGTAATAAGGGAGTAAGGGCATAAAAGGTAAATACTAGAACAAAACTATGAAACTATGAATATCATTAAATTCCTAAACAATTTATGAAGAGCAAAAACATTGCATACTGAAACAGCACACACAATATACATAGAATAATAAGACAGAGCAGACATCAAACTGATTGATTTTATTAATAAATGCAAATGACAATAGCTCAGCATTTAAAATATATTTTCAGTTTTTACCTACAGAGAAAGACCTAACAATATGCTGCTGATTAAGCACAAGCATTTAACACAGGATAATTCAAATGGCTAAAAATAAACTCATGCCAGGAAAATCAAAATGAAAGAAGAGCAGGACTTGTGATCTTTATATCAAACAAATTAAAATGGGCATCAAAATAATCATTGGAGGATCCAAGGAAAGACATGATTTAATGTTAAAGCTACAATTAAAAAAATTATAAACAGAAACATGCAAACATCAGATAACACAGATACTTTAAAAATCAGAAATTGTTGTAGATTTAAGGGATTGTAGATGGAAACACCCCTGCAAGAGGACATGGCAACCCACTCCAGTATTCTTGCTTGGAGAATCCCATGGAGAGAAGAGACTGGCAGGCTGTAGTCCATGGGGTTGCAGAGTCAGATACGGCTGAAGCAACTTAGCATGCATGCAGATGGAAAAACACTAATAAAAATGTTTTAAAATGTCAAGATATTAAGCCGCTAATGTCATCAGGAGACAAATAAAATTGACAAAATATAAACAGAGGTAGAAGACCTAACTGCATTTTGATAAAGTGGATAGCAGATGCATATGCCAAATGGTGCACCCCATTAAGACAGAATATGTCTTCTTTTCATGTGTAATTTGAACATTCACAAAATTTGTTCATATATAGAGTTATAAAGAGATCATAAATAAATTCCATATAGTATACTAGAAATATGTTTTAATCTCAAAAATCAATGCATTAAAATTAAACATCTAATAAAGTTGATAAGCCAAAAAAAGTCTATTTTGTCAATTTATTCTAGTAGCTAAAACCAATAAACTATATTGCATTAACATATTTTTGATTAGCTGATAAAAAAGCATTCATTCATTTGAAGGATCTTTAAATTGATTTAAAGAGAAATGTTTTACACACATCCCTTCTTAAAGACCACTGAGTAAAATTATGTAAGTTTTAAATGTTCATCAAATACACATTTTAAAATATGAACACAACAAATACCGATAATATAACAAAAATTTAACACAGTACTCAGCACCTTTGAATTGATGCTTTTGAACTGTGGTGTCGGAGAAGACTTGCAAGGAGATCCAATCAGTCCATCCTAAAGGAAATCAGTCTTAATATTCATTGGAAGGACTCATGCTGAAATTGAAACTCCAATATTTTGGTCGCCTGTTGAGAAGAACTGACACATTGGAAAAGACCCTAATGCTGGGAAAGATTGAAGGTAGGAGGAGAAGGGGACAACGGAGAATGAGATGGTTGGATGGCATCACTGACTCAATGGACATGAATTTGAGCAAGCTTCGGGAGATGGTGATGGACAGGGAAGCCTGGAGTGCTGCAGTCCATGGGGTCACAAAGAATTGGACATGACTGAGCAACTTAACAGAACAGAACAAAACAGCATCTATATTTGAATTAAGATCATAGAGTTCAAGCATGTTGTTTCTGGTGATTTAATAGCACGACACAGAAATAGATTGTCTCAGCTAGGGGAATAGAGGGCAGCTAAGGACAAGCAACATGTGCTTCATGTTCCCCATGCCCATTCTTTACTGCTTGAGCCACCCCAGGAAGCCCTCCTGAGGCCACACTGTATTCTAAATAAAGTCTAACTTACTTCATATCATTATACTAAAGTTCATAATCTTGGTTTGAAAATGTACTGTGGTTGTATAAGATATTCACATCAGTGGAATATGAATAAATGTATGAATATGAATAAATAAATGAATATGAATATAAATGAATAAATAAATATAAATAAAAGGTATATGAGGACTTTATGTATTAGTTTAGAAACTCTTCTTCAAGTCCAAGTTTATTTCAAAACAATTTAAAAACTGCCAAGTTGCTTCAGTCGTGTCTGACTCTGTGCGACCCCACTGACGGCAGCCCACCAGGCTTCCCCGACCCTGGGATTCTCCAGGCAAGAACACTGGCGTGGGGTTGCCATTTCCTTCTCCAATGCATGAAAGTGAAAAGTGAAAGTGAAGACGCTTAGTCGTGTCGGACTCTTCGCAACCCCATGGACTGCAGCCCACCAGGCTCCTCCATCCATGGGATTTTCCAGGCAAGAGTACTGGAGTGGGGTGCCATTGCCTTCTCCAATTTAAAAATTAAGTGGTCTTAAACTTAATATTTTTAATATGTTTGCAACAAATATGAAAAGCAGGGCATTTTCATAAAACTTATTGTAAGTTTCTTAGAATTTAAAAACTAAATAATATTGAAAATCTATTAAACAGGTAATGCTTGAAATGGTATATGTAAATTAAAATTACAGAATCTGTTAAAAATAATAATGCTAAAGAGAAAACATATTACTACTTTTGGAGTATATTTTAAACAGTAGAATCATATTTTAAAACATAAACTCAAACAAAAATAAGAAAATAAGTGAATAAAAAATAAATTCAAACTCAGTCTCAACCACAACAAAAAGAAAGAAAGTATAAAGATGGAAATAATAAATATAAAGCTAGATGGGGAATGGATAAATTAGAAGCCTGGAATTAGCAGATACATATTTCTATATATAAAATAAATAAACAGTGGGGTATATTATATAGCACAGGGGACTATATTCGATATCTGGTAATAAACCATGATGTAAAATAATAC
This sequence comes from Bubalus bubalis, assembly GCF_019923935.1. Lineage (NCBI taxonomy): Eukaryota > Metazoa > Chordata > Mammalia > Artiodactyla > Bovidae > Bubalus > Bubalus bubalis. The sequence continues at coordinate 60,394,180 of NC_059175.1, read as the reverse complement.
CCAAAAGTATATATATATATATATATATATATATATATATATCACTTTGCTATACACTAGAAACTAACACAACATTGTAAATCAATTTTTTTAAAAAAATCAAGAAATTTATGACATAGGAGATTTAAAAAACTAGAAACTAATTAATAAATGTCTTCTTTTTGATAAAAATAACAGAACATACAATCTACTATCTAATAAAAAAAGATAAGGTACACATATAAATATAAGATAGGACTAGGAGAAATAATTATTGAAGTAAAAATAATAAAAAACAGAGAATCCTTGAAATATTCATGGATTTATGTTTTTAAAAATAAAATCAGATCAGATCAGTCACTCAGTTGTGTCTGACTCTTTGCGACCCCATGAATCGCAGCACACCAGGCCTCCCTGTCCATCACCAACTCCCAGAGTTCACTCAGACTCACGTCCATGGAGTCAGTGATACCATCCAGCCATCTCATCCTCTGTCGTCCCCTTCTCCTCCTGCCCGCAATCCCTCCCAGCATCAGAGTCTTTTCCAATGAGTCAACTCTTCGCATGAGGCGGCCAAAGTACTGGAGTTTCAGCTTTAGCATCATTCCTTCCAAAGAAATCCCAGGGCTGATCTCCTTCAGAATGGACTGCTTGGATCTCCTTGCAGTCCAAGGGACTCTCAAGAGTCTTCTCCAACACCACAGTTCAAAAGCATCAATTCTTCGGCGCTCAGCCTTCTTCACAGTCCAACTCTCACATCCATACATGACCACAGGAAAAACCATAGCCTTGACTAGACGAACCTTTGTTGGCAAAGTAATGTCTCTGCTTTTGAATATGCTATCTAGGTTGGCCATAACTTTCCTTCCAAGGAGTAAGCGTCTTTTAATTTCATGGCTGCAGTCACCATCTGCAGTGATTTTGGAGCCCAGAAAAATAAAGTCTGACACTCTTTCCACTGTTTCCCCATCTATTTCCCATGAACTGATGGGACCAGATGCCGTGATCTTCGTTTTCTGAATGTTGAGCTTTAAGCCAACTTTTTCACTCTCCACTTTCACTTTCATCAAGAGGCTTTTGAGTTCCTCTTCACTTTCTGCCATAAGGGTGGTGTCATCTGCATATCTGAGGTTATTGATATTTCTCCCAGCAATCTTGATTCCAGCTTGTGTTTCTTCCAGTCCAGCATTTCTCATGATGTACTCTGCATATAAGTTAAATAAACAGGGTGACAATATACAGTCTTGATGAACTCCTTTTCCTATTTGGAACCAGTCTGTTGTTCCATGTCCAGTTCTAACAGTTGCTTCCTGACCTGCATACAAATTTCTCTAGAGGCAGGTCAGGTGGTCTGGTATTCCCATCTCTTTCAGAAGTTTCCCCAGTTTATTGTGATCCACACAGTCAAAGGCTTTGGCATAGTCAATAAAGCAGAAATAGATGTTTTTTCTGGAACTCTCTTGCTTTTTCTATGATCCAGCAGATGTTGGCAATTTGATCTCTGGTTCCTCTGCCTTTTCTAAAACCAGCTTGAACATCAGGAAGTTCATGGTTCACATATTGCTGAAGCCTGGCTTGGCAACCCAAGACGGACGGGTCATGGTGGAGAGATCTGACAGGATGTGGTCCACTGGAGAAGGGAATGGCAAACCACTTCAGTATTCTTGCCTTGAGAACCCCATGAACAGTATGAAAAGGCAAAATGATAGGATACTGAAACAGGAACTCCCCACGTCAGTAGGTGCCCACTATGCTACTGGAGATCAGTGGAGAAATAACTCCAGAAAGAATGAAGGGATGGAGCCAAAGCAAAAAGAATACCCAGCTGTGGATGTGACTGGTGATAGAAGCAAGATCCGATGCTATAAAGAGCAATATTGCATAGGAACCTGGAATGTCAGGTCCATGAATCAAGCAAATTGGAAGTGGTCAAACAGGAGATGGCAAGAGTGATTGTCGACATTCTAGGAATCAGCGAACTGAAATGGACTTGAATGGGAGAATTTAACTCCGATGACCATTATATCTACTACTGTGGGCAGGAATCCCTTAGAAGAAATGGAGTGGCCATCATGGTCAACAAAAGAGTCCAAAATGCAGTACTTGGATGCAATCTCAAAAATGACAGTATGATCTCTGTTCGTTTCCAAGGCAAACCATTCAATATCACAGTAATCCAAGTCTATGCCCTAACCAGTAATGCTGAAGAAACTGAAGTTGAACGGTTCTATGAAGACCTACAAGACCTTTTAGAACTAATACCCAAAAAAGATGTCCTTTTCATTATAGGGGACTGGAATGCAAAAGTAGGAAGTCAAGAAACACCTGGAGTAACAGGCAAATTTGGCCTTGGAATATGGAATGAAGCAGGGCAAAGACTGATAGAGTTTTGCCAAGAAATGCACTGGTCATAACAAACACCCTCTTCCAACAACACAAGAGAAGACTGTATACATGGACATCACCAGATGGTCAACACCGAAATCAAAAATAAAATAGTACTATATAGTTAACTGAATTTGATCCATTAAAAATAAAAAGCTTGAAGAGATCAATTTTTGTAAATGAAAAAATAGTTAAAAAAAAAATTCACTTCATAAAAGCAACTGTCCCAGAGAGTTTGTTCTCTAAAGATTACAGGCTCAATGCTCAGTAGTACTCTGACTCTGAATTCCTAGTGTAATATATCCTGAAAACAAAATCGACAAAGAAATATCAAACTTTATCACAATAGTTCGTTTGTTCTATGTGTACTAATATCATAATTTTAAAATAACTTTAAATATCTCTGAAATTAAAGAAAATATATTCGTTTTATTTTATCCAAGATTTCCATTGTTCTAGAAAATATTTGCATATATAAAATAAAGGAAATTAGCAATAATGTTACAGTAAAAGTTAAAATAATAATTACTTTAATGATTTAAAAGCCAGATGAAGAATAAAATTATGTTTATCACCAAATGCCTGTCAGTGCATAGGCCTCTTAACTTTTTATGTAGGGGTAGAATATGGGATGAACATATTTCTTGGATGGAAATTCATTTGGTGCTAATTGTCAAGGGCTATCATCTGGTTAATTGCATTTTTTGGTCTACCTTTCAGTCATGTCATTATAGGCAGGATAGCTCTGATGCTCTTTCTTCACATGTTTCAGTTTAAGAGAAATCATTAGTTTATCATTCCTTTGAATTACACAATAGTCAGTGATTTTAGGAAATGTTTAATTCAGTTTTTACCTCAATAGTATTTATTCAGTGCTGCTTCCTTGATGATGATTATATTAATGAGATCAAAAAGCATAGCCTTGTTTTTTCTAAGTGTTTTATAAGAATTAAGTCATTTAATCCTTACAACAGTCTAAGGGATACCCTAAAAATAAACATCAAATTATAATTTCTTAAATTTCCCTTTAAACATCATAAACATCCATTATATGAATCAGTGGAAGAACAAAAAAGCCATAATACTAGTGATGAGTCTAGCCCAGAATATCTTCAAAGAGTATGCAGAAAAATTAGGACAGCCAAGAATGACTTTTTATATAATGCAGTAGTCAGAAAAAGTACAATTGCATTTATATTTGTGTAATAAAAACTAAAATTATTTCTATGCAAAACTGTGTCTCACTGTTGTCATAAATATATTTAATAAAACTGTACTTAAAGATATTGTTAGTATTAGAAAATTCAAACTATGAAATTTATAAGAAAAATAATCATGGTCTGCTAAACTATAGGGGCTTCGCAGGATGCACCAGTGGTCAAGAACCCAGCTGCCAATGCAGGAGACAGAAGAGGCCCATCTTTGATCCCTGGATGGGGAAAATCCCATGGAGGAGGGTATGGCAATGCACTAGTATTCTTGCCTGGAGAATCCCATGGATAGAGAAGCCTGGTGGGTTACAGTCCATAGGGTTGCAAAGAACTGGACACAACTGAAGTGACTTAGCATGCACACATGCTAAACTATAGTATACACATAAAGACAATTTGCCATGATCATTTCAAGTTAATTAAAAACAACATTCTGAATCAGCAATAAATATTTATAGTGAAGTAATTTAAAAAGTATTTATTCAAAGAATGTTTATATAAGATAAAAAACACTTCAAAAGTTCCATCAAGATTTTTAACACTGTGTATTAGTTAAAAAGCAATCAAGCATTTGGAAAATATTAATAATTTAATAAAACTTCCATGAAAGAATTATATGAAAGTATTAATGTAGTCATAGATTTATTATCTGCTTTGTGGCAAAACATATATCTACTTGATGAGCTTCGAAGTTGCAAAGTAAAGATAATTGACAGATCTTCAACTCTGTCAATTAAAAATGTTGTTTTGGATTACTTAAAATGTAAACTTCAAAGCTTAGATGATATATTGGGTTTTCTTTCCCTTGAGGTCCTAAAAAGAACATCTGAAATAACACATTAAAAAATTATTGACAATGTTCAAGAACAATAGTTTTACTGAAAAATCCCACTGCATTTGCTTACCAAAAGTGATGGTGCAATGTTAGGTGTAAAAGCCTGAAGTTCTGGTCAGATTTTTAGAAAAGTAATAGAATAAATGTTTTCACCTGCAGGTTAATCTATTTATCTGTTGAGATTAAATAAAAGATGCAAAACAATTAAATCACATAAACACTCATATTTGTATTTTGTACTTTTTAATCTTCACTAGAAACATCAAAGAAATTTAATAATATATTTGAAAAGTTGGCTTTAAAAGTACAGAAATTGAGGGTGAGGGATTGGGTGAAGTAGGTGAGGAAAATTAAAAGGTACAGACTTCTGGCTATAAAATAAATAAAGGGATATATGTATTTCCTGGAGAAGGCAATGGCAACCCACTCCAGTACTATTGCCTGGAGAATCCCCTGGAGGGAGGAGCCTGGTAGGCTGCAGTCCATGGGGTCACTAGGAGTTGGAAACTACTGAGCGACTTCACTTTCACTTTTCACTTTCATGCATTGGAGAAGGAAATGGCAACCCACTCCAGTGTTCCTCCCTGGAGAATCCTAGGGATGGGGGAGCCTGGTGGGCTGCCATCTATGGGGTCGCACAGAGTTGGACACGACTGAAGCGACTTAGCAGCAGCAGCATATTTCCTATGTAGTATATTACATCCCTTTGATATAGCTTCCATATGTAGTTGTAGTACACTGCATAGGAATTATAGTCAATAACATTATAATAACTTTGGTGACAGCATACTTTGATGAGCAGTTTGTAAGATATACAAGTGTCCAATTAGTATGTTATATACCTGTCACATATATAATATATGTTAACTATATTTCAATAAAAACAAATAAAAAGGGGAATTTTTTTTTAAGTATAAAAGTCAGAAAATACTTGTAGTTTAACTGGCAGATTTTTGGTACTAAGATATTTAAAACAGGTTTTAATTTTATTGTCTTAAATATTCATTGTTATAGGAATAAGGTTAAAGAGGTATTTGAATATTTGACTGAAATAAAAATATTAGATTTCTTTTGATATTTTTATTATATTACAAAAAGTGGAAAAAGCTACTTAATTTTATAGGAAATAGATATTCAACTAATTCAAATCCAGGTATTAATTGAACATAAAAAAAGTGATTGAATATGTACAAATGAATAAAGCAATCTATGACAAAGGAGAAATTATGAAAGAAAATAAAAATAAAACTATTCTCTCAGATTCTAAAATTGACATCTTCCAAGACAAAACTCTTAGCTGGTGTAATAAACTATATGAAATCATGTTTGTTCTTTGATGACAAAGTGATGAATAGAATTAAAATCTTTCAATTTTATTCATTCTTGGAATTTCATCAGATGATGTTCATAAATCCTTGTGGATTGTGAATAGAAAATGATAAAAGTAAAACATCTTTTTATTATAAAATTTTAATAAATTTCATAATTTTATTATGAGAGATGTTGAATAAAAAACTGACACAAAACTGATTATAAAAATAGTCAACTAGATACTTATTTGTAGTACATACAAAGTATGTATGTTCAAAGTATGTACTACATACATACAAAGTATCTATCTGTTTTTATAATATCTCTAATGTATTCAGGCATTTCTATCTTTGCACAGATGACCCTAAAAAGAAAAAAAAAAGATGGCATGATTCCCACCAAGTAAGTTTAAATATTTCTCTTAGTTCCAGCTTGAACAATTAGTATTAATTTATGTAGAATATGATGAATTTTTAAATTTTGACCTTATATACAAGTAAATACATTTATTTATCAGAGAAAACCATACCTTATTTTGGTCAAACATTGTGTATTCATTAGCACTTAAGTGTAAACTTAAGTGGAGATGGAAATTCAGAAAAAAACACAATAAACTTGGAAAAAAATATTATTATATATGCATGAACTGATTTGCAGTGTGATGTTCTCTGTCCTTCTCTCTCTCTCTCTCTCTCTCTCTCTCTCTCTCTATATATATATATATATATATATATATACACACACATACACATATATATATATGCATGTATATAACTTAAGTTTACTATTTAATATTCTACCTCATAGGGGCTTCTCAGGTGATGCTAGTGTTAAAAATCCCAGCTGCCAGTGCAGGAGAAGTAAGAGACATTGTTTCAATCTCTGGTTCAGGAAGATGCCCTGGAAGAGGGCATGGCAATCTACTCCAGTATTCTTGCCTGGAAAATCCCCAAGGATAGAGGAGCCTGCGGGCTACAGTCCACAGGGGCACAAAAGTTGGACACGACTGAAGTGCCAGCACACATGCATGCATTCTGTCATCCTATGCACTAGATTCTGTGCTCTATTTTTAAAATAAATTTTCAAGAATAACATTTAACTGCAGTGTTTCAGCATTATGTTTACAATCACTTTTAATATCTCTTATTGTATGTATTTATATTTATCAATGTATAAATGCCTATTGTGTAAAGAATAACACATAATTTATACATTTTAAAAGTATAATACAAAATACAATGATAATATTTAGAAATAAAACAAAAATAAATACACTAATGCATTTGCATACACATATATTGATGACTATAATTTTCATTAGAAAATTTTAAGATGGAAGTTGTTTTATTAAAAATGATATCTTAAACAGTGTGTGCTTTAGTTATCATGAACAAACCAGGTTTTTCTCAACCTTGGTACTATTGATATTTAAGGTTGGATAGTTCTTTGTGCACTGTAGAATTTTCAGCCATGTCCCTGGTCTCTATATACAAGACAGTAATAAACCCCCAGCTCTGACAACAAAAGTGTCTGTAGATATTTTCAAACATTCCTGTTGAGCTAAATCACCCTGGTTGAGAAACATCGGAACATATGTTAAAAATATATTTTCTTTCAAGAAGTATTTATATGTATTTTATTAGGTATATTATCTATATATCCACCTTCATTTGTAATGTTGGTTTTTAATATTAGTATTCAAAAAGATCATTACTGTTGTCTTTATCTGCTTGGGCTGCTATGAAATAGTACCATAGACGGAGAAGCCCATAAACAGCAGAAATTTATTGCTTATACTCCTGGAAGTTAAAAGTACGGGATCAGTATGCCAATATAGTCAGGTTCTGGTGAGAGCCCTCTGGAGTTTCAATATGCTATCTTTTCTCTGTGTCCTCACATGGCAGAAAGAAACAAAAGAGCTCTTTGGAGTGTCTTTTATAAGGGCACTAATCCCATTTGTAAGGACTACATCTTCATGACTTCGTCTAAATCTAATTATAAACTACACCTCCAGACACCATGGCATTGGGGATTAATTATCAATATATGAATCGGGATGGGAGGAGAGGCATGAATATTCAGTTTAAAACCATGCATGCGTATGTGCTCAGTTGCTTCAGTCATGTCCAACTCTTTGTGACCCCATGGACTGTAGCACATCAGGGTCCCTCTGTCCATGGGATTCTCCAGACCAGAAAACTAGAGTGGGTTGTCGTGCTGTCCTCCAGGGGATCTTCCCTCAGGGACTGAACCTGCATCTCCTGCATTGCAGGCAGATTTTTTACCCACTGAGCCACCTGGGAAGCCCAGTCTATAACCATATTTTATACTTATCAAATAATTTATAACCATAGAACAACTATTGAGGTTTTAAAGAACATGTATTACAAAGTATAATTTATATTGTTATTCTAATTTTTAAACTTTTATCTAATAAAAGTACATTTAGCATCCACTAATCCAAGCTGTAGGCCAAAATCTATTCTTCTCAGGTCTAAGCAGTGTTCTAGAAGCTCACACTATCAGATGTTCCTTTACAAGCTTACGTGTTTGCTTAATTGTACCTATTCCTATAGGGCTTCCCTGGTAGCTCAGCTGGCAAGAATCCACCTGCAATTCAGGAGGCCCCAGTACAATTCCTGGGTCAGGAAGATCCCCTGGAGAAGGGATAGCTACCCACTTCAGTATTTTTGGGTTTCCCTGGTGACTCAGTCAGTAAAGAATCTGCCTACAGTGTGGGAGGCCTAGGTTTGATAACTGGTTGGGAAGATCCCTTGGAGGAAAGCATGGCAAGTCACTCCAGTATTCTTGCCTGGAGAATCCCCAAGGACAGAGGAGCCTGGCGGGCTACAGTCCATGGGGTCCCAAAGAGTCGGACATGAATGAGTGACTAAGCATGCACTATATATGTTTTGCCTTTCAATAGATTCTGTTATTAAAACACAAAAAAATAATGATACCCAATTTATGAAATCTTTCTTGGTAAACCATTTGATAATTAGGCCACTGTTAGTGCTTTTATAGTATTTGTGTTTATCACAACAATTTTGCCTTGTACAAGGTTTATCTTGAATTACTTACATTTTTATCACTTGCACCCCTTAAATATAGTCATATCTCAATAGGTATTTGTTGAGTAACTTCTAAGTGATTGGTCACCTGTTTAAAGGCTTTGTATAAATTCCTAGCTAAGCCAAAATGGATTGGCCTAATTCTGGTTTCTAAACACCCTAAATTTCCTTGGAGAGTTCTGTCTTATGCATGACTTGTCTTGTGTGGACACAGAAAGCTATTGAACATATCTTGTATTTTGTCAGCCCAGATTGGCCTAACAACATTTTTTAAAAGAAGACATCATTAAGTATATTGTAAAGCAATTGACAAAAGAAAGATAAACTACAACCATCAGATGTGATTGTTTTTGGTGATGATTTTGACACGCCATTGATTGGTATGTCTCTCATAGTGAATCTTATCATTCTTCTCAGATGTGTAACGGAAAAATGTGACAGCTTTGTGTCAAACTGCCATATGACATTGATGCAAGGTTGCTTTTGACAGGAAAATTCAAGTTCCCCGGGTACTGATTAGAATTGTTCTAAAATACACTTTAAATGTCTATATTAAACATCATTTTAAGCTGAAATTGAAAGGTTGGAAAAAGATATTCCATGAAAATGATAAACAAGGAGTACTTATACTTGCTTCAGAAAAATCAGACTTTAAGTAAAAAAATAGTCACAAGACAAAAAAGGCTATTATTTAATCATAAAAGGATCAGTTCACCAGAAAGATATAGCAATTATATATATTCCAACACCAGAGCATCTAAATATATAAAACAATCATTGAAAGATCTGAAGGAAAAGAAAGACAGCAGTACAACAAGAGTAGACTTCAATATCTTATTTTCAATAACGGTTAGAAAATTCAGACAGAAAATCAATAAGGAAACAGCAAGTTTGAACAACACTATAGACCAAATAGACCTAACAGACTGATAGTGAGCATTCTGTTCAGCAGTACCAAAATACATTCCTAAGTGCACTCAAAATAATTCTCCAGGACAGATCACATGTTAACTCACAAAACAGATTTTAACAAATTTAAGAAGATTGAAATCATACCAAGTATCTTTTCTGACCACAATGGAATGAAACTTCAAATCACTGGTATATATAAGGAAAACTAGAACTCCCAAAATATGTGAAAATTAAGCAATTTACTCCTGAATAATCACAGGGTCAAACAAGAAATTACAAAGGAAATTAGAAAATAATAATACACTTATTTGCCAAGCTCTTTTTTTATTTTTCTATATTCCCTTTATACAAAAATGGATTATGATAAGTCACTAAGTTGTATCTGACTCTTTGTGACTCCATGGACTGTAGCCCGCCAGGCTCTTCTGTCCATGGGATTCTCCAGGTAAGAATACTGGAGTGGGTAGCCATATCCTCCTCCAGGGGATCTTCTCAACCCTGGGATCCAACCCACATCTCTTATGTCTCCTTCATTGGCTGGCGGGTTCTTCACCAGTAGCACTACCTGGGAAGACCCCTTCCCCCAGATGGATAACCAGATATAACAACATTATTTTCAAATATAAAATTTATACATGTTCAATAAAATTTTTGATGATTTATTAAATATAAATTGACAGATGACCAGTTATTGCAGCGTATAAATGTCAAAGATCTTCATTAGGCCAGTGTCATTGGGAAGTACTGTTTTTGCATTGTGTCTTTTAATCTTTATACGACCCTATGACATCTGCATTTTTATTTTGCCATGTTATGACTATATAAACTCCCAGATTAAGTGATTTGCCCAATACCCATGGCTCACAAGGGGCAGAATTACCACCAATGTCAGTTTCCCAGGCCAGAAACCTACAAATCTTAGCATATATTGAGAAAAACCTGCCAGTGGCCCACACCATTCCTTCCCATCTGCAAAAATGTTCTCTTTTGTTACAGAAATAAAAACCGAGGCTTCTGAAATGGAAAAAACAAACAAACAAACAAACCAATTTGGTTGCTTGTTAAATACATAGAATTCTTTCAAAAACTCCATTTGTTTATTGTAACCACTAAATATTCAAGTGCTTCTGTCTTTAAAATAATTTATAAGTATCATCTACATAAAGCATTGTTGAAATGCTATTGCTAAGTTGCTAAGTCGCTTCAGTCGTATCCGACTCTGTGCGACCCCATAGACGGCAGCCCACCAGGCTCCCCCGTCCCTGGGATTCTCCAGGCAAGAACACTGGAGTGGGTTGCCATTTCCTTCTCTAATGCATGAAAGGGAAAAGTGAAAGTGAAGTCGCTCAGTCGTGTCCGACTCTTAGGGACCCCATGGACTGCAGCCTACCAGGCTCCTCTGTCCATGGGATTTTCCAGGCAAGAATACTGGAGTGGGGTGCCATCGCCTTCTCCATAGTGCTCAAATATAATCATGTGAAATAATGTCATCTTATTACTTCTACTAGGGATTACATTAACTTTTCAGTAATCAATTTTTATAAAATGGCTCCAACAGTAAAGATAAAATAAAAAATAAAAAAGTGTGACATATTTCAAAAATATGGTTAGAGAAAGAATAATTTTTAGTACTTACGCAAGGGAAAACAAATGCAGGCATGTAGAAAAATGAACATTCTCTGTTAATGAAGTGAAACTTTGCACAATGGCACAAAAGTTACTTATATCTGCTTTTGATAAAAGTTAAATTAATTCTTACTTGCATTACTTTTAAAAATTTACTTATATTCTAATTAAAATATTTACTTGACTAACAATCTATTATATTAGGGAGGATAACAAATGTATATGTTTCTGTAAAGAAGCATGTTAGGATTTTGTGGTATATACCAATAAAAGCAAAAAAATTACTGTTCAGGTACTGAGTGAGCATTAGTGGAAACAGTGGCTGAACAGAAAAATTCAGGTCATAGTGAATAACAAAAGCAATCACTGAAAAATTTTAGTGAATGTGCAGGGGCGTGATGGTCAATCCATTTTTGCCTGTAACATTATTTTGACATCCCTTCTAAGTTGCTATTTTTTTTCCTAACAAATTATTAAAGCATCACTTGTAATTTTAAGGTACAAACCTGTTGCAAAACTTACTCAAAGATATTTTTACAGACAATAATTTGCAAAAGTATATCCAAAGAAATCTTTCTCTACCAAATAATCTTTAAAACAAACAAAGAAAAACAGACCAAAAACAAGGTAAGAGAATACAAGATGTCTGGGATCATATGCATTTGGAAATTACAAAATGTTTTCTCTATATGGAAAATTATAAATTGTTTTAGTATCATACAGTTCTCAAAAGTTCTACAGTAGTAAAATTATGTCAGCATTGTTAGAAAAGCTGTAAAAGTAGACTTTCCATCAACTGCAGGAGAGGAATATCCTGGGAATGTAGCAGGGTGATTAGCTATCTTCACTACTCACTTATAAATTAACAAGAAATAAAGAGCCTCTTGATGAGGGTGAAAGAGGATAGTGAAAAAGCATGCTTAAAACTCAATGTTCAAAAAACTAACATCATTGCATCCAATCCCATCACTTCATGGCAAATAGATGAGGAAACAATGGAAACAGTGACAGACTTTAATTCCTTGGGCTCCAAAATCACTGTGAACCCTGACTGCAGTCAGAAAATTAAAATAATAATAATAATAATAATAATAAAGTTTGCTGATGAAACTGGAGCCTATTATACAGAGTGAAGTAAGCCAGAAAGAAAAGCACCAATACAGTATACTAACACATATATATGGAATTTAAAAAGATGGTAACAATAACCCTGTATACAAGACAGCAAAAGAGACACTGATGCATAGAGCAGTCTTTTGGACTCTGTGGGAGAGGGAGAGGGTTGGATGATTTGGGAGAATGGCATTGAAATATGTATAATATCATATATGAAACGAGTCACCAGTCCAGGTTCGATGTATGATACTGGATGCTTGGGGCTGGTGCACTGGGACCACCCAGAGGGATGGTATGGGGAGGGAGGAGGGAGGAAGGTTCAGGATGGGGAACACATGTATACCTGTGGCAGATTCATTTTGATATATGGCAAAACCAATACAATATTGTAAAGTTAAATAAAATAAAATTAAAAAAAAAAGAAAAGCTATGACAAACCTACACAGAATATTCAAAAGCAGAGACATAATTTTACCAATGAATACCCATATATTCCAAGTGTGGTGTTGGAAAAGACACTAGAGAATCGCTTGGACTGCAAGGAGATCCAACCAGTCAATCCTAAAAGAAATCAATCCTGAATATTCATTGGAAAGACTGATGCTGAAGTTGAAACTCCAATACTTTGGTCACCTGATACAAAGAACTGACTCATTGGAAAAGATCCAGATTTTGGGAACCATTAAAGGCAGGAGCAGAAGGGGACAACAAAGGATAAGTTGGTTGGATGGCATCACCAACTCAATGAACATGAGTTTGAGCAAGCTTCGGGAGTTGGTGATGGACAGGGAAGCCTGGCATGCTGAAGTCCATGGGGTCGCCAAGAGTTGGACATGACTGAGTGATTTAACTGAACTGATCCATATAGTGCAAGCTATGTTTTTTTAATAGTTATGCACAGATGTGAGAGTTGGACTATAAAACAAGCTGAATGCCAAAGATTTGATGCTTTCTAGTTGTAGTGCTGGAGAAGACTCTTTAGAGTCCCTTGAACTGCAAGGAGATCAAACCAGTCAGTACTAAAAGAAATCAATCCTGAATATTCATTGGAAGGACTGATGCTGAAGTTGAAGCTCCAATCCTTTGGTCAGCTGATGTGAAGAGCCAACTCATTGGAATAGATCCTGATGCTGGGAAAGATTGAGGGCAGGAGGAGAAGGGGGAGACAGAGGATGAGGTGGTTGGATGGTATCACCAACTGAATGGACATGAGTTTGATCAATCTCTGGGAGACAGTGAAGGACAGGGAAGCCTAGCATGCTGTGATTCATGGATCACAAAGACTGGGACACAACTTAGTGACTGAACAAAAACAAAATATCATGACTAAATTTTTTTTGATCGTTTTTTAGTTTTGCTTTTATTCTAAGAGAAATCTTCAATTCATATTTTTAATATATGGAATTTTCTACCCAATAAGTATAAGCCTATACATTTTTTTCTACTTAAGTTTTGACTAGCTGAGAAAGCATTTTGCAAATCAAATTTTTGGGGTCATTAATTCAATTCTTGAGAGGGCTTATAACATATATTCCATTTCAATTAAAAAATAGTCATTATTGGTGTTGGTGCACATGTCCTTGGATACATACGCATACTTGAATTTCAAAGGTCATTAATTCCATGTATACAATTTAATTTAGTAGTAATAAAAAGGTATTGTTACACAAAACTCTTTCTATTTACATTCTTCACTGAACAACATGTTTTAAAATATATTTAGGATTATGTAGTTACAGCCCTGGTCGTCCATCTGCTGCATAATATATACCATAATAATTATCAGTGGAATTTTACTTATTTATTCTGCTTGTACTGGTCACTGTTAGGTCCACTGCTAGCATAAACACTAATTTTAAAAAATACAGATTCAGAAATTTACTGTGTAATAATATAGATATTTAATTTTCACAAATATTTAATTTCTGTTATTTGTTCTTAAATTTAATAATTTCTCACTTCTATTATATAATTTGTTCTTTATTTAGTGTCTGTTGCTTTGTCCCTCCCTGTTTAGTATTAACATAAATTCATATAACTTCATATACTAAAAGAATGTGATTTTTAAAAAAATTTTAATATAAATGTATTTTAATTAGAGGCTAATTACTTTACAATATTGTATTGGTTTTGCGATACATCAACATAAATCGATTTTAAAGGAACATATAATACAACAGTTAAACAAAATGTCTGTCCTTTTGTGCAATGGACAAAGTACCAATCGTCCCCCTCTCTGGAAACTGTGTTAAGAATTACATTAACTGTATTGTAATGTGTTTAACAGAATGTAACCTGCCTCTACATGCCAGCCAATAGCACCCATAGAAAATGTGTTAGGAGCAATTTTGTGAGTAGCTATGTAATAAGGATTTTTAAATTACATTACATAGCACCGTATAGTTTTTCTCTTATATCTCCTGAATTGGTAGGCAGGTTCTTTACCACTAGCTCCACCTGGGAAGTCTTTCTCTCACCCTTATTTAATTCTGCCCTAAAAAAACTCCAATATGTAGCTATATGTTTTATTGTTTGGGGTTCCGTGGTGGCTCAGGGGTAAAAAATCTATCTGCAATGCAGAAGATGCAGGAGACACGGAATCAATCCCTGGGTCAGGAAGATCCCCTGGAAAAGGAATAGGCAACCCATTTAGGATTCTTGCTTGGAGAATCCCATAAACAGAGAAGCCTGGCTGACTACAGTCCATGGGGTCTGGAAAAGTAGGATGTGTTCAGCACAGCACAACAGCATAAGCATTTTTAACTGTGTCCATGTATTGGGTTTCATCCTTGTCTTCTAAATATTGTGAAGGACGTAGAAAGGCAAGATTACTTTCCAGTCTTCTATAGATTTCCTGCTGTGGCTTGTTCACTCTTTTCTCTGAGGCAGTTTTCTTGCATTCAAATTCAGTGTGTTAGATTTTTATGTTCTCTCTCTCTCTCTCTCTTTTTTTTTTTTTTTTTTTTAGCATTTGGTTCTTCTACTGCTTTTTATGGCTTATTTGTCTGTGTATATAGTCAACTACTCTATTTAGGTTTTTTTTTTTTTTTCCCATTCTTTAGTGCATTTATTATTTAATACCACTTTCCCCTGATGGCTGCTATCTCAGTTTACTTTCTGACAGCTGGTGCTGTGCCTTTCAGTTATATGCTCTGGACTTCAGTTTGGATTTCTCCTGGGCTATTCTGCCTGTTTGTGATTTCCCGAATGGGTTACATCCTGCTTGGCTGCTGTTGAGTTCTGCTTTCTGCTTGTTTGTTTTAAGGCTCATTGGATATTCCTCCTAAATGAGGTTTGTTTTGCTTTTCTAAAAGCATTCATACTTTTTTATCCTGCTTTTGTATTGCTACTGTCCCTGTATCTGCAATCAATTCATGAATTTTTATGTTTTTTGAATCTTTTCAAATATTTTTGGTTTTACATTATTTTAAATTATATTGTTTTCTTATTTATATATTCATATTTGTTTTCTTCAGAACAAATGTTACTGTATCGTCAATCCTGTGTTACACTGAAAATTGCTAAAGGAATAAAAATAAAAGCAAATATGAAGCACAATTATTGTCCAATTGATAATTATGAAACAGTGAACATTATTTCATGTAAATGATTTTATTACTTTAATTATGGATACTTTATTTTAAAAGACGTTTTATAAATTGTTTGATCTTACATGATTTTTATCACAGTAATTGCATATAAGGGCTTCCCTGGTGGCTCAGTGGTAAAGAATCTTTCTGCCAATGCAGGAGAAGCCTGGAGAATCCCATGGACAGAGGAGCTTGGAGGGCTACAGTCTATGGGATGACAAAAGAGATGGATACCACTCAGTGACAGAGTAATTGTGTACATAAAAAGTACTCACTATCTTCTATATCCCCAAATATCAGTGAGGTGTATATATATATATATGTAAGGAAATGGCAACTCACTCCAGTATTCTTGCCTTGAAAAATCAATGGACAGAGGAGCTTAGTGGGCTAAAGTCCATGGGGTTGAAAAGAGTCAGACATGACTGAGCACTTGTCAGCTGCATATAAATACCCATTCATTTTTATATGCATATATATACATATGTATAATTATCTTTTCTAAATAATATACACATACCAGTATTTTTATATAATTTTTCAAGCTTAGTTATTATCTGCTAAAGAACATTAGGATTTAGATATGTACACAAATATCCACTACAAATGGTCTTTTTTCTTAAGCTAGTAATATACTATACAATTATTTCTTTCTATTTATAGACAGATATATGGTTATCTGAATTATTAGGTACTTGTTTGAGTAGATTGAGATAAACAGTATTTTCACATAAACCACACATTGTCCCACATTTATAGTTCTTTTTCTATAAAATTTTTGGCCTGTTTTCTGCATTTTATCATGTTTTTATATTTACTTTATTTATTAGTTTCCTATATGGGTTTGATTATAACACAACCAAACTCCTCAACTGAATTCGGAATCCTCTCTCAATATGACCTTGAAAGGGTGTAAAGCATTAGTCACTCAGTCGTGTCCGACTCTTTGGACCCCATGAACTGTAACCCACCACTCTAGTAATCTAACACATTTATCTATTAATGTTTTCAAACGTATAGTTCTTCTGACATTTTTAATGTAGTAAAAAAGTCGGTGATATTATGTCATTGACTACACATCGCTAGCTGAATATGGGATTAGACTATACCTTGATACCGTGGCGTGCTGTGATTCATGGGGTCGCAAGGAGTAGGACACGACCGAGAGACTGAACTGAACTGAACTGAACTGATGCTTCATTATATTTCAAGAATGTAATTATTTAAGCATAATGATTATTTTTTAAATATTTTGTTAGAGTATAGTTGATTTACAATGTTGTGTTAGTGTCTACTGTACAGAATACTGTATCAGTTATGCATATACATACATCCACTATCCACTCTTTTTTAGAGTCTTTCCCCATAGTACTGGGTGGAATTCTTTGTGCTACACAATAGTTCCTTATTAGTTATCTATTTTATACAGAGGAGCCTGGAAGGCTGCAGTCCATGGGGTCCCTGAGGGTCGGACAGGACTGAGTGACTTCACTTTCACGCATTGGAGAAGGAAATGGCAACCCACTCCAGTGTTCTTGCCTGGAGAATCCCAGGGACTGGGGAGCCTGGTGGGCTGCCGTCTATGGGGTCGCACAGAGTCGGATACGACTGAAGCGACTTAGCAACAGCAGCAGCAATAATTATAGATTTTAAAAGCTCCTATCATTTTGGTTGAAACATCTAGCTGCTCTTTATTAGATGTGATGATTTTGTTATCAGTTCACCTGCTTTCTTATTTCTATAAAAAGAATAAAATAAAACATGACATCACCTTCTATTTCTTTCAGGACAGCTATGTTGACCATATGTCAGATCTGAACATCCTTTCATAAACAATCTGGAAAGGCCAGCCATTTCTAAATTTAGAATATTCCAATATATTTTTATCATTCTATTTGCCTTGAAATAGCCAATTAATATAAAGGAAGGTTATATATATATATATATATATAAACATATATAGATATATACACACAGAGATACATATCTATACACATATAAACACATATATAATTGCATTTTTAAAAATTTTAATAAAGTAAGTTATTATTCAAGATAATCTATTTTCATTAATATTTATGGTACTTCTCATTACATACCTGCATTTTTTAGCTTCATTTTGGGTTCAAATAAATTAGGATTTACTTATGCTTTACTTTATAACATGGCCCATATAATACAAAACTAAAATTTAAATTTCTTCAGTTTTATACCACTGTTCTTAGATTACAATACTCAGAATTTTGAAAGTTCAGTTTTAAACTTTTTTTCAGTTCCAATGTTCAGAATCTAGAATTTAAATTTTAAGTCTGGTCCTATTTACCAGAATAAAATGATCTTTTTATATCCAGTTTATTGAGATATAATTGACATACAGCACTGTATAAGTTTAAAGTGTACAACATAAAGACTCAACATATGTATATATTGTGAAGTGGTTGCCACAAAAGGTAACATTCATATTCTCATCTAGCTATAATTAAAAATATTTTTTCTTTTTATAAAAAGAAATTTCTGGACCTATTCTCATAGCAACTTTCAAATATATCATATACCATTGTTAACTATCATCATCTTATTTCATCATATTGTACATTATATCTCAGTTCTTATACATCTTGTAACTGGAATTCTGTAACTTTTGACTATTTTTACCCAATTTTCCACCCCCCAACCTGGACTTTTGCTACTACTAGTGTGAGCTCTTTTCCCATGAGTGCTTTTTTTTTTTTAAGATGACTCCACATGAGTGAGATAATGCAGTATTTCTCTTTCTCTGTTTGACTTATTTCCTACAGCATAATGCCTTTGATGTCCATCTATATTATCACAAATGGCAGGATTTCCTTCTTTATTTAATGTGCTCAGATGGTCAGTCGTGTCCAACCGTTTGTGACTTCTTAGACTGTAGCCCATCAGGCTCCTCTGTCCATGAGATTCTCCAGGCAAGAATCCTGGAGTGGGTTGCCATTTCCTCCTCCAGAGGATCTTCCCAACCCAAGTATTGAACTCCCATTTCTTATATCTCCTGCATTGGCAGGTGGATTCTTTACCACTGGTGCCACCTGGGAAATGCAGAAATAACATTGCATTGTTAATATTTAAACTACACTTTCTTTATCCGTTCATATATGACACTTAGGTTGTTTCCATATCCTGTTACTATAAATAATGCTACAAGGAACAATGAATGAGGGTGCACATGCTTTTTCAACATAGCAATTTTGTTTCTTTTGGGTATACTCAGAGTGAAATTGCTGCATCATATCATAGCCCATATTGTTAAATTTTTTGAGATGACTCCATGCTGTTTTCCATATTGACTGTACCAATTTACATTCCCACCAAAAGTGTACAAGTGTTCTCATTTCTTCACACCCTCATCAGCATTTGTTAACTCTTGTGTTTTTGATGCTAGTCATTCTGATAGGAATGTGGTGATAACTCATTGTGGTTTTGATTTGCATTTCTCTAATTACTAAATACTAATTTTCATGTATTTGTTGGACATTTAAATATCTAACTGGGTAATTTGTCTATTCAGCTTCTTTATTCATTTTTATTTGGATTATTTGTTGTGTTTTGCTATTGAACTGTTATGTGTTCTTTATATATTTTGGATATTAACCTCTTATCAGATACAAAATTTGCAAATATTTTCCCTTTCCATAGCTTGCTTTTTCACCTTGTTTAGTGGTTCTTTTACTGTAAAGAAGCTTTGTAGTTTAATGAAGTCCCAATTGCTTATTTTTTATTTTGTTTCTTGTGCTTTAGGTATCATATTCTAAAATTATTGCCAAGAGTCATCTCAAGAAGCTTTTTTTTGCATGTGTTCTTCTTAGAGTTTTATAGCTTCAGTTCTTACATTTAAGTCTTTAATTCAATCCTAGGAATATATATTCTGCCAAGACAGAATCAGAAAAAAAAAATAAAGTACTGAATATACCAATTATTAGTAAGGAGATTGAATCAGTAATCAGAATTCTCCCACAGTAGAAAAATTTTAGTTAATACAAAGAAAGCAATAAATGAGGAATAGAAGTTTACAGACACACAAAAAAGATGTGGAATGTGTGTGTGTGTGTATATATATATATATATATTCACATATATATAATACATACATATATATAGGAAAATCACAAAAGCAAATCCATCTGTGTCAATAATAACATTGAATGAATAGAGTACACAACCATATTAAAAAGTAGAAATCGTCAGATTGGATAATAAGAAAATGATATCCAACTACATCCTCCATAAAGGAGACAGATTCACATAGGTCAAAATCAAAAGAAAGAAATAAAATAAATTAATATGATACAAACAGCAACCATAGAAAAGTCAGAGTGGCTATAAAAATATTGGACACAATACATTGAAACAAAAAATACTAATTATAATGATAGACATCGTATAATAGAAAAGCCAGTCTATGTTGGAGATGAATGCTCCATTTTCAGTAAAGAACAACTAACAACTGTGCACAACAACAACAAGAAAAGAGGATGAACAAAACTAAACACAAACTACACTGTTTGTCTTCAGATAAAATTTCCCACATATTAATTGATCCTGTTGATTAATACTTTTTCTTAATGGTTTGTATTTGAAAATTTTATAGGAAGTTCTTCATGACTTTTAAAAATATGTATTCACTAATATTTTATTGCTCTCATAATAATACATTTTCCCGATTTTCACACAATCTTGAGTTCAGTTTTGTCTTTGATGTTAAATGAGATCTATTTTTTCTTTTGTCTTTATATGGCAAGTAGTTTTCTCTTTTAGCATTGATTTATGACGTCTTCTTTATTGGTAAGTTAGTATAGGTATATGAAGCTGTTACAAAAGTAAACATTCTCTTCCATTTGTCAATTTTGATTGTTTTTCTATTAATAGAAATTCATTTTATAAAGGCTAGTAGTGTATTACTATATCTGCATAAATACTCTTGCTCTTGGAATTTTCAAATTTTCAGGCACTAAGCTCCATAAGACGATGAAGAGCTCCATTACAGATTTTCTTCACTTACACACATAAAAAATAAATTTTAATTTAAAGATCAAAAATGTATTATGTAGTTATATATATATATATATATAGTTATTTCTGTTAGCATATATTTATAGCTATACATAGTATATCAGTTTATACTATATATGAGAGTGTTTTATGAATATCATATATACTTGCTGCTGCTAAGTCGCTTCAGTCGTGTCCGACTCTGTGCGACCCCATGGACTGCAGCCTACCAGGCTTTTCCGTCCATGGGATTCTCCAGGCAAGAACACTGCAGTGGGTTGCCATTTCCTTCTCCAATCATATATACTTATTCAGATATAAATTTTACAAGAAAGAAATGTATAAATCCTTATCAACCACACACAGTTTCAAGTAGCTCATCTACTAAAACAAATCCCAGTTGCTGATAGGGATAACATTGATCTTAGTAACCAGTTTGGAGATATCATCGTAATATGAAATTACTCCAGCAGAAAACAATAATATTCAGACCAGCAACATAGGGAAATTAGCAATTTCCTGACAGAGCATTCCGTCAATGACTGAGAAGAGCTGTAGGACATATCCTTCATGAGTTCCCTTACATCTTGGGTAGGATACCTCTGAAGGGCTAAATGGCACCTACTGTGCCATCTTTGAATGGCACCTACTTCATAATATACTTCTAAAGGCTTCTTTCCCTTCATATTCCCATTTCCTCATTCCAAACCAAAATTGTTTTCTTGGATTGCTTCCCACATGAAATACACTTGAAATCTAATCCTATCTTCAGGATCTAAACTAATCCCCCCCCCCACCACCCCCCACCACCCCCCACCACCATCAACTTTGCTTGTTTGGATTTATCTTCCTGACATGCAGACATTGGCTTCTCTAATGTGTTCAGGTCCTCTGAATTTGTCTCTATCTGATGTCATGCTTTACATCATCTCATTCTGTTTCATGACTTTAAATATTCCCACCTTCTTAAGACAAATGTGTATCTTTCTTTCTCATGCCTGGCCTTCTCCCAGAGACTCTCACAAGTGCATTACTGCACACTCACCATTTTCCTTTGGATACCTGATAAAACTCAAATTTACTAATTCCAAGCCTGAATCCTTAATTATCCCCTCATCTCTATGCAACCTTCTAACCTTTAGTCTTTTCCTTTCCAAGTAATACCAACTACATTTTTATTGTTTACTTGACACAAATTATCCAAAGCTATCATGAACCCCCATTATTTTATTTAAAAAATATTTAAGAAAAAAAGTCATATCTAATCTAATCATCACTACTTTTGAAATGCATCCCAAAACCCACCTTTTTGTCATAGCTTCATCACTACTGCTTATGTCAAAATTACCATAAATAGGTTTCAATCTCATTCCTTATTTCCTGTCTTGCCATTCTAGAATAGGTAAAATTATCTTATAAAAACTGTTGCATAGTGACATTTCTCTGTTCAAAACCCTCAATGGACTTGGTATGCTACTCACAATGAGATAAAGACATCTTTGCTTTGTTTCCTGGTATGAATGGTCCCTCTACCTTCTCTGACATCATCTTCAATCACTAGCATCTTCACTTTCTCCATCTATGTCTTCGGTCTCCTACCAGATCTTCAGTTCTTCATCTACACTTTTTCCTCCAAGAAATTGCCATTGGGTCTTCCCTACAACTGGAACATTCTTTTGCAAAATTACTCCATGATATCTTTCTTACTTCATTCGTTGCTCTCTGTAAATACCTGTCAGAGAGCCCTTACCTGAAAAGATTAACACCCCTACATTGTTTTTTACTTCATTCCCAGCTTATGTTCTTTCATAAAACTTATTACCATCTAATGTTTTTATATTCATATGTGTGTGAGTGTGTGTGTATTTTTGTGCTTGTTCATGTTTTTCTCCTCTATTTGATTTTAAGTGCTATAGCAACAGAAATATAATCTATTATGGAAATTTCTAAATTCCCAGTACCTAGTTCATAGCATTTGTTAACTAAATATCTGTTTAATAAGTAAATGTATGAATGAGTGAATGACTTTGCCTTTGCTTCACTGTAAACTAAACTATACTGGACTAGCTTTTACAGGCCACTGAACACAATGCAAAATGCAGTATTAAGTCAAACAAATGCCAAGTCAGACTTCTAAGAACACTGAAAGGGTTTTATTCATGCACTATACTTTAAAAAGCAACTCCAAAATTTGGCTACTAAAATAATAATTATTTTATTTATTTTAGTGCTTTTCTGAATTCAAATGCATATATTCCAACACATTGTAAAATAATGCTGAAATGCAAGAACAAGAGGAAATTACATATTCAAATTTATGGCTTAGATTATTATCTTTTAATTCATCCCTTATTACCTGAACTTAGAGCCAGGTATCCATCATAACTATTCTATTGATAGTAGTTAAATCAGCTCTACTTTGTTTAGGTTAATTTTTACATGGTAATTTTATATAGTGAAAATACATATATTAAATAAAAGTATATATGTGTGTGTGTGCAACTAAGAGAACTTTTCTGGGAAGAACATTTTAGTTTTTAGAAAAAATTCAGATGTTCGTGTATGAATTTCTAAAAAAAACTTATAAGTATGTGATTTAAAGCACATACTTATTCTTTTTTTTATTTTATTTTTTAACTTTACAATATTACTCAGCCATTAAAAAGAATACATTTGAATCAGTTCTGATGAAGTGGATGAAACTGGAGCCTATTATAGAGTGAAGTAAGCCAGAAAGAAAAACACCAATACAGTATACTAACGCATATATATGGAATTTAGAAAGATGGTAACAATAACCCTGTATACGAGACAGCAAAAGAGACACTGATGTATAGAACAGTCTTTTGGACTCTGTGGGAGAGGGAGATGGTGGGATGATTTGGGAGAATAGCATTGAAACATGTATAATATCATATATGAAACGAATCGCCAGTCCAGGTTTCATGCACGATACTGGGTGCTTGGGGCTGGTGCACATACTTATTCTTATAAAGAGAAATATGTCAAAAGAATTTATGATAATATCAACTCCCTAAAACAAGGCAAATGTGTTTTTAGACCAGAAGTCAAGTCATACATGCAACTATAAAAGAAAAGGTTGAGACTACAGGTCTTCTGGATTAATGACATGGATGAAAGCTGAGGAGGGTGTTTTTCTCTCTTTAGGAGTTTGATACTTAATGTGCATGATGTGGAATTTGGAAGTTCAGCCAATGTGAGTATGAGAAGAGGTGTCTTGTTTGTGAAAAAGGTTGACAAAGTTGTTTCCCTCCACTGCCTGGGGACCTGTCTTCATGAAGTTTTTGGTCCAAGAAAGAAGCCTTGCAATCAGGAATTGAGTCAAACACTAACAGCCTGAGATACTAGATTTTAAATATTATGAGCTGAAACACAAAGATCTAGTTTTGAACTGGCACTCCTGAGGCTTCCCAAAAATTCAATCCTCATAATATCAGGCAAGAGTTAGGGAAGGATGACAAGATAAAAGGAACTAAAAGCCAGTATAGAAATGAACATAAGATAAAGCTTCAAGCTAGAATTACATTAAGGTGTATCAGAATTAGAATTTGGATTCATTCTACAAGGCATAAAAATTTACAGATATACAGAGACACAAGGGAGTATACACATCCATGGTCATACCCTCACAAAAAGCATTATTAAAAAATGCAGTTTAACAAGAAGAATATGTAAGCAAGTAGAATGAAGAACAAACTGGGGCTCTGTGGCAACCTAGAGGGATGGGATGGAGTGGAGGGTGGGAGGGAGGGGACATATATATACCTACGGCTGATGTATGTTGATGTAAGGCAGAAACCAACACAGTACTGTAATTATCCTTCAATTAAAAATAAATTTAAAAAGTAAAAAAAAAAATAATGGACAAAATAAATGCACAAATTCATGACAAAGAATGAAGTATTGACCTTGAAAATATATTAATATCTTTCAATAATTTTAAAAAGAAATGGACACTGTATATTTCATAAAAACCGTATTCAGGATTGTGGGTCTAAGTTTTTCTGGTGATAATTAAGGTGAAGTAAAACATATAAACAGGAAAAGGTAGTGATTTAGAAATAATTTAAACTTTTAGTAGGTATACTAAAACATAAATGTAAACATTTTTATGTAGATGCTATAGAGATGAAATATGCCATATAGCCTCTAAAGCAGCAAAGATGGTGCTTCAGGGAACAAGAGTTTAGAAAGAAAGAGGTACCCATGACAAACCAAGAAGTGAAAGGAAAAAGAAGAAATGTAGAGCATTTAGCTTCCTGGAAGAAAATAAAAGGATTTCTTTAATGCTACCATCCACAGAAACAGAAAACATAAGTCCCCATACTTGCTACATTGACAGTTCACTCTACAGAGAAACCCATAAATGAGTTGAAAGTACCTCTCCATAAACATCTTTCTAATTACAAAGGAAAGATAGTCCTTAACAGGAGAGAAAAGTGGCAGATGTTCCCTTCACTGAGTGATTAAAGTTAAGGTCACCATTAATGAGGCTCATTAATACAATGCACACCCTGATTGGAAGAACTGAGACACAGAAGCTATTTGGTGCTATTGCTGCAAAAATATATATATATTCAGTTCAGTTGCTCAGGTGTGTTTGACCCTTTGTGACCCCATGGGCTGCAGCACGCCGGGCCTCCCTGTCCATAACCAACTCCCGGAGTTTTCTCAAAATCATGTCCATCGAGTCGGTGAGGCCATCCATCCATCTCATCTCTTTTCCTCCCACCTTCAATCTTTTCCAGCATCAGGGTCTTTTCCAATGAGTCAGTTCTTCCCATCAGGTGGCCAGAGTATTGGAGTTTCAGCTTCAACATCAGTCCTTCCAATGAATATTCAGGACTGATTTCCTTTAGGATGGACTGGTTGGATCTCCTTGCAGTTCAAGAGACTCTCAACAGTCTTCTCCAACACCATTATTCAAAATTATCAATTCTTCTGCACTCAGCTTTCTTTATAGTCCAACAGTCACATCCATACATGATTACTGGAAAAACCATATCTTTGACTAGAAAGACTTTTATTGGCAAAGTAATGTCTCTGCTTTTTAATATGGGGTCTAGGTTGGTCCAACTTTTTTTCCAAGGAGTAAGCATCTTTTAATTTCATGGCTGGAGCCACCATCTGCAGTGATTTTGGAGGCCAAGAAAATAAAGTCTGACACTGTTTCTACTGTTTCCCCATCTATTTGCCATGAAGTGATGGAACCAGATGCCATAATCTTAGTTTTCTGAATGTTGAGTTTTAAGACAACTTTTTCACTCTCCTTTTTCACTTTCATCAAGAGGCTCTTTAGTTCTTCTGCCCTTTCTGCCATAAGGGTGGTGTCATCTGCATATGTCAGGTTATTGATATTTCTCCCAGCAATCTTGATTCCAGTTTGTGCTTCATCTAGCCCAGCGTTTCTCATGATGTTCTCTGCATATAACTTAAATAAGCAGGGTGACAATATACAGCCTTGACGTACTCCTTTCCCAATTTGGAACCAGGATGTTGTTCCATGTCCAGTTCTAACTGTTGCTTCCTGACCTGCATATAGATTTCTGAAGAGGCAGGTCAGGTGGTTTGGTATTCCCATCTCTAAGAATTTTCAACAGTTTGTTGTGATCCACACAGTCAAAGGCTTTGGCATAGTCCATAAGACAGAAATAGATGTTTTCTGCAACTCTCTTGCTTTTTTGATGATACAATGGATGTTGGATATTACCTAAATAAAATATATGACCTGAATCAAATCATGGAGATTGATCAGAAAAATCTAATTGAAAGAGTATCTTATATAAGATAATGGTATGCTATATGTAACTCTGCAATTTGTTGCCAGAAAAATATAGAGGGTAGGAGAACAGAGAGAAAGAGAAAGAAAGAAGTGAACACAAGAGAGTTCAAGAGTATGGCAAATTCTCTAGAATATTGACATTGGGGGAAGTGGGTAAAATATATATACATATAGGGGAAAATTGTACTATCCTATAAGTTTGAAATTTTATCAAAATAATTCTTTAAATTAAAAGAAAACTATAGAAATGGTGCCAGGTGTAGATCAATAATTATCACTTTTTAAAAATATTTAGATGCAAAATGTAGTAGGTTTTTAATGAGTTATTTTGGGGTAATAAGTTAAAAAAGATGACAAGAAATATAATTGCTAAAGAATGTAAAATAATACAATATTGTAAATTTAAATAAAATTAAATTAAAAAAAATAAATAAATGAAAAAAGCAAGTACTCCACAGAATCCAAAACAACCATGGACTTAATACACACTCAAAAAATAACTTGGCCGTAAAAGAATAATAATTCTGTAAAATATAATACTACTGATAGAATTGATATATTTAGAGCTTTCCAAATCAATTTGAAAATGAACCTGTTTATTCAAACATGAAGTGAACATTTAAAATATCATTCATTAATGAGTCACAAAAAGTATTGATAAATTAAAAATGTAAATATGCTATTTTCTAATCAAAATAAAATTAGTTTAAAATCAATAATCAAAATTAGTCAAGTCCTACTTTGTTTAGAAATTTAAACATGCATGTTTTAGGAATTTACTCCATGTTCACACTAAAGTTACTAAAATAATTTACAAACAAATGAGATATAGGCCTCTGCATTTATAAACATAAGTAAATATTTTGAGTTAATCATAAATTTATCAATTTGGAAAACAACATATGTGATTAGTTCTTCGAAATCCATCACTAATATCTGGCTTCTGATCTAACATGTAAAGTCATCACTATTATCCTTACAAACAAGAAAAATGCTGCAAACCTGAAAATCAACAACTCCTCTGAAAGGGTCAGAGAACTGAAGTCACAGGGCAGGTACCCTCCTTGGAAACTGAAGATACAAGCCAAAGAAAGCAATTATAATTTGCTGGAAGAAGGAACTATTACTGGAGTCAGTATTGGATAGGAATACCTAACTGCTATTGACTAATAACTGTAGATTAAATATGGACAAACTTGAGAGATTAAGAATGCTTGGAGGAATAGTCTTTTGGGGATCCCCACATTTTCAAAAGTTTTACTCTCAAAATTTCTGCGAGATTCTAACTGTGTGAGTTCAAGAAAGATCCCATCATGTTTCCAGCAGAGAAAAAGAAAAAGTAATCATTAAGAAACATACGTAGTGCTTCATGCTCCTTGAGGAGGGTCCAACCTTAATGGAAATTTCTATACTGAATAACTAACAAAAGCTTCCCTGGAGCCTAACCCATGTGCAGGAAGGGAACCACCCAATTCCAGCCACCTTGAATATTTCTGTTTTACAAAAGACTTAAATAAAGATAAATAAAGAAAAATAGATAAAGAAACTGAAAACTTGGCAAACCATTGTGAATATCACAGCCCATGGCACAGTGGCTCACTAAACACTGAGAACTAATCATAGGTTATGGAAAGCTTCTCCTCATTTGTATTTTATCACAATACCAATAGAGATTATTCCAAATAGAGTATTATAGCTAAAAAACATGCAAATTTCTGAAGCTATATAATACAGAGTCTCTGGGGGAAACTTTACTGTTTCAGGGGAGACATGTAGAAGAAGAGATGAAATCGAAGCTTCTGATATCTATAGATGTAGCAAATGGTAAACACAGCCTAACTACTGGCCAGATAAACATAAAACCTTACATCAAGATTTAGGCATGTGTTGTTAGTTAGTCCCTAAGTCTTGTCTGACTCTTTGCCACTCCATGGACTGCAAAGATCCAGGCTTCTTTTGTCTTTCGCTATCTCCCAGAGTTGCTCAAATTCATGTTCATTGAGTTAGTGTTGCTATCCCTACAACCATCTCATATTCTGTTGCTCCCTCCTCCTTCTGCTCTCAGTCTTTCCCAGCATCAAGGTCTTTTTCAATGAGTTGGCTCTTTGTATCATGTGGTCAAAGTATTGGAGCTTCACCTTCAGCATCAGTCCTTCCAATGAATATTGAGGGTTGATTTCCTTTACGATTGACCAGTTTGATCTCCTTGCTGTCCAAGGAACACAAGTCTTTGCTAGCACCACAATTCAAAAGCATCAATTCTTTCATGCTCAGCTTTCTTTATGGTCCAATACTCACATCTATACATGACTCCTGGAAAAACCGTAACTTTGACTATGCAGACCTTTATGTAGGCAAAGTAATATCTCTACTTTTTAAATACGCTGTCCAGGTTTGTCATAGCTTTCCTTCCAAGGAGCAAGCGTCTGTTAATTTCATTGCTGCAGTCACTGTTTGAGTGATTTTGGAGTCCAAAAAAATAAAATCTGTCACTCTTTCCACTTTTCCCCTTCTATTTACTATAAAGTGATGGGACCAGATGCAATGATCTTAGTTTTTTGAATGTTGAGTTTTAAGTTGCTTTTCCACTCTCCTCTTTCATCCTCATCAAGAAGATTTTCAGTTCCTCTTCACTCTCTGCCATTAGAGTGGTCTCGTCTGCATATCTGAGATTGTTGATATTTCTCCAGACAATCTGGATTCTAGCTTGTGCTTTGCATTTTCCATGCTGTACTATTCATAAAACTTAAATAAGCAGAGTGACAATATATAACCTTCCCAATTTTGAACTTGTCTATTGTTCCACTTCTGTTTCTAGCTGTTTCTTCTTGATCTGAATATAGGTTCTCAAGAGACAAGTAAGGTGGTCTGGTATTCTCACCTTTTGAAGAATTTTCCACAGTTTGTTGTGATCCACACAGTCAAAGCCTTTAGTGTAGTCAATGAAGTAAAAGTAGATGTTTTTTCTGGAATTCCCTTAGGTACAGCTTTCAAGGAAAAATTTTCAAAGCATATTAAAAAGCAAAAATTACACACACAAAAAACTTTTAACTTAGTGAAAACAGCAGAACCAGACTGAGATATGTTAGAAATAGTGTAATTATCAGACAAGAAATTTAAAATATCTATGATTAATATGTTAAGAGCTCTAATGGAAAAAGTTGACAACATGCAAAAATAAACGTGTAATATGAGCAGGGATATGGAGGTTCTAAAGCATAAAGTAAAATGCTAGAAACAAAAACACTGTAATAGAAAAGAAGAACCACTTTTTAACGTGTCCACACAACTGAGGAAAGTGACATTGAAAATATGTCAATAGAAACTTCTTGACTTTAAAGACAAAGAGGAAAATAGGGCTGGACAAAATGGGGCAGAGTTATCCAAGAACTTTGAGACAATTACAAAGGTGTAACACAGAAATAATGGATGTAGCAGATGAACAAAGAAAAGAAAATATTTGAAGTAATAATGACTGAGAAATCCCCACAATTATTGGCAAGCACAAAACTATAGATTTAGGAAACATACAGAACTCAAAGCCAGATATATACCAAAAATAAACAAACTGAAAGCAAACAAACTTGCAGCTACATTTATCACATTCAAAGTGATATCACAGAAAATCAAAGGCAAACAGAAACACTCGAAAGAAGCCCGTGGGGGAGGAAACATCTTGCCTAAAGAGAAATTCACATAAAAATTATATCTGACTTTTCTAGAGCTCATGCAAGCGAGAAAGGAACAGAGTTAACATATGAAAAGAATTTAAAAAAACAACCCTCAAAATCTAGAACTCTTAATCCAACAGGAATCCCCCAGTGGTCCAGTGCAGGACTCTGCACTTTTACTGCCAAGGTTTGTGTTCCATCCCTGGTCAGGAAACTAAGATCCCACAAGCTGTGAGGAATGGCCAAAATAAAAAAAAAAAAAAAAAAAAGAAAAGAAAGAAAGAAACTCAAATAGATAAACAAATTTAAAAAGTAAAAAAAAAAGAAAAATGTTGAAGGGAAAGTAATCATCAAAGCATTGAAGACAGTCATTGACAGTAGACGTGTTATACAAGAAATGTTTAAAAATTTTATAGAAATAAAGAGTGTTCAAGAAGGAATAAATAAATATTAAATACATTTTTCCTTTTTATTCAATATGAAAGATGGCAGTTTTTTCAAAATAATAATAGCAACAGTGTACACAATGATTATATCATGTATAATTGAAATAAATAACAGCAATGATAAAAGCATGCTGTTGTTTAGTCGCTAAGTTATGTCCAGCTCTTTTGTGACCCCCATGAGCTGTAGCCCACCAGGCTCCTCTGTCCATGGGATTCTTCAGGCAAAAATACTGGAGTGGGTTGCCAAGTTCCTTTCCAGGGGATCGTCCCAACCCAGAAATCAAGCTCATGTCTCCTCCTTGGCAGGTGAATTCTTTACCATTGAGCCACAAGGGAAGCCCGATATAGGGGTAGGATGGAGAAATCAGGAGAATGTTGCTATTGTAAAATAATGTGCTACCCACAATATAGGGTAGTATTATTTAAAAGTGGAATTATAGTAGTTGCAAATGTGTTTTGAAAATTGTAAGGCAAGTGTTTCAATGGGTGAATGAATTAATATTTAAATAAGCTATCAAGTTATGTAAAGACATTGCAGAAACTGTTCCTGTGTTTCTAGGACTGCCTTACCAGACAGTGAATGGCTTAAATGATAGTAACTTATTTTTTCACAATACTGAGGACTGGAGCCCAATATCAAGCTGGCAGCAGGTGTATTTTCTTCTCAGGTATCTCTCCTTGGCTTGCAGATGTCTGCCTTCTCTGCGTCCTGACTTTTCCTCTCTGCTTGTACATTCTTGGTGTTTTGCTCTTCTCATAAGGACAACGGTCATATTGGATTAGGGCTGCAACCCTATGACATAAACTAACCTGAATATTTCTCTAAGGGCCGTATCTATTAGTGCGGTCACACTGGTTACCAGCACTTCAGCATATGGATTTTGGGGGACATAATCCACATGGGTAATAAATGAGAGAATCCAGTCTTAAACAGTTACATACTCTAGGATTCCAACTATATGGTATTCTGGAAAAAGAAAAACGATGGAGAGTAACAGAATCAGCATTTGTTGGGTTTAGGTGGATGGAATGGGATGAATATGTGGGATATAAGGCATTTTCGAAGCAGTGAAGCGATTCTCTACCAATCTGTATTGTTGTATCCATGACGCTGCACATCTGTCAATACCTATAGAACCGTACAACACAAAGAATGAACTGCAGTGTAAACTATGGACTTTGGTTAATAACAAGACGTCAATAGTGGCTCACCATTGGTAAAGAAATTAGCACATCATACATGCTGTTAATTATAGGCGATACTATGTCGAGGGTTGAAGGAAATATAGGAATTCTGGGTACATTCTGTACTATATTACTGTCAACATAAACCTGAACAAATTAAGTCTACTAATGAAGAAATAAAATCATCACTACAAAACTAGATTTTTATGTGAGAAATTCAAGAGCATTCACTTAAAATATTTTAGGTGAGGAAAAATCTCTGCCATGATTATCTCACCTTAGAGAAAGAACAAATTGTAAAAAACTAAATATTAATTCATGATCAAGTTTGAATTACAATCAGTGAATATTCTTAACACAATCACCTTTTCCTATGCACAACCTTTAGCAAATACCATTCATCTTAGTGAATATTTCATATCATTTCTACCAAATCCATAAACAAACAGTATTTGCCCCACCAACCATCTCTATTCATCATCATATTGGAGGTGATAATCAATGCAATAAGAGGTTTAGAATTTTCAAATACTAATGGAGTTCTTTAAGAAAATTTAAGTTTAGAGAAAATATTGTCTACTTAGCATTTAAATTTTAAAAGATCAATAACATTATTAGATACCAATAAGAAAGTGTAGGAGAAATATATTACAGTAGATACTGGGAAAGGAAATATGTAGTTAACTTATAAAAAAAAAAAAAATAGATCTTCAGAGTCCTTACTGCTGCTGCTACTACTGCTAAGTCACTTCAGTCGTGTCTGACTCTGTGCAACCCCATAGATAGCAGCCCACCAGGCTCCACCATCCCTGGGATTCTCCAGGCAAGAACACTGGAGTGGGTTGCCATTTCCTTCTCCAATGCATGAAAGTGAAAAGTGAAAGTGAAGTCGCTCAGTCATGTCCAACTCTTTGCGACCCCATGGACTGCAGCCCACCAGGCTCCTCTGTCCATGGGATTTTCCAGGCAAGAGTACTGGAGTGGGGTGCCATTGCCTTCTCCGAGAGTCCTTACTACACACACACAATAATAACTAAGTGAGGTGATGGATGTTTAACTTGATTGTGGTAATTATTTCACAATATATATGTATATCAAAACATCATGTGGTACATTTTAAATACATACAAATTTTAGTTGTCAATTATATGTCAGTGATTCAGCTCTCCATTTTCTTATTTTCATTAACCTGAAATCCACATGGAAAGAGAGCATGTGTATTATCATGCAATTTAACATGACAAAATAAAAAGCTCTGAAACCAGTAATGGGAACATTGATTTACCTTTGAATAAAAATCTCTGGCTATGTTCCTGCCCTTAAGGCTTATATTGACACAATAGATCCTGGAACACTAACAAGTTAAAATGCTGGTATTAAGATATGATAAATATCATTTACTGAAAGAATAAATATAACATTCAGCTTGGTTACAGATGTAATTCATGAGTTACAGTTCAATTATCTTCATCCTCATTGTTTAGTCAATATGCACTTCATCCCTTGTCACTGGAGGCTGAGATAAAACCAATACATTAAAACATTACTGTGAATCTGAGTGTATTTATTGAGACTTATTTCAATAAACATTCAATAACATATCTTTCTACATTAATTAAAATTCTATCAGATACTTATGATTGAATGAATATGTAAATATGATTGAGTGAAGCATAGCAAGGTTTCTCTATTAAGAAAAGTACTGGATTTTTGGATTTACTTTTGCAAAAGACTATTTAGAATCAGGCTTCCCTGGTGTCTCAGACAAGAATCTTCCTGCAATGTGGGAATATAGGTTCGATCACTGGGTTGGGAACATTCCCTGGAGGAGGGCATGGCAACCCACTCCAGTATTCTTGCCTGGAGAATACAATACCATGGACAAAGGAGCCTAGCGGGCTACAGTCCATGGGGTCCCAAAGAGTTTGACACAACTGAGTGACTAACATTTTCACTTTCACTTAGAATCAGGCTATCAGGTACAAAGTGTCTTTATTTACCTGGATTATATTACATTCATTTAGAAGGTGATTCTCATTTTTAAGGATATGGCTCATAAAACTGTAAAAGTCATCTTACTGAGATGAAAGATTACACTTTCTCATGAAAGTCTATCAAAATGTAGTTTCTAATTGCATTTTAAGATAATCAAATCTGTGAATGTGCTTTAGCAGTCAACCCATGAAGCACCGCAGGTTCTCAGGTGTAGTTTATGAAGAACTGTGAAACTCAGAAGCTGCTAAGAATCCTAGTCAGTAACATTCCCTCTAAAGAATCCCGAGGCAGGGATTCTTACATACACCAGGTCATATAACTGCATAAAACAAGCCTTGTCACACATTTGACTAAAGACATAGTTCAAAGTCTTTCTGAATTTACAGCAACCCTTGTCACATGACAGCATAAGTCACTTTTTGTGAGTCTCTCACATCTCTGACTTCTATCTTTGACACTATTTATATTGATCTTGCCTTTTGTCTTCCGGTGAGCATCCCTGTTCTTTGTCCTGATGCCTTCCTTCTGTTATCATCTGTCAGGAGGACGAGAAATGATATTTCAGGGCAATACACTGAGGGGATGTATAATTCATTTAAAAAGTCTTGATGTCAAAAGTACTTTAAGAATCACATTAAATGATTTACTCCGGAAAAATCTGAGCCAATACATTATGCTGCTGCTGCTGCTAAGTCACTTCGGTCGTGTCTGACTCTGTGCGACTGCATAGGCAGCAGCCCACCAGGCTCCCCCATCACTGGGATTCTCCATGCAAGAACACTGGAGTGGGTTGCCATTTCCTTCACCAATGCATGAAAGTGAAAAGTGAAATTGAAGTCGCTCAGTCACGTCAGACTCATAGCGACCCCATGGACTGCAGACTACCAGGCTCCTCCATCCATGGGGTTCTCCAGGCAAGAGTACTGGAGTGGGGAGCCATTGCCTTCTCCAAATACAGAATGTCCTTAAGATAAAATACCTGACTATAACCATCATCTATGAGACAAACATAGCACATATATGTAATTATAAAAATTATAATTAAAAATAAAATTCACTAAATTTAAATACTCAGATTTCAATTTTGATAATAAAATGATAAAAGCATGGTGTTTGTAAGAAGAAATAGCCAATTTAAACAATAATATTGTTTTCTCCTGAATTCCTGTATTCTTTCACTCCTTCCTTTCCTCCTCCTTTCTATTTTTCCATCAAAAATTTCTTGAATGCCTACTGTATGCCACATACAATTTTAGATACGTAAGTAGACACTAATTCTAGTAATAAAAGACTTCTGCCATGTGGAACATATATTAGATTTGTGTGTGTGTGTTAGTTGCTGAGTTGTGTCTGACTCTTTGTGACCCACAGGACTGTAGCCCACCAGGCTCCTCTGTCCATGGTTCTCCAAGCAAGAAAACTGGAGTGGATTTCCATTTCCTACTCCAGTGTACCTTTCCGACCCAGGGATAGAACCTGGGTCTTCTGCATTGCAGGCTGATTCTTCACCATCTGAGCCACCAGGGAAACCCATATTCAATTTGCAAAGCAGAAACTGTCTGTAATAAATATTAAATGACATAGTATATTAAAAGCTAATATCACTACTGAATAAAGGAAAAACAAAGCAGGTTAAGGGTGGTTGTTAGTGTGGGGTAGGCATGACTATTTGTAGCAGTCAATTAGGTGTTCAGGAAAAGCTTAATTGTGAAAGTGAGATCAGTAATCATCCAGACAAACATGAGAGCCATATAGTATGTGTTAAGGATACCCTAGGGCTTCCCTGTTGGTGCAGAAGGTAAAGAATCTGCTTCCCATCTGAGACCTGCCATGCTCAGATCCCTGAGGCAGGAAGATACCCTGGAGAAGGAAATGGCAACCCATTCCAACATTTCTGCCTAGAGAATCCCCATGGACAGAGGAGTCTGGTGGACAACAATCTGTGGGGTCACAGAGTCAGACACGACTGAGCGACTAACACACACACACACACACACACACACACACACAGAAGGATGCTCTACGGGACTTCCTAAGTGGTGCTGCTGCTGCTGTTAAGTCGCTTCAGTTGCTTCAGTCACTTGTGTTTGACTCTGTGCAACTCCATAGACAGCAGCCCACTAGGCTCCTCTGTCCCTGGGATTTTCCAGGCAAGAGTAACAAAGTAGGTTGCCATTGCCTTCTCCACCTAAGTGGTGCTCGTGGTAGAGAATCTGCTTGCCAATGTAGGAGACTCAAAGGATGCTGGTTTGATGCCCGGTTTGGGAAGATCCCCTGGAGAAGTAAATGTGAAACTGCTGTAGTATTCTTGCCTGGAAAATTCCATGGAAAGAAGAGCCTAGCAGGCTACAGTCCATGGGGCCTCAAAGAGTCAGACATAGTGGAGCAACTGAGCACAAGGATGCCGTACATGGCTGGAATATGTGAAAAAGAACCACAATATAACATATTTATCTCTTCCTATATCAGTTCAGTCGCTCAGTCATGTCCAACTATTTGTGACCCCATGAACCACAGCACACCAGGCCTCCCTGTCCATCACCAACTTCCGAAGTACACCCAATCACATGTCCTTCAAGTTGGTGATGCCATCCAACCATCTCATCCTCTGTAG
The DNA here is from genome assembly GCF_019923935.1 of Bubalus bubalis. Lineage (NCBI taxonomy): Eukaryota > Metazoa > Chordata > Mammalia > Artiodactyla > Bovidae > Bubalus > Bubalus bubalis. The sequence goes on along the minus strand of NC_059175.1, from coordinate 60,357,405 downwards.
TCCCCTTCTCCTCCTGCCCTCAATCTTTCCCAGCATCAGGGTCTTTTTAAATGAGTCAGCTCTTCGCAGCAGGTGGCCAAAGTATTGGAGTTTCAGCTTCAACATCAGTCCTTCCAATGAACACCCAGGACATATCTCCTTTAGGATGGACCGGTTGGATGTCCTTGCAGTCCAAGGACTCTCAAGAGTCTTCTCCAACACCACAGTTCAAAAGCATCAGTTCTTTGTCCTTCAGCTTTCTTTATAGTCCAACTCTCACATCCATATATGGCCACTGGAAAAACCATAGCCTTGACTAGATGGATCTTTGTTGGCAAAGTGATGTCTCTGCTTTTTAATATGCTGTCTAGGTTGATCATCAGAGAAGGCAATGGAACCCCACTCCAGTACTCTTGCCTGGAAAATCCCATGGATGGAGGAGCCTGGTAGGCTGTAGTCCATGGGGTCGCTAAGAGTCGGACACGACTAGGAGACTTCACTTTCACTTTTCACTTTCATGCTTTGGAGAAGGCAATGGCAATCCACTCCAGTGTTCTTGCCTGGAGAATCCCAGGGACGGGGGAGCCTGGTGGGCTGCCGTCTATGGGGTCCCACAGAGTCGGACACGACTGAAGTGACTTAGCAGCAGCAAATGCATACCATTATTTAATCCCTGTGAACCTCAGGGATTTCATAAATATATCATCATAACACCCAATGTCTTGGAACTTCGGGACAAATAAATTATATTACATAGCTATTTAAAACACTCAGCATGTATTAGCAGTGGCAGTGCACTGCAGTGGGAAAATATGAGTTGCTAATTCAAGCTTATGTGATGCTAAATCATGTATATTGGTAACTGGAATCAATGGAGTTACCTCTTTGTTGTTTTCTACATGATATTTACTTCCTGAAATATGTACATATTATACTTTCCTTACATGACATTAATCTCTTTTTTTTTGGTGTTCCCAAGATTATATGAATGATCACTACTATGATAGAATCACTGAAATCAATTTATTTAATGCATTTAAAAGTATTTCCTGAATTATTAGTTTCAAGGAATATTTTCTGGATTATCTCTTTTTCCTCCAGGTACCACAGATACACCTGGAGACGTGCAGCTGCCATTTCTCTGGATGTAATGATCTCAATCTTATTGTCATCTCCATAGGACACACCTCCATTATACTGCATCATCTTCAAGGTTTGTTTTACAGGTGTACCAAGTGAAGAGTCAACAGAAAATCCTCTTAGAGATCACCCATTCTGGCTCCAGTTACCTTTTTACAAAGATCAGTTAATTCTGGGATGGTGTTGGCAAAGTTAATTAGTCCCTTGTTGAATTATACCTTCAATATTTATGGAGAGAAACATATTCAATCTGTATCCTTAATCACAATCTTTAAGTATATTTTATTCTAGTTCCTCGTTTTAAATTTTGAACAAGTGAGTATTGTATCTCTTCATTCTTGCTTCTTGCAATCCTTCTGACTACTAAGCTCTCCCAGTGATAGTCTCTTAATGCAATTCTTTGCACCTTTATTTGATTTTCTTTTAATTATTCCTTTTTTTTTTTTTCACTTTTTCTCACCAGGTCCTTTGTTACAGGGACTAAGGTAATTCAATGGGGAAATGACATTCATTTCAAGAGCTTGAGTGGGAATTACTGAATAGCAACACAGAAATGAAATTCAAAAATAACTTTATGCTATAAATGAAAATTTAGTTGAAATGAACAATGCATCTGAGAGTCCAAACTAAAATGTAAGAGTCCTTGGAGAAAATACAGGAAAAAAAACTCCATAATTTGGGGGCAAGCAAAAAGTTTTTTATAGAAGATAAAAAACATGTACCAATACAAGTTAATAAATAAATCAGCAAAATATCTTCCCTTTTAAAAAAACCCTTAAAAAAGAAAAAAACAAACAAACAGGGAACACCAGGAAAATAAAACTTAAAAGTACAAATAACTGAAAAATTATTTTAGATTACATAAATGTGACAAGGCCTTGTACACACAAAATGGTAAGAATCTTTAAAATTATTAGAAATAAAAGCAATAAGGCAAAAATGTGTAAGATATTTGATCATGTATTTTACAAATGATACTTTGTGAATGCCCAATAAACATGCAAACAGGCATTCAACCTCAGAAAAATGAAAATTGAAATGTGTTTTATACTAATAGATATTAATATATACATAATGGCTAAAATTAAAGATGGATAATATCAAGAACAAAAGTAAAAGTTTTATTTTGTTTACTTTATTTGCTTTACTTATTTATTTATGTATTGACTTTATTTACTTATTTGCTTTTTCAACTTTCTTTACTTTATTTATTTACTTTATTAACATCTACTTTTGCTTTATTGACTATGCCAAATCCTTTGACTGTGTGGATCACATCAAACTGTGGAAAATTCTGAAAGAATGGGAATAGCAGACCATCTGACCTGCCTCCTAAAAAATCTGTATGCAGGTCAAGAAGCAACAGTTAGAACTGGACATAGAACAACAGACTGGTTCCAAATAGGAAAAGGAGTACATCAAGGCTGTATATTGTCACCCTGCTTATTTAATTTATATGCAGAGTACACCATATGAAATGCTGGGCTGGAAGAAGCACAAACTGGAATCAAGATTCCCAAGAGAAATACCAATAACCTCATATATGCAGAAGACACCACCCTTATGGCAGAAAATGAAGAGGAACTAAAAAGCCTCTTGATGAAAGTGAAAGAGGAGAGTGAAAAAGCTGGCTTAAAACTCAACATTCAGAAAATTAAGATCATGGCATCTGGTCCCATCACTTCATGGCAAATAGATGAGGAAACAATGGAAACCATAACAGGCTTTATTTTCTTGGCCTCCAAAATCACTGCAGATGGTGACTGGAGCCATGAAATTAAAAGATGCTTGCTCCTTGGAAGAAAAGCTATGACCAACCGAGACAGCATATTAGAAAGAAGAGATATTACTTTACCAACAAATCCATCTCGTCAAAGCTATGGCTTTTCCAGTAGTCATGTATGCGTGTGAGAGTTGGACTATAAAGAAAGCTGAGTGCTGAATAATTGATTCTTTTGGACTGTGGTGTTGGAGAAGACTCTTGAGAATCTCTTGGACTGCAAGGAGATCCTAAAGGAAAACAGTCCTAAAGATTCATTGAGAGGACTGATACTGAAGTTGAAACTCCAACACTTTGGACACCTGATGTGAAGAGCTGACTCTTTGGAAAAGACCCTGATGTTGAGAAAGATTGAAGGGGGAGAAGAAGGAGACAACAGAGGATAAGATGTTTGGATGGCATCACCAATGTGATGGACATGAGTTTGAGTAAGCTCCAGGTGTTGGTAATGAACAGGGAAGCCTGGCGTGCTGCAGTCCATGGGGTCGCAAAGAGTCAGACATGACTGAGTGACTGAACTGAACTGAATATAAAGAGCTGGTAAATACATGGAACAAGCAAGTGGAGACTGAAAGTATTTCAACTTTGAAAAACAATTTGGCCATTTTCTTTTTATAAAGTCAGACATGCATTATTCACATTACTCTGCCTTTCTACTCCTCCCAAAGAAAATAAAGTTTAATGCCATATAAATTATTTTACATAAATGATCAGAGAAGCTTTATTCCTAAATGTCAAAATTACAACATGTAAATAAATAAACAAACTTAGATATATTTGGAATACTACCCATCGATATAAGGGCATGAACCACTGAGGCACACAATGATACACTTAATTCAAAAATATGTTTCTGAACAAAAAAAGCCAGTCAAAATATTGCATCCTATATGACTACATTTGATTTCTCCTTCCCTGCAAGCACAGAGCAGACCTTCCCCCAAAAGGACTGCAACTTCCTCATGGATTTTGGCATTAGAGACACATGGACAAGAGCCAAGCCAAGTTAAGCAGACCCATAGTCACAGCAGTAAAGCCAGAGCAGCTGCTATGGACTGTGATTAATAAATAAATCTTTTGTATAAGTCACTGAGATTTTCAAGCTTTTATTATCACAGAAAACCTGAGCAGCACAAGAAAATGCAAAAGGTTCAGGAAAAATGGATAGCATTTCATGAATTATTTCTTTTGAATTATGAGAGAGAATAAGATCTAGTGCAGAAATGTCTGCCTCTACCTCTCCAGAGGATATACCCCAACAAAGAGGTGAAATGATGCAAGAATAATATTTCACATAATATAATGTTAGATATTGACCTGTAGTAATATGCACTGTCATGAACATTAGTGCTATCCAGGAAAAACAGACGACCAGTTCACTGCAAACATTAGAATAACACATCCTTTAGAAATGTAGAAATTGCAATGACACATTCCAACTAGATCCTCATTTGTTGTTGTATTGTTAGCATATTCTTTCTTCACTCAGAAAAACTTGATTAAATCAGTTCAGTTCAGTTGCTCGGTCATGTCCAACTCTTTGTGACCCCATGGACTGCAGCATGCCAAGCCTCCCTATTCATCACCAACTCCTGGAGTTTACTCAAACTCATATCCACTGAGTCGGTGATGCCATCCAACCATCTCATCCTCTGTCATCCCTTTCTCCTCCTGCCTTCAATCTTTCCCAGAATCAGGGTCTTTTCAAATGAGTCAATTCTTCGCATGAGGTGGCCAAAGTATTGGAGTTTCAGCTTCAGCATTAGTCCTTCCAAAGAATATTCAAGACTGATTTCCTTTAGGATGGACTGGTTGAATGTCCTTGCAGTCCAAGGGACTAAACTAATACAATTATGTAAAGTTTAAAAATAAAATAAAATTAAAATAAATAAATAAATAAAATGATTAAATAAAAAAAATTAAAACAACAACAACAACAACAAAAGCATTAATTCTTTGGCACTCAGCTTTCTTTATAGTCCAATTCTCACATCCATACATTACTACTGGAAAAACCATAGTTTGGACTAGATGACATTTGTTAGCAAAGCAATGTCTCTTCTTTTTAATATGCTGTCTAAGTTGGTCATCCTAAAGGAGATCAGTCCTGGGTGTTTGTTGGAAGGACTGATGTTGAAGCTGAAACTCCAATACTTTGGCCACCTCATGTGAAGAGCTGACTCATTGAAAAAGACCCTTTTTGATGCTGGGAAAGATTGAGGGCAGGAGGAGAAGGGGACAACGGAGGATGAGATAGTTGGATAGCATCACCGACTCAATGGACATGGGTTTGGGTGGACTCCGGGAGTTTGTGATGGACAGGGAACCCAGGCATGTTCCAGTTCATGGGGTCTCAAAGAGTCCCACATGACTGAGCGACTGAACTGAACTGAAGTTGGTCATAACTTTTCTTCCAAGGAACAAGCCTCTTTTAATTTCATGGCTGCAGTCATCATCTGTCTTAATACAAAACTTACACTCTTGTCTGTTTTTGATAATAGAGATGTTATTTTAATATATGGGTTGAGTAGTAATCACACTGTAAGCAAAAACATTTAAAGGCATCAGAATCATTCTACAGGATAACACACTACGGGCCCCTTAGTGTTTTACTTCTTAGGGAAAATGACAGATTCATCATTTCTGTGTTCTTGTGATGGGGCAAACATGATCTTAAATGACTATCTAAAAGTATTGCAGTATTAAAGTCCATGATCTTACATCATACAAATCCAACAGATCTCCAAATTATGCTTATTTTCTAATTTCTAAAATTTTCTGTTTTCATGACTGCTAGCTCATAAATTTCTTTAATTTCTCTAATAGCATAGATGCCTATATATTTTCCTTTACTTTGTCTCATTTTTCTGTGATCTAGATTCTCACTACTACTGAGATAATGCTTCTACAGTAAGAATTAGATCATTTCCTTAAAATAATTCCACCCTTCCTAATGTAGTGTTTAAGTAATTGATGATCTGGCTCCTGTCTACCTTTACAGAATTATCATTAACAATACCCCATTGCATGCTCTATGCTTGACACTGTATAGCTATCATTTATGGTAGCTATAAGATTGGTTCTTTGAAACAAGCTGTCTTTTAAGCACTTTGCATATATTGTTACACTAAATAGCCACAATAAGTATATGAGGTAGAAAACATTAATATTTCAGTTTTACAAATAAGATAACTAAGCCCAGAGACTTGCTCAGCATCACAGTTAGTAAACTTAGCATTCAGATGTCAACCCAGCATCTATTGAAGAACCATTATGCTTCAACATGACTTGGTTGTCCCTAGAGATAATCATAATTCTTCCATATCTTTGATTACATTTAAAAAAAGAGCTTAATGAATTGAAAAAAAGAAAAAAAAAGGATATCACTTAAGCAAAGTTATTTTTCTATTTAAGCTTCATGTTTCTACTTCATAAGGAATAGGAATAATATTAAATGGTTTGCCAATCTCTTATGATTACTGAAGGGATTAAATTACCTACCAGATACTGGTAGTCAATGACTTGAGATGTCACAGAAAAATCATCCATATTCTACATGTCACTTTAGCTACAGTGTTAAGAACATTCCTAACATAGAGTTATTGAAACATGAAAGTGGTTTTCAGTTTCGCTACAGTGAGGTTCAAGAAATTACAAATAATTTGAATTCATAAATTTTGAGACATAAGATTAAACACTTTTCATTATATTTGTTTTGGTTTTCTTCAACTTGGTGCAGTTTGAATGATAATTTTTTCTGAATAATTTCAAAAATTACTTATCTTTTCTTATTTTTAATCTCAGTTGCAAACACATTCTTTAATGAAACCAACCATTACTTTAAAATGTTTAAATCAGTATCAAATTGCCAACATACACTGGATCATCGAAAAAGCAAGAGAGTTCCAGAAAAAACATCTATTTCTGCTTCATTGACTATGCCAAAGCCTTTGACTGTGTGGATTACAATAAACTGGGGAAAATTCTGAAAGAGATGGGAATACCAGACCACCTGACCTGCCCCTTGAGAAATTTGTATGCAGGTCAGGAAGCAACAGTTAGAACTGGACATGGAACAACAGACTGGTTCCAAATAGGAAAAGGAGTACATCAAGGCTGTATATTGTCACCCTTCTTATTTAACTTCTATGCAGAGTACATCATGAGAAACGCTGAGCTGGAATAAGCGCAAGCTGGAATCAAGATTGCTGGAAGAAATATCAATAATCTCAGATATGCAGATCACATCACCCTTATGGCAGAAAGTGAAGAGGAACTAAAGAGCCTCTTGATGAAAATGAAAGAGGAGAGCGAAAAAGTTGGCTTAAAGCTCAACATTCAGAAAACTAAGATCATGGCATCTGGTCTCATCACTTCATGGGAAATAGATGGGGAAACAGTGGAAACAGTGTCAGACTTTATTTTTCTGGGCTCCAAAATCACTGAAGATGGTGATTGCAGCAATCAAATTAAAATATGCTTACTCCTTGGAAGGAAAGTTATGACCAACCTAGACAGCATGTGGCGGATTCATGTTGATATATGGCAAAACCAATACAATATTGTAAAGTTAAAAAATAAAATAAAATAAAAGCAGAGACATCACTTTGCCAACAAAGGTCCATCTAGTCAAGGCTATGGTTTTTCCAGTGGTCATGGATGGATGTGAGAGTTGGACTATAAAGAAAGCTTAAGGCCGAAGAACTGATGCTTTTGAACTGTGGTGTTGGAGAAGACTCTTGAGAGACACTTGGACTGCAAGGACATCCAACCAGTCCATCCTAAAGGAGATATGTCCTGGGTGTTCATTGGAAGGACTGATGTTGAAGCTGAAACTCCAATATTTTGGCCACCTGATGCGAAGAGCTGGCTCATTTGAAAAGACCCTGAGGCTGGGAAAGATTGAGGGCAGGAGGAGAAGGGGACAACAGAAGATGAGACTGTTGGATGGCATCATCGACTCGAAGGACATGGGTTTGAGTGGACTCTGGGAGTTGGTGATGGACAGGGAGGCCCTGTGCTGTGGTTAATGGGGTTGCAAAGAGTCAGACATGACTGAACAACTGAACTGAACTGAAAACCAATACAATATTGTAAAGTAATTAGCCTCCAACTAAAATAAAAATAAAACATATCAAGATTTGTTAAAATTTTGAATATTAGCATACATATATATCAGCTACTTAATTGTAATCATATAACTTCTATTCAAATTAGAAAACTGTTTTTTAAGTTTTAATTCATAACTAGATCATTGAAATCATATTACACAGAGAATAGTATGACTTACTTGACAGAGAGTGAATTCTTATATATAATTTTAAAGAATAATTAATACTACCTTAATCTTTACATTTGAAAATATTGTTATTATATGGTATTTAAAATTTTTTATTTTAAATAATTAGTCTGATATTTTAATCTATTACAAAATAGTTTAAAAACTAAGAGAAATTATTATTTTTTTAGTTTTATTTTTTAACTTTACAATATTGTATTGGTTTTGCCAAATATCAAAATGAATCCGCCACAGGTATACATGTGTTCCTCATCCTGAACTCTCCTCCCTCCTCCCTCCCCATACCGTCCCTCTGGGTCATCCCATTGCACCAGCCCCAAGCATCCAGTATCGTGCATCGAACCTGGACTGGCGACTCGTTTCATATATGATATTATACATATTTCAATGCCATTCACTCAAATCATCCCACCCTCTCCCTCTCCCACAGAGTCCAAAAGACTGTTCTATACATCTGTGTCTCTTTTGCTGTCTCGTACACAGGGTTATTGTTACCATCTTTCTAA